>NC_046235.1:5324069-5641292 GCF_009819885.2 Catharus ustulatus | reverse complement strand
GTCTGCAAATGTCAGAAAAGTGCAGTGTTCTCTATGGAATTAAGTTCTTTTGGTCTTCTCCTGCCAGAGCAATGTCTATGTGTGTTCATGTACTGAGCATGCTGAACATTCCTGCTGAGCAGGAGGTACAGACAGGCCATGGCAGACAGTCCCATCCCCATGGCACCTTAGCCAGGGTAACAGACTGGGGATGTTTCCTCACCCACTGGAGCTGCAGGAATTGTCCGTTTACAGTCTTGGCATAAATTCAAGCCTTTTGATTTGGCTGTGAGACACGTGAGTGTGGTTTCATGGTGTCCAAGTGTATGTTCAAAATATATTGTTCCATCATTCTGTGAGTGCCCAGACAGTTTTTTGGTTTGTGCCTCGTGGCTTTTCTACTAGATGTCATAAACCTTCCATGGGCAAAAAGGGATATCATTCATATCAACAAGAAGGGGATGATGTTGAACAGTAATAAACTCAACAGTACCATATTCGGTTTCTTTTCTGACAAAGTAACCTGCCATGTTTTATATTAGGGGATAATGCTTCTCTGCTTTGACAGACTGGTAGGTGAATGCCTTTCACTCAAAATGTGGCATATTTTTCTTTCTGCACATGGACTGTACACATGCTACACATTTTTTTACTGTCATTGTTCTGCTCAGCTTTGCTTAGTTTTTGTACAGGTGGTTTCCCATGTTGTTTGTCAACCCAGTTCTGGGTTTGATTTTCCTGATTTATCTGGTTTCATTTTGTTTCTTTCTGTGTTTGGAAAAGAAGTCCTCTAACAGAATAGGATACCTACCTAGCAGTGCTAGAGCTTTTAGTTGCCACTTTATTTGTAAAATGGCTATCTTGGCTCCTATGTGAGGAGCTGATATTCTGAGCCTATGTGAGGGCTGATACTGTAAAAAAAAAAAGTGTGTGCTATTGTAGCTGGGAGTATTTTATTTACCAAAGTGTTTTGAGGCAAATCTGCCCTTACTCATACAGGAATCCTATTAGGTGACTCAGGTGTGCACTCACAGCTTTGTCCATCTGAGCTCTTGGATTCCATAACAGTCTGAAAAATAAGGCAGCGAGCATCTTACTGAATGTAAAATCTACCTTTGAATAGCTTCTATGGCTCACTGAAACCAGACAAAAACCCTATCTTCTGCAATATCTGTAACCACAGACTAAAGCACAAGGCAGCTTTGTCTTGGGTTTTGAAATGAGCAATGTCCTTAATTCATTATCTCATAAGGGAATTTATTCAGTCTGAAATCATACTGAATACTTTTGGCTGTTATAAGCCCATCGTTTTCAAAAGTGCAAATTAACTCACAAATCGTTTTTAAGTCTGTAAATTGTGCTGTTAATTGACTGCATATAAAATAAGCAGTTAATGGCATTTTTTCGACAAACTGAATGACTCTATCTACTTTCCCTTCTTTTATTACAAATTGCAGGTGCCATAAATTCAGTGTTGGGCTGTGGCACAGTGCCTATCAAGTACAACATTAGAGCACACACCAAAGCTGAAGAAGACTTCAGAATCATGTTGTTGCTTTTCACATTTAATTTTTCAGTTGATGCTTTAAAAAGCATCCCAGACAGTAGGTATTCTCAGGGGCTTGTTGGGTTCCTCTGCTGGTTTAATAGTGATCGTGACACTTGCAGGAGTGTGGCACTGAGAGAATTAGTGAACTCATCAGAGGGAAGGAAGGAATGATCAATTATTCACCAGATGCCATCAACTACAAGAAACATGACTACTGCCTGTCTCTCTCCTTTTCTTTCTTGTGCACACACACACACAGTTTATACTATTTGTGCAATTACATTATTTTTGTTCAAACAATCTCTAGAGAAACTTGTTTCTTTGAGTATGCTGGAACATTCATCATTAGGGTGTTGCATCAAGTGTTCTTGACATCACCGCTCTGTGCCTCCTGCATCTTTGTCTTTAAATATTTTAATACTTGGAATAAGTAAAACAACAGAAAGATTTGGCTGATTTACCGAGAAAGAACAGAATTCATAGAGATATTTCATAATTAGATCAGTCATGGATTGCTTTTGGACTATGTTTATTCCTTTCTTCCTAAAGTTTTGTGCTTGAACTTTCAAGGGGAGGAGTCTAACAGTCTTCAGGTTTTTTTCCGTGTAAGAAAGACTTTTGTTCTGCATCTCTAAATATTCATAATGCACACAAAAGAAGATTACTGGGTTCTTTATTCACTTTGAAATGTTAGTAAGAATATTTTTTCACAACTCAGAAGTTGTAATAAAAAACTCATTAATCCTTGATCATGCCTTTATATGCTAGCGGGATATTAGTGTTAAAATAGAGCATATGCTCTTTTAAATATTCAAGATCACAGCATCTTCAAAATTATTTTGATTTTTGTTAAGTTTGATTTCATAAAATTGCACCAGCATATTTTAAAAGTGCATTGGTCTGAAAAATCAATAAATCACTGATCATTGCAAAGAGCTTGTAGATTCTGCCAGAGTTTCATGAGAAGCTGGAAAAATAAGAACCAAAAACTCTTGCTGGTATTTAGAACTCAGAAAAACCTGAAGGTAGAGTCACAGGATGGAATTTATCCTTTTTGTGGCTATATACAGGAATGTTTATTTAAGTCTTTATAATAGAGTGAGTTCTGTATGAGCCCCTGGGTTAAAAGGGTGGAATATTTTATATGAGAACATCATGGAGGAGAGCTCTGTAGAATGAACTGTGCAGATGTCATCATGATGAGCTTAATAGAAAAGTTTGAAAAGCAAAGCTCCAAAATTTTAGTTAGCTGTGACAATGCATATATATTTAAACCTTGGCTACTAGTACACATTGTGTTACCTTGTTGCTTCATTCCAGGTAGTTTGCAAGTATTGAACAGGTCTTTTATGTGTAAATGTGCTCCCTTCTGTGACAGCCTCACATGCAGCTTCAGCCATACCCATACAGCCCTGTGCTGGACATATTCTCAGCTGTCACTCTGATCCTCGCCTCTGCAAGAAACATTTAGGGTGTTTTTTTTTTTTTTTTTTTCATTTCAGCTTTAAACTCTCGTCCGTTTTGTTTTTACACAGTCTTTTATTCAGGTGCTTGTAACAGATGTGCAGAAGTGAAGGCTGGGTGGGGCTGTACCCAGTGCCAGCCCTGCTGTCTGTTGGCCCTATGGCAGCAGGGAGCAGAGGAAAAGGGATCGCTGTGGAATAGTTCCAAGCCCAGCAGCACAAAGCTTCTAAATCTGATAAACGTCACATTCTCTCAGTAGCTAAGACAGAAGACTGCAGTGCAGTGTCTCAGGCAGAGATTATATTCTGTATTTATGTTGAATGTGATATCAGACACAATATAAGCACAACTTTATAAAGAAATATCTAAAGCCCTGTTAGATCTAAAGAGCTGATGCAGGACCAAGTACCTACAAGTGCTGTTTCACAGAATGGGGTTTGCCCTGAATGAATATTAAGCTGAAAACTCCAGTCTTCCCTGAAATGATTGTGAAATGGACATATCTGGCTCTTATTTGCTTGATTTTATCATGAGGAAAATACTTTTTTTTTGTGAGTTTTCTTGTTTTGAATGTTTTTGTTTTGTTTTTCTTTCCCTTGCTGGGTTATCTTAGTTTTACTTGTTGTTTTGAAACCAATGTTCTTTTGTAGACAGTTTTGGCATCCTTTTGTTATTGAATAATGAATCTGAATACCAAAAACCTACTTGGCTTTGATTTATCAAGTTATATTAAAGTCTAAAATTGAAAATATTTACTTGCAATAATAAGAGTTGCATGTTGCTTGTGCATGTACTTCAACCACTTCGCTTTGAGGTGCTGTTTATGTAGCAAGGTTGTCACAGTTCTGTGTCGTCCATAAGCACAGGGCATTACAACTCTGTCTCTAAGTGTCAGACAATCTCAAGATTCCAAAACAGAAAAATGAGACTGATCTTAATCTATTAAATGCATCCTATCACCTCTTTTGAGGTAATTATTCAGGCTTGTTTGCAAGAAAATAATTAAGACACTGAATTGATATTCTCATCTCAGAAACCCTGCAATTTACAGTGTGACTGGTAGAGTGCGGTTATAAGGAAGTTCAAAAGAAGTGGCTTCTGGGGGTACCAAATGTGCTGTGATTAAAAACTGGCAAAAAGCATCATTTATTTCCATTTTACACAGGCGGTCAGAGAAACATAAATCAAGTGTCTTGACAGGAAATCTGTCTTGAATTTAGAGAATAAAATACCATCCTGCTCCCTGTTGGTCCCATGCCGTCAGTTGTAGAGCAATCTTCTGTTGTTGACGTCAGGGGCAGTTCTTGAACTGAGGTAAAAATATGTCACACATTTGCTGTAACATTTGTTTAAAGGCTTGTTGGGAATGACTAGAGAGGAGTGTTTGTCATCACATCTCTCATCAATGTATTGCTGTCTCTGATTCAATGTAAGATTAATTTCTAACATTTGTTGACAGCTCTGTGGTTTCCCCAATAGAGTGAAATGTAGATATTAACATAAAATGTTCACTGTGTGGTAACATTGTTGGGAGCCTTGACAGTTTATTACAGCTTGTGACTCATTACTAATATTATTCTAAAAGCAGAGATAACAGTGTTTGTATTTTTCAGTCTGTGCCATACTTAGTAAGAGATGGCAGGGATAAATGTATTTCTGACCTTGATTTGTCTGGATCTCTTTAAAATGCCCCAGGTAATATTTGCCAAACAGAGAAATAAATAAAAGCAGTGGGATGCTACTGCATAAGAATTGTGGAATTCCCTTGGCAGAGTACTTTATGGGTCACAACAGTGAGCTCTGTGCTGTAAGCTATCATAGACATCAGCAGGTGAGAGTTTTGTTCTTTGCTTCTCCTCTGCAGTGCTGAAATAACATTTTTTTTCACATCATGCTAATATTGAAGTGTTAAAACTGATCTAATTAGTTTCATTCTGAAAAATATATGTTTTAGAACCTATTCTACGGGTTCTCCCCCTTGCAGATAAATGAGAAAGCATGATACAGCTTAAAAAAAATCATTGTGATGTAATTTCCCTCTTAAAAGTACACAAGATTTTTCTCTTTTGCTC
The DNA here is from genome assembly GCF_009819885.2 of Catharus ustulatus. Lineage (NCBI taxonomy): Eukaryota > Metazoa > Chordata > Aves > Passeriformes > Turdidae > Catharus > Catharus ustulatus. Next base: position 5,636,228 of record NC_046235.1, on the reverse strand, counting down.
TATCCCTTATTCCTCCTCCAGTGATGTCAGGGGAATTTGAGCACTCAGTGGTGCTAATTTGTGTTAGTATTATTGACTGAATTGCAAATGCTGTAAGCTGTGTTTTAAAACTAAAGTTTCAGCCAGGAAAATTGTAAACATTTCAGTAATTGTATAGGAAAAAAAGGTACCAAAATTTACTTCTTTTGTTAAAAGACAGATGGCTAGACTGGGAAAGATGTACTAAAGCAACACACCTTCATGTATGAGTGGGGCTCAGGACTGCAGCTCTGCAGGAGCAACACCACGTGGACTTTGTCATGCTAGAGATATGGTTTAAAATAATTAGGAATGTTAAAATGGAGATGAAACCTTTGAATGTGAGCACTGAAAAGGAAACCCTTATGCAATATATCCTTTTGGTGTTATTGTAGCAGGTAGGAAACCCCACCTGAGAATATGTTTGGTTTGTTTCCATATTTAACCTCAATTACCCTTTGCAGGGGAATTCTTTTTAACATTCATTTCTTCATGTCATTTTTTAGCTTCTGTAGGTCTTATTTTTCCCCACTACATAAATTGCAGCAGGTGCACAGAATTGAAGACATTACAATTAAATGTAATCAAATATTTTAGGCACTAATGAACAGCTCCAGGAAAACAAGTCAAAAGGAAAAAAAAAAAAAGAAACAACAAGAAAAAGGCTTTAAGTGAGTGAATTTTCAAACCCAAGGCACCATAGGGCCAATTAAGAGAGTCAGATACCAGGACACATACTGGCATTAATTATCTTTGAGTTCAGGGAAATAAAAAATAAAAGCAACAATTATCATAATAAATTTCACACACTGCTTGTAAGTTGTGCTAATCTACAACACACCTGGGCTTCTGGGATTGAAAGGGAACTTTCAATCACTTGGTAAGGACCTCACATAGAGGCTCCTGGGCTGTGCTGGGCTTTGCCAGAGCCTGGATCCCGGGTCCAGCTCCACATTGTCCCACAGAGGTCAGAAATTCAGCACCGCAGCTCCTGTGCTGGCTGGAAATGCACAGAGACCATCCTAGTGAGGATGTCACCTCTCCCTCCCTCCTCTCTCACTCTCGTTTTATTACACACCTAATGAAAATTTTCACAATGGGAATATCATTCTCATTCTACTTTAAATATTTGTGGATCTCTCTTATTCTCCTTCCTATAAGTTAAGTAGGAACCAAACTAAAAGACCAAATGTTTAATGCATGTCATAAATTTCTTGAAACATGCAGATGCAAGGAAAAACAGGATACTCACTAAGCTAGATAAAAAATTTTGAAAGGTATTATAAAATTGGTCTTTGATATTAGAACCGACTGCAATGTATTCTCACTGAAAATACAGGAAAATGGGGTAATGTGTTTTGGGCTGTTGGTTTTATGTTAGCATTAGGTAAAATTAGTGTCTGTAGTGGTTTTCTTTGAAGCATTGTCTGGAAACTTGGCTGTATATGGAGGGTAAATGTCAATCACTCCAACTTCTACACAAGATAAAGTAGGAAAAAATCCCTAAACAAACAGGTTAAGTTTAAATTGGTTAGTCATATGATTTTTTTAATAGCCTTGATTATTCTAGGTTAAAGGATGAAAAAAAAAATCATTATGGATATCCTTTCCCTTTGTATCTGCCAATTAAATTTTCATATTTGTGGTGGAAGTCCTTTGTGTCACTCTTGACGTTTAAAAGGTGATTTGCACAGCATGGACAGGAGGACGGAGGAGGACCTCAGGGATAAGCTGGTCCTACCTTTCTTGGCAAAAGCACTGCAAAAACATGGTGTAGATAAGATGGCCTTGCACCCTGCCCAGCTAAATCTTGTATGTGTCCAATATTTGGGAATCTATCACTTTCCTGGGGAGATTGTGCCAACGGATGATTTTTCTCATTGGGAAAAGTTTTCTTCTTGTGTGTAATCAAAATCTCCCCAGAACTAACTGGTATCCATTACCCCTTCTTTTTTCCATGTGACTGTGTGTAAAAAGAGATTATTTGGGGTACTTTGATAATTCTGGTGTAAAAATTCACTGTGATCTTTTCTCAAAGCACCCATCTGTAGCAAACACATGGGACAGCATTCAAAAAATTGTAATATTTTCATAACTTAATGTCAGTTAAATGACTGTGTTTTCATTTGCTGTCTGGAACTAGTTCTTTCAATTACTTTAATTTATAAAAATATATATATGTTTTAAAGGTTTCAAATCTTACAAAACCTTTTAAAAATTTCAAAGTTAAATCCCACAGCTTTAAACATAATATACTACTATGCCTCAGATGAATATTCTAAACTGTATGTATAGAACGTCCTTTTCATAATGTAAGAAACACCTGCTGTTTGCTTGTGCATGTATTTTAGAGAATTTAAAAGCTGAATCCTTTTTCCACAATGGTTCTAGAATCTAACTATTTTGCAAACTGCCACATAACATTTTCTTCCCATAGCATTTGCTTCATACCTTAATAATTCTTAATATGAAACTTAGATTTCTTTTGGAAGCTTCCCAATCTCTTAAAATGGCATTTAAAGCAGATTAGTCTAAAGGAGACAGCAAGTTTCCAAGAGATCAGCATGGAAGTCCCCCCTCCTGCGAATCTTTCCTAAAGATCAGAAAAATGTTGAACAGTTTCTGCAGGCTTCTGAAAGGTTAGAAAGAAAAATTCTGTAGGAAAGAGTGTTTCCTCACAAACAAAATGAAATAAAACAGGAAGGGGATTCAGTCTTGTTTTTCCTCTCTAGTACATTGGTTCATTGAATTAAGTATGATTCCAAACATTCTCAATTCCTGTTAGCAAGACTCTTGTTTATGCCCATCCTTTGCTTATGCTTCTGCCCTAAGTTAAATAATTTCTTTAGGTTTAAAAAATATTTGGTTATATCTTATAAAATCTTTTTGCTACTTTTATAGAAAATAACTCATGGATGTTTTAAAATAAAATCACAAGAGTTAAAATGTTCAAATTTTTAAAGGATACGTTTGTTTTCCTCTTCCTTTGCTTTGCCTTAAGAAAATTAAAATGTAGATTTTATGCCGCTACAAGACTAAGGCCAAGCTCTAGTCCTCATTTCCTTGTTGTAAGATGCTGACATGGTAAATAATAGTGAACTTCACAAAATATTTTAGTTAACTGAGTGGTTATTAAAATTCGCATCTTTGATCTTGTCCACTTCATATCAAGACCCATAATTACTAAGTAAGTTTTGTATTTACAAGAGGTTGCATTTTCTTTCCTTCCCACACACACTAATTTAAAAAAAGTACCACTATCTCCCCTAGTTATGACTACAGGTATGTCAATTTTTAAGCTGTCTCCTGAAGAGACATTTTTTGTAGTTCCACCCCCTCTGCAACTCATTATCAAATAAAAACCCATAAGCTCTTTATATGCAGGTGCAAGATTATAATCACTCTTTTATTGCTGACAAAATTAGTGTCTGAGTGCTGGTATTGATAGATATGGTGTTGCAGAGGATTTTCTGTTGAGAAATCTGTGGTAGTAGTCTATCCAAACATTATGAAAAATCATGAACTTAGCTTCTCATGCTGTTTGCTATTGTCTGGATCTGTAAAGCTTTAGCAAAGTTTTTGTGCCAGAGCAAACAGAGTTTTTCAAACCAGACTGGTTCTTAGAGTGAGACAGCACCTCAGGAGCAAGAGCTTTTCACTTACTGATGTCTCTGTGTTTTGTGTGTACATGCCCCTGCCCCAGCACATCTGTCAAAATGCCACCACATCCTGCCTAGTGACTTCATTTTAGATCTTTGGTCCCACAGGGACCTGTTGGAGAATGAGTTCTTTTCTTCCCAGGAACCCTCATTGGTGTTAGAGGTAGAGCCTGATGTTTATGTTGTTTTTGTTCTTTAATGATGACCTGAATTAAGGTGGTTTTTCCACTGAATACGTCAGTGCATTCATGTGTAAATCACTAACATTGGGTTTGGTTGGGTTCAAAGTCAGAGGAGCTCTCTCTGCTAAGAACCTTCTTAGTAGTTAAGTTTTATGAACTTTAATTTTCTGTTTTCAAGCTACCTGTAGTCTTCCAAAGCAAGGATGTGACCAATTACCACCATATTTTTTTCCCTGCATGATTTACAGGTACTTTATATTGGAAGGTTATTGACCTAGTATGGGGATCAAAACCAGGTAAATGTATCCCTGTTGGAAAGCAACCACAGGATCCCTCAACATAAAAGAAATAGAGGTTGGAGGGTAGGGGATGTATCCTGCAACAGTGCATTGTTCCCCCGTTTCTTTAAAAATTATCTATTCACTTAATAACAAAAATAATCTATTACAAAAAACAGCAACAACAAAATGGATGCTTGTGGATTCTGTACCTATTACTCCCCCTGCTGTGTTTTTTTTCAGTTAACAATACTGAGAATGCTTTTGATTATTCCTTTAATGTGCACTGCTTAGAGTTTAATGAGAAATCTGAATTAAGGACATTGAAACCTATGCAGGCCTGAACTGTGTATGCATGGAATTGCATACATAACAAATTGTAGGCAAAACTCATTCCTGGACACATTGTATCACTCTAATCATTAGCATCAATGAAAAAAAGATAGCAGGAAATGCCTTTCCCCCATAAACTTCTCTTCACACTTAAAAGTATTTTCACAGTCACTTGAAGGTTGGTCTGTAGGACTCTGATGACCACTTCTCAGATCTGTACAAGTGGGTTTGAAATAGAGAGCATAAGAGAAGAAATATAGGGAAAAAAAACCCTTTTAATAAAATGAGAAATCAACTTTTAGAAAAGGGCAGAGGGGAACAGAAAGGTCTGGCAAATAACAGAATAAAAGCAATTTTAAAATTTTTATATGAAACTGCACCTAATTCATTTCAAGTAAGTGTCTCAAAGTGTCCTTTTAAAATATCACCAACTGCTAAAATCGAATTCTGTCATTTCATTGTAGTAACTGTAGGTTTACTTATTTCATAATTGGCTTGTCTAGAGAGTTCACCTGGAGGGATTTTACCAGTAGCCATTCTTATCAATTTTTTAATAAATCCCACAGACTGAGCAAAGTAAATAATGAATGACATAGTACTTGGTAAGTCAATATTTAATTTAATATAGGTTATGGAAGCTCACATTTTACATGCAGGTATTACTATGGTTCTTTCTTAAGTAAAAAAAAAAATACATATATATGTATATATATTGTTTATAGAAGGTAAAGAAGTAGAATTTGTAGGGTTATTCTTGTATAATTCAGTTCATATTAGTGTTTCATAGCTTTAGATTAATAGAGGATGTGATAGAAGTGTGATGGGAGTGTGCTGACCACAGAAAACACCAATAATTTTTTTGAATATCAAGATCTGTTCAATTGGTATTAGTTCCTACAGGCTCATTCAGCGAGTGTGCAAGGACATATTCAGCCACAGGGTAACTCCAGCATGATTTAAGCACAGGTTAAATACAATTCCAGTTAGAGAGAAGCTTAAGATAGGTTTTAGTAGGAGTTATTTTTAAATTAGCAATTTTCATTCAACTTAATATTTTCAAGTTGTTTCTTTATGGATATATTTGAATACTATGAAAGGACAATTCCCTCTTTCACCAATAGCTTAAAACACTTTGCATAAAAACTTTAGTGCTAAATAGAAGGGTTTTTTTGCAAATAACATCTTCCAAATAGTATTCCTTATTTATTTACTGATATAGTGATTTGAGTGCAAGGACTTCTTTTGAGTTTTCAAATTACAAGGTGCAATAAATATCAGTCTTTAACGCTGCAAGTCTCTGATAATTAGTGCATCATTGTAATTAGTATTTTATTATCTGAGTACTTCAAAGCAGAATAAAGCAAGAAACACCTCAGAAAAACTATACAAAGGTTACAGACTGAAGAGCTGACATCTCATAGTAGAGAGATTCATGTGGTCTATCGTAAAACAATTAGCTTTTCTACAGTTATTAATCACCCACATCTGTTCCTAATGTTTCCACATGACACCATGACTATAGTAAAGAAGCTACTCCAGATGAAAAAGGGTGAACTAGCACTAGTTAAAAAATGAACATCCATAAGAAGAGCCAGGAAAACTTAAATTCAGCTTTTTTTTCTGTTTTGAGAGCTATTTTTTGAAAATCTGTTGTTCAGAATGGTAAATCAGAGTCAACTTTACTGGGGTGTCTCCCAGGTACCAGGGGTGACCCTTTCATGGGGAGAGGAGTGAAAAAAGCTGTCAGCATCCTGAAGCCTTTGTTGGGAGGGCTCTGAGAAAGTCAGTGAGGATGGTTTCCTTCTTTCTTTTGGGAACCCTTTGATATTGGCAGTTTCTTCCTTCCCAGTTTTAGGGTGAATTTGGTTTATTTTTATAAAATTTAGTCTGCTTATGTGTTTTTTTGCTTTCCATTGATTCCATTGTTCAGTCTTTTTGTTTACTTTGTTTCCTTTAAAACTGATTTCATGGGAATGAAAAAATGTTGTCCTCCTGGTAGGATCTGAATGATTTGTGCTTATGTCCTGGAACCTCTGTTGATGCTGCCTCTTCCAGAGTACCCTTCTGCTGGAATGGTGGTTCATTCACTCCATGGTGAATGAGTGCCTGTCATCACTATAAATTAAAACTAAATAAAATTAATTCAAGGAACAATTACCTAATTGCTAGACAATTGCTGTCAGAGCTAAACAACACCCTGGACTGTCTGATGACACAAAGCTTGTAATCAGAGAAAAGCCATGTCTTGTCTTTCCAATAGAGTCAAATATATTTGTTCTTGGAATTAGTTTTCTTTTTTATCATGGAAGCATGGAGACAGGGTATATGTGTATGTCCACTAAACAAAAGATATAAAAAGAGATATGAAAAAAGATATAAAAAATATATAAAAAGATATAAGATGGGGTCACTATGATTTGCCAAAATATGAGCATTGATCTAATACCGATACTCAATTCTGACGGACAAAAGACTCTCTAACAATTTAGTTACAAAGTGTGTGTTTATTCAGCGCTGGGCAGCAGCGTGGGGTAGCCCCCTAATACACACTGCAAAATTCCAGGTGGTCACAGAGTCTATTTATTGACAAAAGGTTCAAACAAATACATAATCATAATACCAGCCCCTCCCATCTCTGTTTCCTATGGTAATTAGCTTGAATAGCTGTTAAGCATGCGTGGTTGGCTTCTTGAATTAAGTCTGGGGTTGTTTTTGTGGGGAGGGGTCTTAAAAGGAGGAAGTGAGGTGAGTCTTCCTCACCCTGACCTTTTCTATTAATGACAATACAAATGGCTTTTGGGGCAACTCCAGTTTTGCAAAGAATGAGTTTCTGGTTGCAATTGTTTGAGTTCTTTGGACCTAACTACTAGTTTTATTCTTTTCTATTGCAAGCACAGCTAAAAAAACCCTAAATTGACAAGCAATCAATTATTTAAGTTTCAGATAACTATCTCAAGCCTAGTTTCTTCTAATTTTTAACTAAAATCCTAATTTCTTTAAGATTAGTGTTTCAACTACTGTTGCTAAAATCTGGCAAATCTTGAACTTGTAAATAACTGCTTCTATTGTTTTATAACAGAACATAACTACTGTAAAAATCTTTTATAACGTAGGAGACATTCAACCATAGTTATCTCAAAGCTTAATCCTCTAAATTTAATTTCTACTTTTATTTCCTTGATAACAAGACTCTATGTTTCAAAGTATAAAAGATATATTTATAAGGATATAGTATAGATAACTATAAGGATTTAATGTTGATTCCCCATTTTTTAATTGCCTAAACACAGTCTGTCTATTCTATACCTTAAAATATGGCAAAGGCTATGAACAGCAAGGTGACATTACTAAAGTTATTCCATTTATAAAAAACAACTTTTGTTTCTTTACTGATCCCTTAAAATACTGTTATTAAGCATTGGGAGGTGAAAATATCAAAAGAAATAGCAGGAAGTCCTGAAGTCCTTCAGGAGGGTACAGTCTGTAGGAGGCCTCATACAGCTACAATCTCCTTCAGGAAAAGCTTTTTCTCTCAACAGGTAAATCAGCCACTTTGTTTCAGTGTTAGCCAAAATCCTGCAGGTGTTTTAGTATCATTATTGCCAATGAAGAGATCAGGACACAGTTAAATATAGATGTTACTGAAGTTGGTGTAAACAATTGTTTTTAGATGCTGAGGCAGGATTCAGCCTTGATTTGATGCAAAAATACTTTGTGTATTTTTTCTTGTTGGTGTATTTTCTCATACCCAGAATTAACCTATCCCAACTCTTCAAGTTTGAAGCAATTGGAACATGACAAGACACTGCTGCCTACAAAGGGCCCAACTACCTGGGCTTTGGATAGGCAAGCTACTTAAGCGGTGGATCTGAAAGAAGTCTGTACTTATAACAATTTAAGGCACTATAGAACTCTCGGGGGACAATTGATCATCACTGGATAGAAAACACAGCAGCAACCCTGCTGAGTGGAGAGCCTCCTGGAATATCTAAGTGGAAATGCTGAACAGCGTCTTAAAGATTTCCTTTGTTTGGACATTGTCCAGTCCAGGCTTCAAAATACCTGACTTTGTAGTGGAAGGATATCTGTTGTTACAAAGTCTGAATTTGCTTCTTTTATTAGGTTCATGTTCTTCTGATCTGTAGGGAATCTTTAATTTCACTGTTGCTCTGTTTTAAGGGGTTGGTAAAACATGCCCTCACAAAAACTGGGATTAGGATGTTCTTGGGGAGGTGTGAGATGGGGCCCTGAGTCCTTTCAGCACAGCTGGTTTTGGCTGTGTTCTACAGAACAAAGTGAGATAAGGACCAAACATGGTTCCTTTACCAACAGATGAAGCCTTTGATACTACTTGATTTAGATGCAAATATTCACTTAAGGAAATATTCCTGTGATTAACTGGTTAGGGACCATGATTCTACCTTGAATATGACGGTCAAGGATATTTTGTAAAATATCTGTTTCTAAAATTATTTTTAATGTCCTCACTTTCCAATAAACTTTAAATCACCCAAATTATACAATATAATTATCACCTACATGGGATTCTTGTCAGAAGAGCCAGAAGATGAAGTAGTTACAAGACCATCCTTTCTCTATTAATTTTCATTCCAGATGCATGATTAAAATGTTGTATAATGCCAGAAAGCTTTAGTGCCCAGGAAAATTTATGACATTGTATTCAATTTTATTTTTAGGATGTGCATTTTTTTGTTTTGTTTTTAATCCCTAAACAATCTTTATGAAGATTAGTAACTGCTCTATTTTAGCTTCTTGCTTATTCATGGGGCAAGTTTCCATTGCAATTCCACCTTCTGAAGGGAAATCAGGTTTGTACCATCATAGTGTTATGACTGGCCAGGGGTCAGCAGAGTTTAATTCAGCCAATTAAAATAGCAGTTTCTGTTAGAGATATTCATAGGAACACCCTTTTGCTTGTTAGTTCTACAATACAGATGGCACGATTAAAACATCTCCAAATTATTGCATTGTACTGATTGCCTGCTCTAGGTTTTTTACTAAAAATATGGTACAAAGCTCTTTCCATGTACATGGTGGTTTTCCCAGGTTCTTTGCCTAAAAGTGGTATGTTAATACAACCAATGCTGGAAGCTAGATAACTTACATAAAGGTAAAATAAGATAAAGTTGACTGGACTCTTTGCATTATTATTTATATTTTATATAGAGATTTTAATGTAAATTTTCAGATTATGCACAAAACTATGTTAACCCAACTGAGTATGGCTGTAGCTTAAACAGTGAATGTAATTAACAATGCATTTGATGAATATGATGGTTGAAGTTTTGCAAAAAAATGTGTTGGAACGCATTTACAATATCACAGTTTCACTAGTGTGTACCTTGCCTGAGCTGTGGACTTGGTTTTTTCACTGGGCCTGTTACAACTGCTTTTGTTTTTGTTAAGGTTCTGCAAAGGCTTGGTTATGTTGAAGCCAGTTGAGGCAATTTCAAACGCTGCATATATTTTAAGAAGCAAAAAGAAAAATATTCCTAAGAGTTTGATCTTATTAAGTCAGAAACAACTTCATTAAGAAAAGGGAAGATGTTTATTCTTTTTTTGAGATCCATAGAGTCCAAAGAACAGTTTAAATGTACTCATGTATTGATCTTTATTATGATGGTTGCATCCAGTCCCTGTTTCATGCATGACTGTGGTGGAGTGCAGCAAAGAGAAATCTGAACATCTTGTCCCTACTCTGCTAACTTCTCTATCTTAGCAATTTCACCAACGAACAAAAAGCATTGTCAGGCTAGATGATACACAGTTACCTTCTGTACCTCCAGGGTACTGCGCCATGATGCTGGGGACATTTTAATATCTAACTGCATGTAGTTTAGGAGGCTTTAGAAAATTTGTTAGTACAGGTCTACTTGTAGTTCAAGCTTTTAACCAGTAATAAATATTAACCCTGCTTTCTAAAATTTCACAGAGTGTGATTTACTGATTCACTTATGTACGTCACATTAAAATCACTTCTCATATATAAATGCTATTTGTCCTCCAGGTATCCTTGTTCACAGTTGCTTTCTTCAGGTCTATTGATGCTCTCTTGATATATAGTCAAGAAGGTTTGTAACACTGCATATCTCACAATGATTTTGCACAGATATGATTGTAGTGTATTCTGTTGGGGGGAAAAAAAGACAGTGGTAAATGGCCTTGGTGTATCCTTGTACCCATTTATGGTATGCTAAGATAACATTGGTTGCAGTCTTTTCAAGCAATGCATATTTAGATTATCTTAAATGTAAAGGATTTGTATAAAGGATCCCCATCCCTTTACTTGATACAGTTTGGACAAGAAATAAAATTAACAATCACACTTAAAGTTGTACGAGCAAAGAAAGAAATTAATTCCTGGTCCCAGGCTTCATATTATTTATATTTCTGCATTAGATGGACAATAATTTTGTTTTTTACCCAGTAACTTAAAATGGAAAAAGAAAAAGCTTAAAGCAGGATAGCATTCATTGCTTGTATGGGTTTGACTTAGATCACAAGACAAAATGGTTTTCCTGTTCTCTGGTACAGATGTGCAACCTTGTGAATGTCAATAATCTTATCCATTCCAATGCAAATATCCTTTTGATAGTCTCATTTTACTGGGGGTGTGAGATCTGTGGCCTTCAATCTTATGTGTTCACATGATTCTAATTTAGGTAGCAGTACATAGTGCAAGAGGTCACCAATCTGCATGAACATTGACAGGGTATTTACAGGTGCTTTTAACAGAGCAGCTGTGAATGCCGCAAAGCAGCAGCTTCCCTGTGAGCACCTGAAAAGAGCAGCACCCCTGCCCGGAGGGAAACGCAGCCTCCTGGCTCCCTGCTTAGCACAAATCTCCTGCTTATTCTGCGGTTCTCTGGTGTGCTGCTGCAGAAGAGCATTGCTGAAATTTAAGGTGATATTTGAAAGAGAAATGGAGAGGCTGGGAGGGAAGAAGGAATGAGGTAGAAAATGAAGTAGAGACACAGGCATAATACTCTAATTAGCCTTGTCCTGCTTCTACCAAGCTGTTCTTACATCTGAGCCATCTGCTGAATAATTTGAATCACCTCCTTGTTACGGGACAGAGTTGAGGAAAAAAAGGAATCACATTTCTTAGGAATTTTCATGCCCATTGGTTTGCCTCATTTGCAATTTATCCTTTCAGAATGATGCTGAAGCTCACCAACCAAGTCAGTTTAAGCTGGATTTTTTAAAGCCACTATGGGTTTTTATTCAGTTCTTTGCAATATTAGCGTTGTTGTGTTCTAAATGGTCTTCTATGTAGATAAATTTTGAATTGATATAATAAAGTTTCTGAATGACCACATTTATCCTTCAACATTTCTTATACTGAAAACTACAGTCATAAAACTTCTTTTTTGATCTAGAGTTTTACTTTGATCAAAATTAATTTCTGGATTTTAAAATATCTGGAGTTTATGAGTATATGGTGACACTCAATAAATGCCTGGAGGGGTTAAACCTTGGAGTATTAAAAGTGCACATTTTTAGATGGAATTTGTGATCCTTAGGCTTGTAAAAATCATTTAATCTTTGATGGCTAGACCAAGAAGTCTCCATTATTAAATTTCTGTTTTCCACAAATGGTTAAAACTAAACTGCCTAAATAAAGGACTGAGATACTGCAAAACTTACACAGGGGGTATCCATAATTTATGTATTTAATATCTGGACTCAAGATATCTTCAATGCTATTGGTAGCAGCTCTTAATCCTTTCTGTTGATCTGGAGTTTCTTTTCTACTCTGGCCCTTGGTGAAGCACAGTGACCTTCTTTCGGATTGCAATGACTTGAAATCATTGAAATTTTGGGACCCAGGGATCTGAATTTTAATTAAAAGAGAAGGGATTTCTCTTCCTTTTCAAAATCCATATTGACTATTTAATGTTGAGTATGGACCACAGACTGTCAGGCTTCCCAGGTGAAGGTATTGTAAACTGAAAAAATATTTTTGCACTCTGTCAGCTTTCCTCTTTCTCTACCATTAAATCTTCATAAAATTTCAGTGTATTGTGAAAGTTTCAAAAGAGGGTGGAGCTCCTACTCCTGCAAAATTTATAGTCTGTTAGCTAAAGGAATTGGCATGATAATTATGCTCCACTCTCTCATTTTTTTTTCTGCTTTTGTTTCCCTTTATTTCTTTTACTTTATTTATTTTTTTCAAAATTTTAAATGTGGGAATTTCTGGACTCCATGCCGTTGGCACTCATAAGTTTATTGTGTCAGCCTGGCATGCTGGTGACCTAGAGGTGTTGCTACAGCTGTAAATTCTTGCTGCAGATAAACTGCTAGCCTTTTTCTTTTATCGACGATGAACAAAAGCAGGAACAGCAAAAAACACCAAAATAGTAAAAAAAAAGGAAAATCAGAAAAGGTAAGAGTATGTGTAAAATACGTTGCGCATACAAATTTTGCAGAGGAAATGACCAAGCCTTCATCTTATCTCAGGAGTTCAGTTATTTTCCACTCTTTTAATAGAAAAAATACTCCAAGCCTGAAAGAGGTAAATATGTTTATCATCTGATTTGACTAATTTTTTGTACACCATTGTTCATGTTATTGTCAGGCACTGACATCCTTGAATTTCTGCTATGTTCTAGTATCCTATGGATCTTTTCTCTGTGTGTCATAAAAGGCATGCAAGCAGACACTTCCCCCTATATTCTTCCTCATAAATACTTGAATGGTAACATTCAGAAATGCTAATAACATTGAACTTCCTCCACCTCTACAACTACTGTTTATACCTGATTTTATTTCATAGAAAAGAGACTTAACATTTCTGAGTAGGCTGTTATGTTGTATTTTGCTAGTCAAACTCTGAGAATCACATTTGTGTAGCTTTCTTCGTGGTAATCATGGATATGCGGCTGTATATTGTGCCCATAATTGACTGTGGGTTTGACTCATGTTACTATTGAATGGAGACCATTTTTAAGGCAGAGAATCTTTTTGTGACATCCATTCCTTAAGGATGCATTCCCCTCTCTTGAGGTGGAGAGGGGAATGATCCAGGATGTATACTTGGTACTTAAGGCTGTGTGAAGCACCAATGCAAGCACGAGTCCAGGGAGGTATTAGACAAAACTTTCCTTTTCTGCACATGCAGAAAAAGTATGTAAAAGCCTATAATGTATTGTTCATGTGGATGTGGATCTGTGATCAGTTTGAATATTCTGATTTGCACAGTAAATAATATGTGTGCTCAGCATTACAATAAGGCTTTTCCCCAATATTAAGAAAAATATACAGTTCCCCACTATACAGTACCCCATTATACAGTTCAGAAAGTTTGTGATCAGATTTCTTGGTCACTGTTAGGAGAAATAAGCAGCCAGATGTACTGCTACTTTGAACTGTGGCAGAAAAAAAATTACATTGTAATTTAAATATACTGTAATCACAATTATAGTTTCTATTATGTAACTTGTCAATGTAATGATTATGGAATGAAAATAAAATAATAATATGAAAAAAAACCCCATATCAGCTGGGGAACATTCCCATAACATTCATGCTGAATGAGGGATTTAGCTCCATAAAGCTATTTTTGCTCCATGAGTTATGATGATCCTAGTAGTTGGTGCTCTTCATTTTGAGACCTTTGAAGTAACGTGCAAGTGTAAGGGTGGATATTTCTCATGTATGTCTTGAAAAATTGTGATGCAAGGAGCCTCCTCATAATTCAGAGGATTAGATTTCAATTTAAGTCATTAAATGCTTTGGAAATAGGTATCAATATTGTTGGAGTTAACATTATGGTTTGCACCCCAGATATGCTAAGCATGTTAGAATTGCTGAAGATAAAATGTTGGATAGGCATCTACCTCAACACATGGTTGCTATAGTACAAACTGTTTGTTATCTTAATAAAGTGACTAACCTTTTGAATACCCCCATGACAATTAGCACAATTTTTTTGTTAAAGTCACTATAGTGCATGTGTTTGTAGAAGGTCTGGAAATTTTTCATTTTCTGTAATTTTCAATTTTCTATAATTTTCCAATGATATGCCTTGGCTTTGGAAAATATTTGAAAAAAGAGCAAATATTTTAATCTCTCTTTCTAAATCTGAAGTTACATGAACAATGACAGACCAAGACTAAATTCTGGCACTGTCCACTCAAATATGTATGATCAACGTTTATGTATAATTCATGGCATTATCAGAAGTAGTCACACATTAAAGTTTGAATTAATTCAGAAAGCAAAAAGCTTGGTGCCCAGATCATTTAACTGGACTTTTGTAAAAGATGCTGTACTTCTTAGATCCCTGTATAAAGAATATAAAGGAGTGTAAACCAGACATCTGCATGATGAAACTGGTTTCCAATTGCAAAATATTTTTTTCAGAAGCTGAGCAGAACATCTTTGATATTTTTAAAATAAGATATTTGGGGTTTTTTCTTACATTTTTTGTTTAAGAGAAATTAATCAAGGGGGTATGGTTCATTACTTTGAGGTTAGTCCATGCTTATTATAAATGTATCAGAAGCCTCAGGGAAAGCAACCAATCCATAGCAATTGAGTGTCTAGAGGCAGCAAGATGGGGAGATGATGTAATTAGTACTGCATAATGAGTCACATGATGGAAAAAAAAAATCCTTACATGACACTGTTTTGCCTGACAGGCCAATGTGATTGTATGTACTTATTGTATTTTCCATTTTTTCTTTATTTCAGGCTTATGTATCTGATCAATTAAATGAATTAATCTTATTGTTGATACATGGAGTAATCACCACCCCAGGCCTTCTTTGAGTGGGTTTTTTGGGCTAATTGATAGACTAGTTTGTTTGGGATTTACTGGAAAGTCATACTGGGTTTTGTTTGTTTATTTGTCGTCATTGGATTGAAATTTATTGTATGGTACTTTTAAATAGCCTAGCATTTATCACTATGATTTCTCCAGAAGACTAAGTCAACAACTTCATAGTTTGCAAGTTCAAGGTAGATTTTGGGGGAGGAACAAACTCCATGTAAAATTCCATGTATAACTCATGTTCAAAAGAATTGACATTATATCCACACATTGTACTGTGTAGCTTGGAATTCACTGGAAGAAGATTTTTGTACCATTTACCGGGTTGAATTTTATTGTACAACAAAAAAAACCATATTGTAAACAATGATTTGGGCAATATGAAAAAACTATAAAATGCTACAGGGAGTTCATATTTTCTAGAGAAGTACCTGTATTGTGGATCAGATAGGTGGAGGGGAATCTTGGGCCATTTTATTGAAGTCTTATGCCTACTTTCTTTCTGGAATGCCTTCAGTTGTTTATAGTATCTGTTTTTGACAAATGCACTGTGTGGAAATGCAATCCTGCACATACAGTAGAAGAGGACTGAGTTATCTCCAGAGTTAGTTCTGTCCTGTGAGTAGAGTCTCATGGAGGGGCACGAGGAATTGTTGAATACACACGTCCCTCCTGTGCTAAGCTTTGCCATCCTTTGGACATTGCTAACAGAACCAGCAGTGCAGATTCCAAAGCTCCATGTGAATTGCAGAAGTCAAAGCTCCATGTGCATTGCAGAAGCTATGTTGAAATAAATATTGGAAGATGATGTATGTTATAATATTATAACTTATGTATTAGCATATCGATATTTAAAATAAACATTTCAGTATTCCCTCAGATCATTGTACCACAGAAAACCTCTTAAAACTGCTACCTAAAAGGAATATTTAACTTTGAAGAGCAACCTGCAAGGTTAACACTAGATGTTCTCAAAAAGACATTTCTTTATGGGTTTATAAATCCCAACACATTAGGGGTAAAATACAGCATGCCTATCACAGAACACCAGTTATGCTGTGTGATGAGTCTCAGTAAGGCCACACATTTTAGCCACTAGATGTGATATTCATACACACTGCCATCAGAAACACTTTTTCTTGCAACATGCTTTATGTGACCCTGACTTTATGATTGTTCAAAAATAGAAGTCAAATTGAAAATTTAGACAATAAATGTAATGACTTTTTTTTTCATATTGGTGTTTCCTTGTCTTTTCGTTTAGATGTAATCACTGCAATGGCAGACTGAGGGCAAATGAAATTAAACCAGTTGGGTGAATTAGCTCAGCGAGGGACGGTTCACAGGAGAGTCTTTATCTACTCTTTCCACAGACTGTGTGTGCATAATTGCAGGTAAGGGCACTGGCTACATTTTCTTCAAAAGAACAATTATAATAGGAATTATAATTAAAGGTCTGATATTATACTCATGACTAGATATTTGGATCAAAATTGTACATGCCCTAGCTTGAAGCGTGTTCTAAAAATGTATTTGATTAAATTTATGTTTTATTGCATCCCTTCAGGGGTGTGATTATGCAGCCGAAATTACTCAGTTAATTTTAAAATTATTCTTATAAAAACTGGGTATTTTTATTAAGTATTTCAGACTTTGAGTGCACTGTTTTTTATATTGAGGTATTGTTCAAAGGAAAGTTCATATATGCATATCTCTGCATATTACAGTACCGTGCTTGTAAAATCTACTCAGGGTAACATATATGATGTACCATAGCATAAATTTGAGGTACCCGAGACCTTTTGAAAAGCCATGGCAGAATCAAACTCTTAATTACTGCCTGTGACAACAGCAATCTCATGTAAATGTCTCAGTGTTGTGACACAGAGAGAATGAAGACATTTATTACTCTGCACATAATGCTGTACCAGATTTTGTGATAGCTAATAACAGAAAATCTTATTTGTCACTGCTGCAAATACTCTGGAGGAGGACTAATGCATTTTCGAAATACCTTAACTCAGATCATCTCTAGCTAAAACCAGCACAGAATGCAAAAGTTACTCAGTGGCCCCTATAAAGGTGCATTTTATAATAGTTTAATCTAGAGCCCAGTTTGCAGATTTTGGAGAGTATTTTGCTTACGGAGAGGAGATACAAATGAGGATTTAGCAGACAATATGGCCAGATAGTTTTCTTCTACAATAAATTGGTGAAGCCTTTGAAACTGAAAAGAAAATATGACAATAAATAGCAGGTGACATTCTCAGTGTGAGCCATTAGCTTACATTTCCAACACACAGAGCTCTACTTCTGAATGTAGAGCAAGCACATAAGTGGTTTTTCAAAACCCTGGAAATATTCTCTTATTTTTCTTGTGTATAAAATGTGTTTCTTCTTTAGAGAAGTCACTGACAGAATTTAGAGTACATAACAGAAAATTAGAAATTTTACAGAAATAAGTGATAATGTATTTAATGTACAACATACTTGGTGTCACTATAGGAAAATAATTGTTCTGATTTAAAATCATAGTTGGATCAGTAATCCATGTCTTGACTTGACCTGGTATTAGATCAGCTAGAGAACGATCTGTACCCTTGCATATTCTAAATATTTTTGTGAAACATTTTACTTCTGTTGAAGAACTCCTAAATTCTCATACTGCAAATGAAAGATGTGCTATGACAGAAGTTTCAGTGTGTATTTTGTTTTATCTTGTTTTCATAGGTTTTCTGTGCAGGGATTTAACAAAGTCTTGATTTCATGTGTCTTTTATGATATTTCACAGAATGTGTTGGAAGATTTTGGTGGTATACTTAAAAATTGGAATTTCTTGTAGTTAAAAGAACATTAGAAACTAAAAAGAGCAGGATTCCAGCCTAAAAGTTCTGCACAATCCTAGGTTATCCCTAGACCTGGTAAATTCATTTTCTCATTTCTGTAAATTTTGTGCTTGTAAGAGTGCGTAAAGAAGGTGGGAACACTCCCAGAACACAGCTACTGTTTTCTGAAGCTGAATCTTTGCGATGCACCTGCGTTGTGAGGATCTGTTTTCCATTAGAGCACCTGCTTGCTCTTCTCTCATATTCTCTTTGTGAATATCTAACAAGTGGAAAGAAGCTGGAGATTTTTTCAGGGATCAGTGAGGACAAAACCAAAAAGAGTTCAGCAGGATGAAAACAGCAAGGGCTGAGTATAAGTAGATGGGAAGGTTTCCCAATTCTTTTGTTCATCATCAGAAGTATTCTAAGTGGTTTTTTATACGAGATCCTTAAAATATATCACAAATGTCTGCATTCCTTTTCTGAACCCTCATTCTTCAGACCTAACTAGTGTTTCATTTGGTACACTTTTCCTTGAAGATTAGAGGGATAGACAAAATACAGACTCTTTCTAGTCGAGGAAGTACTATTTTGTTTTGGGGTTTTTGTTTTTAGCTGTGAATGGTAATTGTAAGACTGATATAACTTCTGTTGGTAAATACTGCTTTGACTGCTTTTACCTTCTAAACAAGATCTGCCCAAATGTAGAAAAATGAAGACACTTTACCATGTATTAAGGCATTTCTGGTTGAACTGGTATACATGAAATTCCTTTAAAAAAGC
Organism: Catharus ustulatus; assembly: GCF_009819885.2. NCBI lineage: Eukaryota > Metazoa > Chordata > Aves > Passeriformes > Turdidae > Catharus > Catharus ustulatus. Next base: position 5,617,355 of record NC_046235.1, on the reverse strand, counting down.
ATGGCATGATATAAAAAACAGCTCTAAAAATTGGGATGTTATCTTTGTGTATATATATATATAACCTCTTGTGCTTTCTCTGTACAAGTGGAATTGCATTCATAGCACTATTAATTATTAACTAAGCATAGCATCGTCAGATTCCCAGTTTGTAGATGTCTCTCTAAAACATGCATGTGTTTTATCTCAGTGGTAATATCAACAACATTATAGAGCTAAAATTTTACTCATTCACAGTCTCACAAACTTTATACTACGTCAATAAACAAGGAAGATTGGAAACTAGTACTAAAGAATGAATAGTAAGAAAATAAGAATTCTGATGCCCTAGATTCTGGAGTTAATCATGTAAACTAACTCCTCTTGCTACAGATGGAAGGCTGCAATGTCTAGATTCAGAGATGTGTAGGTGCCTAAGTCTCATTGAATTCAAACGAGAATTAGGTTCCTAACTACCTTTCTGAGTCTGGGATAAAGCAATTTCAGTAGCATTCTGTGTCATTAGTGTGGAATTTCTGCCTGCTTCAATGTAATTATTTTGCATTTGCTCTGTCTTTGTAACAATAAAACTCTGGCCACAAAGGTAATTTGTTGATTATAAATGGTCTGTCATTTTACTCTTTTGAAAGAGAAATCTTGCAAAGAAACCCTGTTGAGAAAGTGTATTTGTATCTGGAGGAATAACATTCTTCTCCAAGGTGCACCCCCATGCCTTGTTTGCATTGTTTGCAGCAATTTTGAAAATTATTGCAGAGTCTGACTTAGAATGCAGAGGGAGCAATGTGTCTATATATTAGTAAGGCCTTTCATTAAATCTTTACTTTTAAAAATAATTGGTTCTTTTAATCTATAATGGAACATGGACTTACAGGCTGTCTGTGATTAAAATTAAACCTTATTTGTCTTTTAATATGGTGCTATGTTCATCTGTAATTGAGTGGGGATCGATGCCAGCCGTGTGATGGGCAGTAAGCTTATCCAACATGACGGAGATAGATTTCAGGGAAGACAGACTTTGCTGTTTCTATGTACAAGTGGGATGAGTAGACCATATCAGCAACATTTAATTATTCTGTAGGTAATTATTCATTTGAGGGACACAACTTTCAGAGTAGTATTGGAATGGAAGGAAGACTGATACAATTACCATTTGGCTAAGTACACTGTTTGCACTGGTAGCTGGGAAGTCATAATGAGCTTTTCATTACATTTGAATAAAAGAATGCTTTATGTAATAATAAAGGCTCAGACTAATGTTTAGTAAAACAATACTGACTTAGAGGAAAAGAAAAATTAAAAAATAAACCAAATGATAGATCACTGTCATGGATTCACTGGGTTTTTTTTCTCTTTTTGTTAAGATCCTTTGCTCTGGCAGAATCATGTGACAATTTAGTTTGAGAAGTACCTCAGGAGGTTATGTAGTCTAACCCCTTTGTTACAGTTGTTCTCTTCAGACCAGGATATTCAGTGCTGTCCAGTTGAGTCACAGAATCACAGTCTTGAGCACCTTCAGTGATGGAAATTCTGTGTCCTCTTTGGGCATATTTGACCACCCTCATGGTAAAATCAAATAATATTCTCCTAATATCTAATCAGGATTTACATGTTTCAACATATTTTTTTTGCTTATCAGTCTATATCTCTCAGAGTGCAGGAAGTTGAAGAGAGCAGTAATTTGTCTCCTTAGTGCCCTCTTCTTAATGCTGAAAAAACATACTTCTTGATGTCTTTCATGTATTCCATATTCCTTATCCCCTCCCATCCTGATGATCTCCACTGGACTCATTCCACTGTGTCAGTATCTTTTGTTATAAGGCCTTGATAAACTTTAGTGGTTCCCTATCAAGCCATGTCTGCAGTCTGTCCCAACCCCTCAGGATAGCAGCCCTGTCCCCCACATATCGACTAATGCCCCTCAATTTGTTGATAACCAAAATTCTGCTAGGAGTGCACTTTGTTTTCTCATGTCCTACATTAATGAAGGCAATTCCTGGTGTTAGTCCCCATAATGATCCCTGAGAGACACCCCTGTGTATGGACTGTCAGCTGGACTCTCAGGCACTGTGGATCCTGGCAGTCCAGTCAATTCTCTACCTTGTTGTCCACATCTCCAGCTGTCACTCACCAACTGGGTGACAAGACAGCTCCAGGAGACTGTGCCAAAAACCTTCCTAGCATATCCTTCAGCATCCTCAGACACATCTCACATGATCCCATAAATCTCTGCATGTCCAAGTAGGCTGAGCAATCTATATGTTTGTGTTCCTCCACTGTGAATACTGCTCCACTCACACAGGAAAAAGTGGAAGGATGTAGTGCCTACAAAGCTGAAAGGAAATTAAATGAATCCTCCCAAATGTTATGCAGACTTTTATAATGAATATGTTTCTATCCTGCTTGAACAGTCTTACTTTAAAATGTGTTTTTATATATGAACTATTGTTCAGGAAAACTGGATTTCTTTCACTGCATTTTCTGTGTCTCTTGCACCATAAACAATTGTTACCTTTATATTTCCTGCTAAGCTATAAATATTAACATGCTACCAGTGATACTAAAGGACATACTTAGTTTTATTAAGAATAACTGTGAACTGGAAGGACTATGACCAGAGGAGGTATTATTTAACTATTTAAATTTTAATCACTTTATTTTTAGACAGCAAATAACAGTGATTCAATCTTTCTCTTTTTTTTTTTTTTTACCATGGGGATGTTTAAATGGCAATATTACAATGGATGAGCTGTTAAACCAAATGAATTTTTGTCTTGGTTTGGAAAGATTATACTTGTTCAAAATGTCTCTTTTCTGTTCATTTATTTCTGAGTATCTTTCAGCTACAGTCTCCCAAATACATCTCTCTTTGCCTATCCAACTGCAATATCCACTGAGATTACATTTATTTATTCATTACATTTCCTTGGTTAGTGCAATATGGCATTTGATCTTCCTAACTTCTTAGCCTGTCCTAGAGATGATCATAAAAAAATTGTTCAAATTAAGAAAGAAAAGTTACTAGAACTTTTGCTAATTTAAAGTTTTTGGGGTAGCACTAATAGTGAGTGTAAGTAATTATAGTGGTTTAATCCCAGCCAGCAAATCAGCCACACAGAACTGTCCTCTCAGTAGGATGGGGGAGAGAATCAGGAGGATAAAAGTGTAAATACTCATAGCTTGAGATAAATGAAATTTAACAGATAAAGCAAAGGCCACATGCAAGCAAGCAAAATAAGGAATTAATTCCTCACTTGCTGTGGGCAGGCAGGTGTTCAGCCATTCCCAGGAAATCACCACTCCATGTGTGCATCAGTTACTTGGGAAGACATAAAGAAAAGTCCCCCCATGCCCCTGCTTCCTTCTTATTCCCCCTAATTTATACACTGAGCATGATTCCATCCAGTCTGGGGTATCCCTGTGGTCACTCAGGGTCAGCTGTCCCAGCTGTGTCCCCTCCCTGCTCCTTGGGCACCCCCAGGCTCCTCAGCTCCTCATTGCTGGGGTGAGGAGCAGGAAACTCTGTGTGAGCTCTTCTCAGCAGTAAGGAAAACATCCCTGTGTCAGCAAACCATTGCCAGCACAACCCAAAGCAGCCCATACCAGCTCCTGTGGAGAAAATTATCCAAGCCAAAACCAGGAAAGCAACTTCCTATTCTTGTCTGAAGTATCATTAACATGAACTGTAGTTTATTTTATCTTGGTCTGATTGGACTTGTCACTCTAATCAATATTGTTGTTTGATCTAAAGCACAAATGTAAAAAATTTCATTTCCCATTATGATATTATCAAAAGCTAGTTCATAAAGTAATCAGATGCTCCAATGGGCTCCCTATGAAGGCATTTTTTTAATAGCTGACATAAGTAGCTTAACTTACTGTACTGTGGTGTTAAGAAAAACACAAATAAATCCCATAAACATTGTTTTTTTCCTTCACTTGTTTCATACAATTCTCCAGATCAATAACAAATACATACAAGGACATCCATATGCCTCACCCAGGGCAATGGATTTAGCAATTTATAAAGCTTCTCACATTCATCCTTTAGTCCAATTAATTTATTGCTTATCCATTGGAGGCCTTATCTGAAATTCCTGTGTGGTATTTTCACACATACAACCTTAAACCAACAACAGTGCTGTTAAAATAAAGCTGTTCTAAAGTATGAATAAAAAGTGTTAAAAAAATCATTGATCATACTTTCAGATCTCATTACTCTATGTTAAGTACAATTCTGTTACTCATACCTGAAGTAATTTTGGCTATACATTGGGCAAGAGAGCACTTCTAAACAACTGAAACCAGGTTATTTCATGTGATTTTTAAGGTTTGCATAGGATATAGATACACCACAGAAGCTTAGGTGTGTAACCAGCTGCCATCGGAACTTAACTTAAGCTTCTGCTGCAGCTACTTAGCTGGCAGAGCCTAGTGCTTAGGGCAAGCAGAAAAATCCATATATAATGCCCTCCCATGTTTGTTCTCACTGCAGAGAGTGAGGATCTTTATAAGAGTCATCAGATTATAATCCTGTTACAATCCAATGCCATATTTTTCACAGTAACTATACTTTTATGACATATGCATGCTCTGTTTTTGGTGAGTGTTAAATCTGAGGTTGAATCCTTTGGCATACTGTGAGTATAAAACATTTCCAATACCTGCTTCATCTACCTAGTGGCAAGTTCTTATTTTTGTCCTAATTATGGTTAAACACCATCAATATTGCAGTTTATTTCAGCAAAAGCCTCAGTTCAACAGCAGGCTTTGTTTTAGTCTCTGTTTTAGGAGTTGTTGGTTAGTAAAAGGAGCTGGCACTGGATTCAGGGAAGTTTCTGAAATAGCTTTTGAACTTTTAACGCTAAGAGTTTTCCCAGATTATCTGACAAAGATGTCACCCTATTGAATACATAGATATGAGAGTTTCCTCCAAAAAAGTAAATTCCATTTTACTGCAATGATGTGACACTATGCAGTACATTTCAGAGGATTGTTTTACTTCTTCAGTGGTTCAACTCACACAACATTTGGCAGCTTCTTCCTCACCATATTAGATGCATGCAATAAAGACTTGCTAAGGAATGGAGTGTCTATCACTTAGTATTCATTCATTCATTCATTCTAGTCATGCAATTTTACTTATTCATGCAGTTTCCATAACATCCAAGTGATAGATTGCACATAATTTATACAGATAAATTACGCACAGCTGTGACTTCTAAAAACTTGTAGCTCAGGTCAGTACTTCTAAGTTGCAGCTTGAGAGTTTCAGAGATTCAAGTTCTAAATATTTTTTTCCTTTTTTTTTTCTGTTATATAAAATGAGGGCAGTCCAGCAGAACATAAAGGATGATAAAATAAAAATTAATGTAGAAAAATGTTATGAATTTAAGAACTTGTACTTTAACCAAGACAGGTTCTTTGAGAGCAGTGAGGAATGCCTACTTTCCAAGACTTGCAAAAAAACATAGTGAATTGTTTATGAATTGTTAAACATAACCTATAATTTGTATTAAGACATTGAGGCATTCCTAAATGGCACATCTAAAAGGTATTGTAAGGAAAGAGGAGGCATCATTTCAGTGCAAAAATTCTTCCGACAAGTATATTCCAACCAGAGGTGAAATATTCTTGTTCTTGTCTTGCATTCATTGAGGTTATCTGTAAACATCGTAATTGGATTTCAAAAACGATCTCTGAGAATGAGTGTCAGCTGCTCACCATAGCTAAGACTAATGGAAAAAATGAAAATTAAATTCCTAGAGGAGAATGGGATAACATCAGAACTAGCAGAAATGGATCAATTAAAACTAATTAATTCTGCCAAGTAAAATTAATCAATTATCAAAGAAGAGAGAAAATAATAGCTTAAACATTCAGATTTCTTTTCCTTTAGGAATAAGCATGTTGATCCCAAATAATCACTATGTTCTTACAGTGCATTTGTAGCTGCAAAACCAGGAATGATGCACAGATTCATGATTAAAACTGTCAAACTAATCTTTCTTTCAGAAATGTACTATCACCCACTTAGATTTTTAAGTAATTGTGAAAGTTTTAGTACTCTTAACTTCAAGAACTGTATTCTCTCTTGATAATAAATTAATTCATAAAAATTTGCAAACTTGTATTTTATTAGAAATTTTAATCGTGGGTGTGGACCATATAGATAACCAGTTTCCTGAGAAAATACTCATATATTTCCTACCATAATTATAGTGACAGAGAAAATTACCCAAAAAACAGTCTAGTGCTGTGATAAGGGTTGGGGCTTATAAAGTTCTGGAGATGTTTCAACAGTGTTTATTGTTTTTATCCTTTTAAGGACTTACAATGTTATACTTTGAAATTATGGATTCTCCCCTCATAAATTGTTATTATTGTTTTTTGATGGGGTTTTGTTTTGTTTTGTTTTGTTTTTGTTTGTTTGTTTGCTTGTTTGTTTTTTTGTTTGTTTTTAAGAAAGAAAATAGCCCCAAGAGTTAAAATAACTCCATAATTCTTTGTCATTATCTTGGAATGAAGTATGGAATATTCTAAATTCCCAAACAACTGTGGTGCCCTTGGCAGTGCCAATGGCTGTGTTATTTATTTAATGGCAGGATCTAGAAGTGGAGAGTTTGGACATATGTCCAGCATCCATTGATGGGTGTTTTTTCCTTTTTACATCATCCTTTCACTTGGAGGTGAGGCAAGGTAACCCAGCTGTCCATCCACTGTGGAAGCTGGCTTTTACTGATTTGCCTTTTGGTTGCTATTCAACATGTTATGGCAGAGCTTCTTTCAAAATCAATAGAAAATAATATCAGTTAAAAGGTGGTTTTGTGCAGCAATACAAAATTGGTATTCCGCTGGTAGAGATTTGTCCCAGAGAATTCAGAGCAGTGATATTCCTGAATGGCTTCTCTCAGCTGGGCTGAGTATCTCCATACTGGAAGGACCCGTGCTAGGCAGCAGCCCTTCACTTCACCCAGACACTAATTAGAGCAGCCCCGAGCTCCCTCCCGAAATGGTAATTATCCATTTGTAGTGCTATGAATGTCATTACTCCACCTTAGAGGCACTGGGGTAATCTCCAAAGCGATATAAGGAGTGGTAACAAATTGCAACAATGTCTTCTGCATTTGTTTTTATAATTTATATTTTTTTTAGTGAGAAAGCAAAGAATAGGTATCAGTATCATACTATGAGCAAGAATATGCTAGTAAGAGTCTAGAGTAAAAGGCTAAAACTGCTTGGTCTCCAAGCAGATGTAGTTACTGAAAGATACAGTGATTGCACACTGGATCATGGTTTAAATTTTTGGTGAATTTTGTTTTTCTTGTTTTCCTGAAAAAATATTGATATTATACCATGAAAAAAAGTGACCAGCAAATGCACAAATGCATATAAAGAAAATTTCAGGAACTCTCTCACAAATCAGATAATTAGTTCCAAAGATTTCTATTACTTTTAAATGTCTTATTTGTTCATAATGCAAATTAAAAATAGTATTTAATAATTTAAGGTAAGTGTAAATTCGTATTAATTTGTTGTTTGAAAGTTAAATCCTATAGAATTAGTCATTTTCTAGAAGTCAACAAGTGCATATCACAATACTTATTTACCACAGCAACTGATTCCATTTCTTACCAGAATAAATTATCTTCTGCTCAGCATATGTTTAATAAAATTTTTTAAAAATTATGACACCCAAAAGTAGAAGTTGCCTTTATTGACAATGATAATACTTACTTGTTTATGCCTAACATCAGTGAGCTCAGCCTTCATAAATTATAACTGTTATCAGTGTGAAAATACAGCCTCATGATTTTTTGAGACTGTTACGGCATGAAAAAAAAAAAATAAAAAAAACCAACACAAAACAAACCAGAACTTTTGCTTACTGATATCTAAAATTTAATACATTTTGCTATGTATATCTGTTTAGAAAATGTCTAGTTATTTAAGAAAATAATCACTAGAACATTTTAACTACTACACTCTGTCCACCAAGCATAGGGGGTGTGTTTTAGAAATCTCATTAGTGAAACCATCTGTTCCTCTCTCCTTCTGAGCTCTACAACTTTGTGTGACTTCTCTATTTCCAAAATGTCTGTTCTCATCACAAAGAGCACCATCAGACTGAAGAAATCTTTCCAAGGATCATAGATGACAAATATTTCCACAGGACTCATTCTTGCACAGAAAAGGTTTTTAAAATAGTTTAAAGGTTTGTGACTCTGTCTGAAACATGTCAACTTAGCATTTAAATTTTAGAAACCCTTGGGGAATTATTGGCCCCTTATAAGTTGTCTGCCCACTTTATGGCCCCATGAAAACATCAATGGTGCTCCATTGTTAGGTGGTTTTGGGCTTTGGGTTGTGTGGTTTGTTTATTTTTTGGGAGTTGGGTTTTTTTTTCTCAATTATTTATTTGCTTATTTATTTTTATTTTAGAGGGTTGAGAGTTTTTTTCTGAGGTTGATCAGCCAGCTGTCTTTCCTCGTCTGTGACACTATTGCCTGGGGTGAAAGAGGTGGCTAAGTTCCTGTCTCATGATCAGTATTCTTCGTGGACTCTAAGATCATGTAGAGATTAGTAAAAATTGATTTAGCAAAAAGAGGGATGTTACTGCTGTCTTGGTATGTTTCCTAAGCAGGAATGAGTGGCCTATATATCTATGTGATAGTTAAACCCAGAGAAGAGAAACTTAGTTGAGCATATTGCAACATTATAAGTAACTGATTGAGTAACCAAAGCCATTTGTCATTCTCTGAGTTAATGTAGATTTGGTCTGAACAGCTGGGAGAGAGAAGAAAATTTTGGAGGAAAATAGTAATTCCTTGTTACAAACTTCTGAAAAAGACATGTGGCAATAAGAAATTTAACTCCTTATGCTGAAGCTCAGTCTGACAAAGCACAGGAACTATTCTTCTAGGCACCCTGCTATAAGATTTGTTTTCTTGCTTTCTACCAGAGAAGCACATTCTTTTGATACTGAGGGGTTGCTAAATGGATTCAATTAATTCCTTCAAGTGTCTTAGGATAGACCTTATGCCTAGAAGGCAAACAACTTGCTCCCCCCCCTTTTTTTCCCCTTTCTATATATGAAAACGCATCACTCTGTTTATTGTGAAGAAATGTGTTTGTTTTTATTTAGTTGTATTAGCAGCTCTTGGAGAGGTAATGCTTTTTAGTTTGCTGTAGTAGCATCAGCTGTTGGACCAGTTAACATAATTGGAAGGTGAGTCACTTACCTTTTTGAGATTCATCCCTCTACAGCATGAACAGAGCAATCACAAGTGTGTGACTGTGTCTCAGAAAGGAGAATATCTAAAACTTGCTGTGTTGTTCTTATTTAGTAGAGGTAAAAATTTGCATAACATGCTTTTTGAAAACACCATTGTGAGATCCTCAGAGTAGCATAACTTATGGCTTTTACTGTTTAGAAGTGAATAAATAAAGGTCTTGGAGTGGAAAAAATTGACATTACAATGTTACCCTATGTAGTGATCAAGTCCCTTGACATTTGTATTTCAATAGAGAAACATTTCTTCATTTCCATGATGAGAACTGGTATAAGAACAGGCGAGAAGGTGTGAGATTCCATGGAATCATAACTACCTTCTGCACGTTTATAGAACTGGCCAATATTTCAGAGTTTTCAAACCCCTTGCCTGAAAAGGAGCAAATACTTTGCAAAGAAGTAAAAGTAACTTTTCTCCATCCTTTGGCTACCTTTCTGATAAATATTTTATTCTCGGTTCAGTGCCATTCCACTTGCAGTCTTTGTGGTTTGCTATGTTAAAAACATGGATTATATGGCACACCATGGTCTCAGGATTTTGAAATGTAATGGGTAGTTTTAGATCATTTGTAGTGAAAATAAAACTTGTCAAATCCTGCTGTGGTTCTAGGATTAGAAAATATGCTGTAAATAGGCTTAGCACTAGTCCTGATGTAATCACATTAAAACATTACTATCTCATTATACCAAGTGAGTCACTAGCCTAGATTGAATATTTGTACATTTTTGATCTACAGACTGTGCTTAACTAACACAGATACCAAAGTCACACTGCATAGTATTGGACAAGGTTGTCAATTGCCTGATTTTGCTAACATTCTTTCTAAGTATTTGCATATCAAAAAAGTATATGACTACAAAATTATAATACGATGATTACGTCCATAAATATTGCCCATTTTTAGGTTAGAACATAATCATTTTAGTTCTGTATGTCCTAAAGTTGAGTCCTGAATATGAGGTGTACTGTTCTATCCTGATTCTCTCTTTAGGTATCAGCAAGGTCTATATTTAATGATTTGTGCAATTGAAGTCAGAGCATTTTGTTCCTTTAAGATCACTTTCATAATATATTCCCATCAGTGTCACATATTTTATAAAGCAAGATGTGTTCTTATGAATTAGGGTTCTGTCAAAATTTCTGGCTGTTTGGGTAAGCAAGTTTTCATCATAAAAAACAATGTGAGTAGAAATACTAAGGATTTGTAGTTTATTTTAACTGAAATTTTGATTTTGAGTCTGTATATGTTCAATTTGATTTGCAACATGGCAGGATTTTTATTTTTGTGTGCTTTTTTCTGGGCTGTCAACAAACAGATATACACACAGAAACAAATCTCTGGAATGGATACTTGCGTGAAAACTTGAGAGTCCATTGTTACATTGTGAATAACATTGCAGATTTTTAAACTAATATCATTAATAGTTTAAACAATACTTTTTAGCAATATTTTTGCTACCAGCATACTAAACATAATTTATCATTTGAATCTGAGTTTATAGTTAATATTGAGTAATTAAAAGCACAGTATCTGCTGTGTATCCAGCCACCCCATAGGTTACAGCAGTGTCAGCCCTTTTTATGAATTAACTTCAAAGCATTTTTTAAAAATTGGTTTTATATAGCAAATTTTCTTATAATCTTTCTTTTTCAGACTATGATAGTGTCTTCACCACCTCTTGTTTAGCTGTTGTTTCTGATTTAGTATTATTTCTGTGTATATAGGTCTGTTTCCTTAGCAGAATTATCAAATAATATAGTGCTTTTTTCAGATATTCATGGGAAAAGAAATAGCATATATGTGCAAGACACAATAAAGAAGGTATTTGATATTTATCTTACCTTACTGTACCTAGATTCAGTTGCTTTCCCTGCTAGAGAGGATGTTCTGGGTGAGAAAAAGAAGGGTTCTTATGCATAGTAGGGACCTTTAAAATAACTCTATTCACAAGGTCTTCTTTTGGCTTATGCTCATCCAGTACCTGAATGCATCCAGTTGAATAATGTCACAAGTCAAAGCTTAAACATAAATAAATAAATAAATAAATAAATAAACAAAATAACAGGAGTTGAATTATTCCAAAGTCTTTCCCTAAATAACTGAAGAAAAGGGAAAACTGATTCAACTGCAAGCTGCAGTGTTCTCACAGACACTGTGTGAGTAGAATAAGAAAAAAATTATTGAGGAAATTATTCACTGTAAATTATTTTTGTAGTTCTAATGATAGGGAGAATCATCCCATGTGGTATTTTGAGTTAATGTTGGAACAGCATCATCTGATTAATCTACACTTTTTTTAATGTCAGTATTTCCTAGAGGAGAAAATGTGTTTCATTTATGTAAAGAATGTGGTGGGTCAATCACTGTACACTGTCGTTTGCCCTAGATTAAGAAAATTAAGTATCATATTCTAGCAATGATAATTCCTGGAGGGTTTTTTAATTGAAAAAAAAAAAAAAAAAAAAAAATCAAGCTGTCTGCACCATGTGTTTTATGATATTAGATGATAGTACAACAAATACACATAGAAACCTGTGCTGTAGATTTTTCTACCCTTCTTCAAACTGAGTTTGGGTATGTGCACATGGCAGATATGACTATAATTTATACATATTTAGCCATATTTAATTATCTGGCTTGGTCAAGACAAGAAATCTCACTGAAAAAAATGCTGCATGGATTAATGATCTGAGCTGTGCGTTGCCATGCCTAGATCACTTTCAGGATCATTTTTTAAAGCTAGACAAGGTTTCATGGTCTATTTTATGGACTGTAAATGCAATATTTTTTCCTAAACTCATGGTATGCTGCTCAACTTTTTGATAGGGATTTTTTTTATTATTAACTGTAGGCACAAGTAAGTTTTAAATTATTTAAAACTGAAGTTGCTTGAAACTATTTATATGTAAGGATTTTCAAAACATAAAAAACAAGTTATTTTTGCTCAGAAAAGAAGATATAGCTTCAGTTTCATTTTCCCTCTTTGATTGAAACTTGCAGAAGCATGATTTTTCTATGGTTTCAATGTGAATTATTTGGATAATTTTATTTACATAGGAACAGGGGATATCAGTGTAGATGAACTGAAAAGTCTTTGAGCCATTTTCAGCTCTGGTTGTCCAGCATGTCATTACATCAAGATTTATGGAAGGTTAATTTTCATTTGCAATATTAAGCTAATAATTTTGATCAAGGTTGTATTATAGGACCTAGTAAGAATAGAAAAAAAGCAAAAAATTATAAAAATGGACATAGGGATCTGTGCTTCTAACACTATCCTAATCTATCATATGACCATCATCCTAGGCCAAGCTACCAAGAAAATGTTTTCTCTTAGGTGAAGGGTTGGAAGGACAGAATTTTCCAAGGTGTGAATTCTTTGCCACAGGATAAAATTCTGAAAAATTAATTTGCTAACACAGACGATGATAAATCCTTAGCTACACTTGCATTGTCAAATAAACATTCACAATGTTCAAAGCCTTTCATTACCACAGAGATTCTCATAACAGTCCAAGATCACATTTCCCCCAAACAGCAACAGACTACAAGAGTATTACTGTCTTGGGGCTTTTTAATACCTCCACTCTACTTCAAATCCAGTGCTTATTTAATGGACATCTTCCCACAATTCAAGGAAATTGCAATTCTTTTCTTTGTTTGTTTGGGTGTTTATTTTTTTTAAATCAGTTCTTTTGAAATCAATTCCCATCAACCATTTCCTGTTACATAAACCATCCATTGGGAAGTGTTGAAACACTATTTCCTGTTATTCTTTCCAAGATGTTACTGGTGTGCATCAAACATAGAGTTCCTTTTGAAAATGTACTGATCACTTTGGACTGCCTGGCAGAAAAATCCACTCAAGATGGAACAGATGAAAGAATTCCTGATAGGGGGACTTGAGAAACGTGGAAGAGAAACACTGCGAGTGACACGCCTGAGGGAAAGTGAACAGTAACAGACTGAAAAGACTATCATAACAAAGCAGAATCAATTCCTGTTCAATACTGCTGGAGTTGAAGATAGTGTTTCCCCTATGCCACAGTTTTCACTGTTGCTGCTGATGTTTGAGGATCACTATTGCATAGAAACAAATATTGACATCAAAGAGTGAGGGAGAAATTATTGTGGAGGTATCTTAAGCTGGATTTTTATTGTTTTTTGGGCAGAGTAAGATATGTAAGACTTTTGAAAAAACAATTTGAGATTTTATGTCATACAGGAGTTTCAAGGCCCTTGGGTACCAGTTCTCTTTGTACAGTAAACCTTCAAGATTACTGGTCATGGTGTTATTAATGTAACATTAATCCTCTAGTAGTTAGAACCATTCTAATCTTCTGCCTCAACTTATTGTTGTCTTCTCCCGCCTTGTTCTGATTGTTACATTATCGTTCATCTCCAGCAGTCAATTGTTGACATGGTGTTGGACTGGCAGAGTCCTGGCTTTAGGCTCAAGGCTTCTAAAGGACTGTACATGTTGAGTTCAGGGATGTGTCCAGAAATAAAACTATTGAAAAGCCCTTACCCAAATCACTGTCCATCAAAGTATAAGCAACAGTATCTGGACTATGTTTCAACTCTGCTAATATTGCTAAAGAGACACCCATCATTCCCAAAGGTATGAAAATTATCAGACTGTGACTAATTTTGACCTGTCAGAGGTATGAAGCTACAGGAAACTTCTCAATTACACAAATTTTTTTAGTGTGTGGGTTTTATTTTGTGTTTTTGTTGAGGATTTTTTTGGTTTTTTTATTTGGTTGGCTGGGTTTTTTTGCTGTTTTCTAGATGTAAGCTCTGCTATGAAACTCATGAAGACTTTAAAGACATTCCACTTTTATTCAAGAAACAATGCACTTTCTAAGTACCACTGGAAATCTGTTTCCTGTATTGTTTCTTTCTATATTTTTATTAGTATAAACTTAAATAAGGGCAGTATCAAACAACTTAGAACCTCAGATTGTAACATGATATGATGGACCTTTGACTGTGCTCATTCAAGGTAGCAAAAACTCTTTACAAATATTTAAGTGTAAGATGGTAAAATAGAGATGAGGTAAAGCAACAGAAGAGTAGAAATAAATACTTCTGAGTAAGTAATCTGATGCTTTGCACTATATGAACACATAAGGATAGAAAAAGTATAGGACAGATGTAATGCTTTTGAGTGGGTTTGCAGGTTGCAAATACTCACAGGCGCATCAGACCAGCTTCTGGATTGGGAGCCTGAGCCCCTGGTAAGGAAAAAACTCTGCCAAATTCAGTCTTGGTGTCCTTGGTGGGGCTGGAGTGGAGAAGAAATGATCTCTCCCATGAGTATTACACTGCCCCAACAGGTAAATCTGAGAGAGGTGAAAGGAGGAGTGCAGGTTAGATCTGACCTTTCCCAGATTAATTACCAGCTCCTGAACTTCATTATGTTTCATCCACCATTCTCCATTATTAATTCCCTGTACAACACAGTTTAATGCATATGTACCTGTCAGTCTTATTTTGTAGGAATTAATTAATAGCAGAGTGTATGAATTTTAACATTTTTGCTATTGTTTTCCACATATATTTTACTTTGTACTGGGAGATCCTAGCTTAGAATACCGTTCCATATATGGTGTTCTATATAATGATGTATTCCCTGTCAATCCAAATTAAACCTCCCCTGCAGATATATATCTACATATGAAAAAAAGAAAAAAATTAAAATGTAACACTTATTAGAAATTTACACAAGAGGGTTTCTAAAATTATTTTTCTACATAAATTGAGTTCAAATTAAATGTCAAATATAATTTGGTGTTAGAAGTTTGAAATATATGATAGTCCTTAGAGAAAATCTAAGCACTCAGTCCTCCCAGCCAAATTGTTATTTGCATTATAGTGTGCTATAAGGTTATATATCATTATATGGCAGAATGCCAGACCATAATCTACACAGTAAAGCTACTGAAAAACTCAATCTGGAAAGCATTCATCTTACAAAGGAGTTTGCATCTTCTATAAAATATGAAGCATATTGACTTCTTTTTTCCTTGAGCAAACAGAGCACTGCAATCTATTTCCAGCATTCTTCTCATTTGGCTTTGGTAGACACAAATGTAAAATGAATGTTGACATATTTGTTTAACACCTTGAACAGATTAAACTGGTTTAGAACTTCTTCCGTAATCAGCCCTGGACAATATAAACTGATAGTCACAGCCCTGGATAGATTAAATTATTTCAAAAGTTTTCCATTAATCAGCCAACGAAAGATAGATTTAAAAAAATCCCAAAGCAGCATCCTTTGTCAAATATGCTGGATTCACCTTCTGATAATATTAAATTTCACCAGGAGGTATTTGTAGTCATTTACATATGTAGTTAGGACAATATTTTAAAATTTTATTATCTAAAATGTCTTAATTGCTGCCAATTTCACCAAGATGCTCTGAATTAATCAATTCAGCAATAGCTAATATCTGTGATTTGGTGTGAGAGGGAGAAGGCTTGTTTGGTTGTTTGTAGAGGTTTTTGTTTATTTTTGTATTTGGTTTGTTTGTTGTTTGTGGTTTTTAAATTTATTTTTATTTTCTTAATCTATCTCAGACTTATTTGACACTAAGAATTCTTCAGGAACTATAGTAGAAATTGCCCTTGGACACAATTATATTCGTGTAATATAGTTATTCCCATTTCAGTACAGCTATTTTGGTTCATGCATTTAAAAAAATAACCTTTAGGCAGAAATAAAAAATTCACAAACATGCAATTTTGTCAATCATGATTGTTTAGGGCCAAAGTATTTTGAACTTACTCTAGGCATTGATCATGCTGATATTTAGAATTTACCTGAAGTCAAATACACATATTGAGCAAGCAACACACATTGGACTTAGCTGTCTTTTTAATAACTCAACACAAGACTAATTCTTAAAGACAGAATTCCCTCCTCATCCCCTAAAAAAACCTTTAATGTTTCAGGTACTGGGAATTAATGTAGCTAAGAATGAAGGCAATGCAACGCGTATCCAATCCTAGCAAGTCACTGTTACCAGGGCTTGTTGGTATTTCTCCGAAATGAACTCGCTTGTTTTTAAACTATGGTAATGTGATACAACACCTACTGACATCCAAAGGCAATTTAAACTCAAACTGAACAGTGGTACCTCTGAGGTATAGAAAATATGCGGCAACTTTGCATAATTTTATTAGGTATGTTAAAAAAAAAATAGCACCAATCACATGATAGTTGGAAATTTTTATTTACAGATAATTTAGATAATTTTTCTTAATGATAATTCATAAGAAGATTTATAAATTTTTAAGTTTTATAATGCTTTTAATTGTTTTTATCCAAACATCAGAATAGATATTTAAAGATAGTCTGAGATAGTAAAGCTTCTGTAAATTCAAAACACTAACCTCCTAAACAAAACTAAGAAACTGTATGAAAATTACAGAATCCAAAAATATATAATTACATATTTAAGGCAAACCCATGATAGGTTACTGGAATAAGTTCAGCACAATTCCTTGTTTATGAGTATTGCCTTGAGCTCAACTTTCATAATTTTACAGAGAATTGTAATCTCTCTAAGCACTGGTAATTTTTTTTACTACATTAAAATTAAATTTCAAAATTCAATAATTCAATAAGCAATTTTTACATTAAAATCATTAAAATCTCAATTTCATTAGGAAACAGAATTTTAAAAATAGGTTAATATTAAAAATTGCTTATGCTCTGTATTCTTCTAAATATTGCAGAAATTATTCAAAGGTGAAATGCCTGCATGCATGTGTCTTCTAGAGAACCAGGGTCTTATTCTTGTGAGGGAAGATTCACAAATCTTCCTAGGAAGGATTCTTGTTTACTGGCATTAATTAAAATAAACAAAGTACAGTAATTTCACGAATACAAGCCGCACCAATTTGACCAAAATTTTGGTGGAAACCCGGAAGTGCGGCTAATATTCCGGGGCGGCTAATCTATTAACAAAATTCTAAAAGCTGCCAACACGGAAGTCAGAGCCCGCGGCAGCCCCAAGCCAAGCTGGAGCCCGGCCGGCCCCGGCAGAGGTGGGAAAGCCTGGCAGAGGCGGGGCCAGCAGTGTCGGGGGCGGGCGGCAGAGCCTGAGCCAGCAGGGCGGGGGAGCCCGGGAGAACTGGGGCTAGCAGTGCAGGGGAGCATGGCAGAAGCAGGAAGGCCGGCGGGTGGGGCTGCCTGGCAGCGGGGGAAGCCCAGCATAATCGGGGCCAGCAGCGTGGGGGAGCCCGGTGGTGCGGGGGCCTGCAGTGCCGGCCAGGGCGAGGAAACGCGGCGGCGGTGCAGACGGGAGGGGGCGGCCGGCGAGCGTGGTGGCGGCGGCGGCAGCCCTGCCGGCGGGGCGAGCGAAAGCGGCGCTCGCGAAAGCGCCGCCCGGCGAGCGAAAGCGCCGCCGCTCGCCGCGAACCGCTCGCCGCGAAAGCGCCGCCGCGAGCCGCGAACCGCGAGTCGCGAGCCGCGAACCGCGAGCCGCGAGCCGCGAACCGCGAGCCGCGAAAGCGCCGCCGCGAACCGCGAGCCGCGAACCGCGAGCCGCGAGCCGCGAACCGCGAGCCGCGAGCCGCGAGCCGCGAGCCGCGAACCGCGAACCGCGAGCCGCGAAAGCGCCGCCGCGAGCCGCGAAAGCGCCGCCGCGAGCCGCGAACCGCGAGCGCGCCGCCGCGAGCCGCGAACCGCGAGCCGCGAGCCGCGAGCCGCGAGCCGCGAGCCGCGAACCGCGAGCCGCGAACCGCGAGCCGCGAAAGCGCCGCCGCGAACCGCGAGCCGCGAAAGCGCCGCCGCGAGCCGCAAACCGCGAGCCGCGAAAGCGCCGCCGCGAGCCGCGAGCCGCGAAAGCGCCGCCGCGAGCCGCGAGCCGCGAAAGCGCCGCGGGGCGGGCGCGGCGCGGGGCGGGCGCGGCGCTCGCGAGGCGTGGCGCGGGGCGAGCGAAAGCGGCAGCGGGGCGGACGGCGAGCCCGGCGGCGGCAGCCCTGCTAGCCGGGCGAGCGAACGCGGCAGCGGGGCGGTGCTGACGGGAGAGGGGGGCCAGCGAGCCCGGCGGCGGCGGCAGCACCACCCGGCCAGCCCCGCCGAGCCGTGGCGCTGAGCTGGGCCACCGGGCCCCGTCGGCAACCATGAGCGGGCCGAGCCTGCCTGGCCCCGCCCCGAGCCAGTAAAGCCCGCTATGCCGCGATCCTGTTACTAATTGGCCAATTTGTGAAAGCTGCGCACGGATTCTCGCGACGAACGAAAGTGCGGCTAATATTCGGGGTGCGGCTTATCTATTGACAAAGACAGCAACATTGTCGAGGCACCGGGGGTGCGGCTTATAATCCGTGCGGCTTGTATTCGTGAAACTACTGTACTCTCTGCACTGTCAGGGAAATCAGTCCTAGTATTAAGACTAAAAATTATCACAGCTCATAATATTTTACTGATTTTTCATTCTCAAAGATCCAAAAGTGGTTTATTATGTTTATAAAAGTGTTTTGTGAATGGTACATAAATATGTTAAGGCAGACACTTTAGATCTGCTGTAGAAGGCAACAATTTAAATTATAAAGGAGAAATAGTACATTAATAAGATAAGGTAAAGGAACATATGTAGGAAATAGCTTAACAAAGGAAGGTATCTCAAACTGAGCTTTCAGAAATCTGAACTGAACCTTTAAACCTCACTAGTAGATTACATTTAGAAAAGTTCGGTTATCACTTTCTATCAAATTATGTTATCACCATAATAAAAATCTTAAATTTCACTTAACATGCACACAAATTAATGGAAATAGAGACACAGAGCTTCACATATTCTGGCCTTGGTCAGAACAGAAGCAGTGCCCTGCAGAGGGCCTGTTCTGAACTGGTTTTTGGATGTAAAAGTAAATTCTCATCAAGAAATATTTTTCAGGTCACTTGTTCTAAGCAAGTGGGACTATGGTTTTCTAGGAGCTTTGTCTTACACCAAATAAATCTTCAGTAATTTCTCATGTCATGTTCCTATTTTGATGAGGTGTGAAAAAGAAAAAAAAAAAACAGGTTTTATTTTTGTTTCAACTATGAACACTGGTCATCTTATGCAGTCCAATGTCTTATGTAAATTTAACTCTCTAGTGATTTCCATTCCTTTTTTACTTGGATGTTACGTATGCCAGTTTCCTACTTTTCCTCAAAGGCCTCTTATCCCCTCTTTGTTCAAGAAGACAGTTCTGAATACACTTCAAATACATCTTTAAGCTGTGATATTTAAATGTGCATAGAGTATATGCACATAACTCCTTTTCAGAAGTCGGGTAAGGTGATGAATTCTCAAATACAAACCACTTTTTTTATGAATGCTACTAGTAATCCAGAGGCCAAAACTAAACAACTTCAATCACTATAGCTTTGTGAGCTCAGTTAATTTCTGGTCAGAATTCTAGTGCAAAATATCCCCAGACAAAAACTGCACTCAGAATATCAGATATTAGGAACCTGCCAGGTTCCTAAATGCCCATTGCCTGGTACAGAATATAAATGCTCTCACGTGTATCAAAATTCTAGATGCAAACAAAATGCTGTAATGGTGCCCTCAGACAAGGCAGTGTCAGTGCTGGGGAAGCCACCAGGGAAGTGTGTGAGTCCTGACTCCACAAGATCTCAGAGTCAGTGTGACCAGCACTGGCTGGTCCCATCTCCCTGCCTGACACCTCTCCAAAACACTGCTAGCCATTACCAGGAACAATCTGGTGACCCAACAATGTCCCGTCAGTGCAGGAGAAACTCCTGTAAACTCCAGACTTTTAAAATTATTTTTATAACTACAACCCTGAAGAAAACTCATTAAAAAGCAGCTTTCGTAGTTGCACTACTGTGAAATACAGAAGTGCTACCTGATACAGGATGTTTCATGATACAAGTGCATCACTTCTAAAGTAGATGAATGTCAGAGTTCATTATGTGGCTGTTAAATTTCAGTGAACTTTCTTTAAATAATCAATTCTAATCCAGCAGATTTGGAATGTCTGTCCTATTAGATCTAAATGAAATGCACTTCTGTGAACTTTCATTAAGGGTTTTTGTTTTACCTTTCCTCCCTTTGAGAAGTGGTAACAGTAGCAACTGATAATTCTTCTTACTGCTGCTGGATGCACAGGCTCTTCTTCACCCCATCCTTCTAATTGCATTTGTTTTAAAATGAGAACTTTTACTTAAGAAAACAGCAACCAAGCACAAATCCCAACATTTCTAATATATGCTGCCCCAGTAGGAGTTTTTTCTTTGAATTTCTAATTAAAAACATTTTAAAAGACAGCTTGAGTCTGAAGCTGTCAGGTCTCCCCTTGTCCTTGATACATACAGGAGAGGAAACAATAAAAAAGCCAGAGAGAAGATTTTACTTTTAAAAAAGCTCCATTTTCTTGAGACATTTGTATTCCAATATTACTCTCTCATGGGAGCACAGCTCTACTCTTCAAATGAAAAAGAAATAATAAAACACATCAGGAAGAGTGGACCTCAGACCTACTCTTTCTCTCCTTCTCTTGGACTGTTATTTCCATATAGAAAGCTACTCTAATGGGACACTTGTAAATGGCAGGGAATTTAGCCCTTGTGGAGTCTTCTCCAGAAATTGGATTTTTGCTTAAGCAAACAGCAAACCATGCAGCAGGGAAAAAGCTATTTATTTGGCTAACTTTTGAAGAGCCTCACAAAAATACAATTCAGTCTGCTGTGGTCAGGGAAGTCAGAGTAGTATACACAGAAAACAGAATCATTTTGCCTCACTTGAGTGTTGAAACAAGTTTTTAAGTGCAGTGAAAATTAATATGAGATCAGTCCAAATTTTAAAATTCATTTAAAACAGGAATCATGTAATGCAACAGTTGTCATTAAGAACAAATTTTACTAATGACTATCAAAACCAATTTTTTTGTTTGTGGTTCTAGGCATCTGTCTAGTTTAGGGAGAAACTAAAAATCTAGGCAAATGGAAAGAAAATCAGGATGTTTTCTTCTTGTTTAGACTTCCCTTTTTAATGCTCCAAAGCCCCTCAGTTGTCTCTGATTTGGACACTTTGTGCCCTTTTAATCTCTGCCAATTGATTTTTTAGTGGGAAACAGTCCACCACAGACATGAATCAGTTCTCTCTGCCGAACATGGGTACATGGCCATTGACAACAATTCTCCTGTCCAGGGCAGTCTGCATGTTAGTCACTTCCCAAAGTCAGATCCTGCTTAAATGAAAACTTCCTGCAGAGAAGAATCTACTCAAATTGCTGTAATTTTGTTGTACGAGTGGAATCCATGTCAGATGAAATGTCACTGGTCTTCTATAAACTTCTGTTTTCTATCTAAGATTTTTCTAAGCCTACTTATCATAAGTTCTATGTGATAATCTAGTTTTTAATGGCCCTAAGCAGTATCTTCAAAAAGTCAGTTGTTCCATGTATTATTTTAATTTCAGAAACATTATGAAAGCAAAGCTATTTTGTCTTTTTTTAAAATGTTAATAATTAATGCTCATGCATTTTTTTTTTTCAAAAGGAGACTTACAGAATGAATGACAAAAATCTCATTTTCTCTCCGAATCTCCCCCATCAGTTGCATTCCACCCATATGTATTCCTACAGCAATAAAAACCTCTGACAGGGTTTACAGAGTTATTTGTATTGGAAGTAGGAAACAGTTTAATGGGGAGGAAGGATGGCAGGAGGAGGATAAAAATGGCTGAGAATTCTTAGAGTGAATGGTTCTATTGTGATATTAAGTGCTGCTTCAATTAGGGCTAAGTGAATCCTCACAACAAGGGAAACTGGCCTTTGCAGTTTTAACTGGGAGGCAGGTGATGATTAATTCTTTGGCATCTTTCTGTTCAGTCAGATATAGAATTGACTCAAGTGCTTTATAGAAGATGAAATAGCTCAGTGAATTATGCTTCCTCTCCATTATGGAGTGAAAAAAATGTCATTAACAGAACTCCAGAGTGAAAGTCACTGTATTTGAGAGTTCTCCAAGCACTCAGTTCATGTTCATTCAGGAATTATTCACACTCTGAACATTAAATTTTGGTCTTAAAACTTTTAAGTGGTATGTGATTTCAAGATAATATTTTTCAATTACACATAATAGGATATATGTGAACTCTCATATCTCTTCGCCTTTTAGTATTTATAGATATGCTTCCCATAAATTAAACCATTCACAATTATATACAACAATTTATTTCACTAACTCTTCATATGCTTCTTTGTAGTTATTAACATACTTCCTTGGCCCTCATTCTAACTACTGGATTTGCTTTAACGACTCCTGTTTTGTATTAATGCCATCATGTTGATGCTGCATATAACTGTAGTTGGAAAATATCTTACTATCACAGTTCTTTGTGTATTTTGAATGTTGAGAGTGTGTATGGTATCTTTATCAGTCTTTGTATTGCTATAATTAATACCTGAATATATGGAAGAATCTGTAGGTGAAAAAGTCTTGGTGCAGCAGTGGCTGAAAAATCAGAGTTGCTTGGTAAATATCAAATCAGCGGCTGCACATAAGAAGGGAAAGCACTTTGGACTAAATAACTGAATCTTATGGGTTTACTTGGTGAGGTGCATTATTGCAGACAGACTTTAGGGAAGTCTGGGTAGTTCGTGGCTGTGTTTTTTCCATGCCCAGGTGTTCTAAAGCCATAGGTGATTGTTTTGTCTGAGTTTCCAGCTGACCAGGGCAGGAGTGATGAGCTGCTCACCTTGGCCAGAAGTGGCTCTTTGGCTCTGGTTTCACAGGCAGCAGCACAGGCTGAATGTTTGCAGAATGTTTACTAACTGCAGGGTGAATTCTGTTGAAATAAACTGAATGCTAAAAAGTTAAAAAGAAGTTGTAAGAACCAGTTTATGTAAACACAGTAGACTGTGTTTTGGTTGCAAAGCACAAAAAAGTGAGAAAGGCTTCATTTTATTAAGGAAAAGTAATTTCAAAATGCTGCTTTTCTGTCTCTGTGGAAATCTCTATGCTGGCTTTGTAATACATCTGTATGATGATACATAGGTTACATATAAAAACATCAAAAAAGTTATCATTTTGGGGTGTTTTTAATTAACATCTTCAGATCATTTAAACATTTCCTATACTTATGCCAGATATCTTGTATGTTAATACCAAAAAGATTTTCTTCTATTCTCAATGCCACTAGGGAGAAAAATGCTCCAAAGGGACAGTAAATGTCTGTATTTTGTATTTTAGGGGAACAGCAGTGCAATTACTACTCACTCACCAACCATTTTAACCTTAATTTAATGTGTGTGGCAGTTCTCCCAGAATGACCTTGATGCTGTACTGAATGTTTTGCATTTTTTATCAGACTCACACAGATACAAAGAAATGTAATCCCATTTAATGGGATATTATATCCAAACCTTATTTAACATTCTATAAATTATATTTATATAAAAGTTCCATTTATTTACAGCATATTAAGTAAAATCCCTTGGCTGGACCAGAGTACTTTTTGTAGTGTGCTCTGCATCTGATCACTTATTAGTTTGTACATGGAGAGATGCTATTTAAAGTCTTACAGACTCCCTTGAAGTAAATGGTACCCTCCAGCTAAACTTGACACAGTGCAAATAACACATACAGAATTCTGTACAGTCTTCAGTGGCAAACTGCTGTTTCTGAGATCCCTCAGTGGCATCCCCAGCCTCAGCTGTATGAGCAAACTTTTGTGCATCGGTACGTTTGAAAACTTCAAATGCTTTACAATGCTATCAGGGCAATGGAGGAGCTGATCTCAAAGTCCAATATTAAAACTTCCCTCAAGGACATTTTCATTAGAACTTTGTACATGGACAGTTCAAAGACTTGGTTATTGATTTTTGTTCAGAAGTCCTTTCTCTCTTCTTGTTTTGTTCAACATTTTGACAGAATTTCAAACCCAACAACCTGGGCAGCAGAAGATTCCAGCTAGGATTTTGTGCTGTTCATTTGATTTCTTCAGGCCACATCCTTCCTGTGTCCTTGTCAACACTACAAGGAGAGGAGCCGTCTTAGAAGATTTCCTAAAAGGCAGAAGCAATTTCACAGTAATCTAAAAAAAAATCTGACCTTTCCACATACAGAAAATCTCTCTTAAGTAAATAACCTTTTTAGCTGCAAAATTTTGCTGAGACATTCATTTATCAAAAACATAGATAAAAATCACTCTATGTTTATCTCTTCACATTAAAAAAGTTGCATTAAAAAGAAACTACCACAAATGAAAGCAGACTGGAGTAAAATACCTCTAGCAAACAAAATATTTTTTTCAAAAATAGAACTGTTGATTTAGAGTTTGTGAAGTTGAAAGATGAGCAATTAATTATTGCCATCTGCACTTCTTATCCTTAGCCCTATTATCATTTTCATGGACACTGTGTAATGAGGTTCATTTAGCCTCAACTGAATTTCCAGGGTATATAATAGTACAAAATTAATAGGATTTATGAAGAAGTTAATGAATGAGCAGTGTAATTATTTCTGTTTAAAGAAAAGCATGATCTACTTGATCTTTATGAAAGGTATTGCAGGGCTTTAATTGCTCAGTGCTTACATTCTACATTGATGACTGACAAGGCTGATATTCTCTCTCCTTTCACTTGATTCCACTGAACACATTTTGATATAACAAAAAATTCAAGATAAATACCTTTTCTGAGATGGAGCTAACCAGCCTTCTGTTGTTAAGAGGTTTCTTAGAGATTTTTACAGTGTTTTTTTTTGTCTTTTCACATATCCTACTGTGTTCTATTTTATTTTATTTTCATCTGTATCATCCTTCTTTATAAGACTTCTGAATTCCTAAGCTCTCAAACTTCAGAAGAACATTTAAATAAGTACTTATCATCACAAAGTGTATCTCTTATTCACCAAGACAAGTAAGTACAGTTAATTTCCTAAATGTGTTTAAATTTTTATTCTCCAGACAGAACATCTCCACACAGAGATGAGTTAGCCAGTATATAAACCTAATACTATCAAGTATATTCAGTATATTAAAATTATTAGTTTAATTAGTTTATTTTATGGGTTTGAATGCCTCTGTTGAATCAATGGTATTTTATAAAAGGAAGAGGGTCTTGTCACATCTTTCAGATTTCCTTATTTTAGCATTTTCTAATGTTTCATTATTAGAACATTTCTTTGCAGAGTTTGGCTTCTGTTTTGGCTATGGTGTAAAAGTGAGAAATCACTTAGACAATGAAATTTGAGTACTCCTCAATTTGAGTACTGCCCAATTTGGTAACTTGTTGTACTGAATAGATTACTGTGCTCATTTACTTTTGAATGTTCTACTACAGTCTATTCTTTTAGTATTTTCATAAATAATCTGTTAAAAGGTTGTATAAAGCTACTGTCTCAACCAGTCTACAGTTTCTCAAACACAAGAGGAAAACACCGTGTATATAAAGAGGAATCTTCAGCCCCAGTGGTGGTACTGAAGTTATTTTGCCAAGGCTAAAAGAGGAGATCAAAAGACACTAGTGTGTTAAAAGACAGACCCCGAGTAAATTGATGCATTTGTACAATGACAAGAGGGAGCTTATGATATGTTAGTGACAAAGCTAGCAAGCCATGGAGTCTGATTCAGAGTCAGATACGGCATGAGAGCTTTGTGAAAACCTGAGCTGCAGATCTGCACTGCACAAAATTGAGGTCAACCACACACATTTTGCAATCGGGGCCACTTGAATCTGAAATACAAAATGGTGAAATCCTCTTTTTGCTTCCACTCTGAAAAATAAGCTCCAAGATTTCCTCCTTGTCTGTGGTTTTGTCGAGGTGTTTCAGAGGATTCTTACACAGTTCTTGCCTTCCTGTTCTGGTAGAGGGGCTCTCTGGAGTAGTTGAAAGAGATGCCTAAGAAGGTCTACTGTCCAGGCATCCCTTCAGAGAGCAGTTGTGATGGATGGTTTTTTGCTCCTCTGATTATTCAGTGGGTCTTTCCTAGCTGACATTTTACCTGAATGCGTGGCATCAGTTACCTCAGCGATACTGTGTAAAGCTGCTGCTTATACTTGAATCCACAGCCTGTGCTTTCTTCTTTATGTGACCATCCCTATGAAGCCTGGCATACAAGGTTTTTAAAGTTGTTTTGGTTTTTCTTCTGTATTAATATAGTGCTCAAGAGATGGATCCAATTCAGAGAGTTAATGCAGACTTCTTCCTCTCTTCTTAATAAAAACATTTTTCTTAGAGAAAGATCCAGTACGGAGGGTAATTTTTTTCACATGAACATCCTCATTAGCTGCAATGAGTTATATTTTACAGAATCACAGAATATTCTGTGTTGGAAGGGCCTTACTAGGATCAACACAGTCCAGGTCCTGGCCCTGCACAGGACAGCTCAAGAATCATACCTTGTGTCTGAGAGTGTTGTTCAAAGTCTTGATTCTGTCTATTTGTCAAAGTTCTGGTTTGTTAACGAAAAACCAAGCCAACAAACAAAATCAACTTGGGGCACTTCACAATTTCATTATTTGATAATTAATATTCAGGAATTACATTTTCTCCCTGTACAACTCACTGTTCCATCTCAGATTGAAATCTCATTGCAAAACTTAGCAACTTTTCAAAAATGTACTTTTTGTTTTTTTTCCAAGAACAGGTGAAGGACAAATGAAGACTTACGTCCAAAATTCTGGCTCTTCTCCGAACAATTAAATTACTTATCTTTTCAGAAATACTGGTAACAATACCTCCAAATAGTAAATATTCATATTTATTACTGATGGTAAATATCTCTAAATTTCAGACTTGTCTTTATATTTCTAATTAATTGTGAATTCCTGTTTTCAATGTTAAGAGTGAAGACAAATATTCTTGTTATCCAGGAGAGTGATACGTTTATAGTTACCACATGTTGATTTATTAGAAAGCTGTGTTAGGAACTATAAAATACCTTGTACTGTCCTCTTGGCAAACACACAGGTGGTTTCACAGAAGATTATTTCTCTTACTTCTCATGCTCATAGATAGAGAATTCATGGGAACAGGTTTTCTGTGGAGGCTGTGGAATAAGCAGACTAACAGGACAGTGGCTAATGGACTCTTAGCACTCAGTTAACTCCAGCTGAGCTCCAAGCAGCTCCATGCTCATATCTCTCCAATTTACCTTATCCTTGCACAGATGCAGAATGTTAGGGAAAAAGTTTTTCTGTAAGGAAGAAGGTTGGAATGAAAATATTTTGTTGAACTTTATATAATTATAGTCCTACTGAATTTAATGTCCTCCCAAATGGTCTGGGGAACTTTCTCTTAGTCTCTGATCAAGTAGTTCTGAAATGTTCTGTCTAAATATTGTACTTTACTGTGCATATTAGCATGGTGTGGCTATGACACACGCCCTTCTGTGCCTATGAACATACACGTGTCTTGCCATTAAAGATGAGAAGAGTTGAAAAAAACCCCACCCCACCAGAAAAACCCATCCATCAGGTGACAACTTGTGCAGAGAGCTGTGAAGTCATCAAAGGAGTAACAAATGGCTGTAAAAATACCATATGATTCCCCTTCCTGCCTCCTTGGTGGGAACAGAACTGATGCAGAATAATTGGGCTGCAAACCAAGAAAGTGAGTAAACAAATTTCATTTCCAAATGCAACTCAAATTTGAGAAAATGCCATCAGGAAGAATCAAGTGTGGAAGAATGGAACAGAATTGTTTAGAAGGGAAAAAGGACAACCTACAAAGAAAACAAAAGATATGAACAGGAAAACAAATGCAAAGAGATTATGCAAAAATTGAGAGTATTGACATGATCCACTACTTTATTGAAATGTTTTCTTACCAGTTTAAGTCAACTGATTTCCATGAAGATGAACTGGCAAAATGCTAGTGATTTTTAAGGAGTTGCAGTAAAATTATACTACTCAAGCAATTTAGACAAATGAGTTAAAAGCTTGCTAACAATAGGGGTGTCCTAAGGGAAAAAAGAATTGCTCTCAACAGGAAAGAAGTGTCAAATCCATTTTATTTGGTTTAATATTATCCTACTTCAGCATTCCAGATAGTGAAAATACAAGGAAGTAGTTTTTTCCCTTGTTTTGAAAG
Source organism: Catharus ustulatus (assembly GCF_009819885.2). Classification (NCBI taxonomy): domain Eukaryota; kingdom Metazoa; phylum Chordata; class Aves; order Passeriformes; family Turdidae; genus Catharus; species Catharus ustulatus. Next base: position 5,588,998 of record NC_046235.1, on the reverse strand, counting down.
ATTTTCATCTTAGAAGTCAAAGAACTCCATTGACTGCACAGCCATTAGCTCCAGCTCAGATAAAAGAGGGGATGATGAGCAGATATTTCTCCCTTCACTTGCTGGGTGAGGAAATAAGCTCCATACATCCACAGTCATCCGCTGTTTGCTAATGTTGATTTGTTTACTTCACAAATTGGCTTCTAAAGCCTGGCAATGCTTCATTGCTGCATCTCTATTTAACCAGGTTATCGGGATCTTCACCTTATAGATTCCATCTGCATCAGTCAATGAGCCCTTTTGGGTTATTCTCTACCTGATTTCAGGTTTCAGCTATTAGTTATTAACTGTACAGTTTAGCAAAAGCTTATATTCTCTTATACTGTCTTAAATCTGAACAGAGGTCTAAATTACAGTATTTGTGTGGTGTCCTGGATAACTTACCTTATTCCAGCAATTGTCCTTGATATTGGTCAGAACAGTCCAGCATTTGAAAGAGCAAGCAATGTTTTGATGCAGCATTGCACAATGAATTTGCATACATGTGAAATATAAGAAGGCAGCAATGTGATGGAATAGCTGGAACTGAAAACAGGTTGTCTTGTGGAAGGAACATATTCGAGTTTTGGACATTTGACCATGCCTGTCTCTTTTATTCTGTTCACCAAACTGAATGTTTTTTATGGTGCCCAAAATAAGGTAAGAGGTAATGGGCTCAAACTGAAACAGAAAAGACTCCCTCTGAACAGAAGGAAAGACTTTTTAACAGTGAGGTGACTGAGCATGGGTTACCTGGAGAGGTTATGGAGTCCCTATCTTTGGAGATACTCAAAAGTCATCTGGGCACTGTCCTGCTCAGACTAATCTAGGTGACCCACTTTGAGCAGAGACATGGAGAGAATATGACTTCCAGATGTCTCTGCCAACCTTGACCATTTTGTGATTCTGTAAATAATAATATTCATACTTTTATAATACTTCTGTTTATGTTTTGCAACTTAGAAACAAGCATGATAATTCCTTAATGAAGGGAATACTACATAAACCTAGGGATTCTTCCTACCTTAAATCTACAGAGAAGAAAAACCATAAAGACAATTTTCTGCTTTGCAAAAATTAATTAAGAATTATAAGCATCACTGTGTAGATGAGGAAATTAATCTGAAAAGCATAATTTGCTCAATGCTCCTGACAGTGACAGGAACACCACGAGTCTACCACTGGTTTGCTGGCTAAAATTGAAGTGGTGATTTCAGGGGCTGCTCTGTGCAGTTTGAATTAGTTGGAGTGTTTTGGAGCATATTCACAACTTTCACTCAATCTCCTGGTTCTTAAGGTGTTAGCTGGACTCTTAACTTTGTGTTCCTCGATGTATGTTCTTATTGCCTTGCCCTTAGAACTTTTGTGCCGGCTTCTAAATTACCAATCTTTTAGTTAAGCAGTTAGTTTTTCAACTTTTGATCTCCTGATTGTTTCATCTGTCTTCTGTTTCCATCTTACCTTTTTAAATTCATTCTGTTATTCTCTCCTTTGATCCCATAGTATTTTTTGTGACATTATCTTCCCTTCAACCCCTTCCCTGAACTATTTGGCCCAATTTGCTCTCCTGTTTAATCCAATGTATTCAGTTCCTTCCATTTAATGTCGTGTGACAAACAGTTCTTAGCAGTTCCTGTTAAATCACACACAGTCCTGGTGTGAGTGCAGATAACCCTTTCTATTAGCAAAAACTTGATGTACCGAGCTCAAATTTGATGGAGTCGAAGCAGCTCACATGAATACCAGCAAATTGAGTCTCTTATCTTCTGAAATGAAAGCTTTTTTTCCCTAACAAAAATACTGACTCTGAGACCAGTGAGAGAAGCACTTCTCAGAGACATTGTGAAAGTTTTAAAACTTAATAGTTTTTTTAATAGCATCACAGTAAAAGAACAGTTTGATTACAATGGTCGAAGTTCAATATGAGTCTCTCTAAGTTTGTAGAAGTGTTAAAAATGTTCCATTGACAACATTTCAGATTGGCTTCAAGATCAGAAGAATGTGGCTTTTCTTTTCTTTTGCCTTTAAGTAATGAAGGCAGAAGGAATGGAATTTTCCAGATTCCTTTATATCTAGGAACTTTTTAAAATTAAAATTAAGAAATGAAAGACATAATATTTGTGCATTTAATCTAATATTCATTACATGTTGACATAACTGTTCCCTGGGCAATCATATACAATTTCAATTCATAGTTTTAATTAAGCGCTGTTTTAACCTCCAATCTTCTTTTTCACTTTTGCTGTTACAGTCCTCGATGATGGACTGTTCTCAGCTCTCTTTATTATTCCTCCATTTAGATTTTTGCTGATGATGTTTTTGTATTTGCTGTTAATGTTATTTTCTTTTTATCCTGATTTTGTCTTTTTGTTAGAGATACTCCATACCACCAGTTGTGTTCCTGTTCTTGGCTTTTTTTGTCTTTACTATTTTATTTCTACACCTTTGTTTATTTTCAAACATGCTCAAAATATATGTATTTTTTTCAATGACATTCAAATGTGTGGTTTTTGTTTACACAATTGTATAAAAATGAGATTTTTTTTTAACTACAAAACCTGCAATTTCAGCCCTGGAAGATCTTCTAATCTCTTTTTCTGAAAAAAAAAAAAACAAAAACAAAAAAAAAGATTGTACATGTGTTCAATCCATATTCTGGGCATCACTGTGTGACTGGTAAATTTTGAATTGCTGAAAAATTCTAGCACATTTGAAAGAAGAAAAAGATAAACCAAAGAAAGTAAGTTTAAGCAAGATTTGTGCCAATTAAGCTTGTTGTTGGGAACGCCCCGTTAGTGCCCCTGTGGTGGAGCACTGCAGTGCTGCTCGTCAGGAGTGAATCCACCGAGGGGCTGATTTTGGAAACCATGCTCCATTAGCTCTGCTACTCACACAAGCACTTATAGGACATTTGAGTAGCATATAAATCCAGATATAAATATTTCCCTGTGAGCAGGGCAGAGGGAAAACCCTGCTCCCAGGAACACCTTGTCTGATATTCACAGCCACAGTGAACGCAGACAAACCCAGAGCTCAGGGGGAGCAAACAAATTCTTGTCCCCTGCTGCTTCCTTAATAGCCTTTATTAGTGGTCAGACATGGCAGCACTTACATTCTTTTCTCAGCAGAAGAAATTGTTCTTATCCTCTCAATAGAGACTGTGAATGTACAGTTCATTTGCCAAACTGAGAATGAAACTTTTTTTTTTTTTTTCTTTCTAATGGAATCATTCCCATCACAGCACATTCATTATTTTCCCTCCATAACATAAAATTAAAGAAATTATTGGTTTTTTTTTTTTTCCTTGGGAATGGACCTTACATTTTGGCAGGGTTTCTTTTCTGGTAATTCACACTGACTTTTTGGCTTTTTTACACAGTTTAAAAATCAAATATAATTTATGCACAAATGTGATTTGATATTATTTAAGATAAAAGCATGAAATTTAATTTAACAAGAAAATCATGTTCTTACAATGCATTCTAAGATAGACATTTTACAACATTACCAACTTCCTGGATCATATCCACAGTTTTCACTTAATTGAATATCATGAAAGGACTTCCAAAATATTGAAAATTGTTTTCTGTGGTTTTTAACCTTTCATTTCTTTACCTACTTACAAAGGCTATTTTTTATCAGGTCCTCACTTTCATAAAATTTTCAAAACAGGTATCCTTAAAACTATCTTCACAGTTAGTGAAATTACAATAGCTTCATTTTATATATGATGCCCTCGTAGAAAACACAATTGCAAAGGGTGTAAAGAAGTTGTTTCCTCCTTCTCTATGTGGTAAGACAAGATTGTCTAAGTCTGTCATAATAATATGGCAAATATTTTGTCTAATTTGGCCTTTAAAATCTTCAATGCATATTTGCCCAGTTTTTCTCTCCTTAACTACAGGATCTTAGCCTTTCTTAACTAGATACTATATTTCATATAATTTGTGCAGTTTGTCACTCTTCTGTTTGACAAGCTGGTCTTTTAACATTTTTGTGGTTCCTCCCTGTTTGCTAGAAGCTTTCAAGATGCATTCCTTCTGTTCTCCCAATCAGCTAGAAAAAGATACTTGTGCTCATCTACTGAATTCTGCCCCACGCACATTTCTCTTTACGACCAAATTCTAAGTATGGTTTTTCCACCATTTCTACTTTCAACTTTTCACAATTTCCCATCTCTGCAGTTTATATCTGAAATGGCATATAAGATAGTGTGGCAAGACCTAATAAAGCAGAATATATAATATTTACGGTGTGTCTCACATGCAGTTTTCTCACAGAAGGTAATTACCTCTCAGAATTTACTTAAGCGGGTTCCTTCTTCCTCCTCTGCTGCTGAACTTACACTTTTTTGTTCCCAGGTGGTGTTTCTGAGCTAACAGCCTCCTTTATACTCAAACAACCATGGAATACCTGCGAGCACATGTAGAAGGGTACAGAGCAGGAAAGAGGCAAAATCCCTTCTGCCTGGGGACAAAAAATTGAAGTTTCTTTTGTACCCTCTGTGAAAATGCTCTATGTTAGTCACATGTAAGGAGTCCAAGCTGTCTGAGCTTCTGCAGCCTTGGGACAGAATGCAGAGTAGCTGTACAGTGACTGTGATGTTGAACTGATTCCATTTAAGGAAGGTTGATGTTCTCAGACTATGGAGTTGAAGTGTCCATTGGTTACTACTCAAAACCTTACCAGTTTTTATAGTGGCACAATTGGAACTACCAGTGCTGCCAGGGAAATGTGTAAATTGGACTAGAAGCTGGGCTGAATATTGTACTCTGCTCTTTTATCCCATGTGTCATTTAGTGACACCATATTTTATTTTATTTTATGGTAAGCTTCTCATCACCAAGTTTTTTAAGTGAAAGCAGTCATGTCTTCTGGCTTAACACCCTTTTCCATCTTTTATAATTTTTAATGCCAATCTCACAAGCATAAGGACTTTTGACAGAAGAACACATCTTTAGACTGTGGCTGGATTGTGCCTAGACACCACAGACTAGGAATTATAAGAATTATTGCTAACAGAAGTGCTGTATATTTCCCACTTCCTTGCTGTTGGGATTAATATGATGGACTAATTTTCCATTTGATGAATGAGAAGATTAATTTATAATCAGTATGGCTGGAATCCTTTTTCAACAACAGTGGTAGCATGCCCAGTTAGCATTATTCACTACTGACAGCTTGAACTTGGAATTTCACGTTCAGCACCTTGCCCCCACCTGCACCCAGCGGTCACGGCCCTGCAGGCTCCCCCTGCGGCTCACAACTCGCATTTCCACGTTGGCAAATTACCAAACTTTGTCCAAACATAAGGCGCACTGGATTATAAGGCGCACTTCTGGGTTTCCATCACAATTTTAGTCAAAAGGGTGTGCCTTATAGTCATGGAATTACTGTAACGATGTTTTGACTGGATGCTGATAGGTTTAGTGTACGTGTACCTTACATGTGCTATTAGATTTTTTTTTTCATTTAAAAAATCGATTTAATTAATAAATTATGGGGGAAAAAGGTAGTATCTCCAGATGCAGTATAGAATTAAATACTGGTTATAACCATACCCAGATGTATTGTGGTCACTCCACAGATGGCAGAATATCTATTATAAGGTTCTCTGTTGTGTGTTTGGGATCTGCTGTCTCCAAACCTTGCTCCAGGTGTAAATGCCTCAGTAGCCCTGCGCTGGTCAGATCACTGCAGGATTTTTCAATCAGTGCTTAGGAATTGATTGTTATTTCAAAATATCACTTGCTCTTTTTCAGCATGAGACAAAGGTGAGTCTTTCTTTTTTCTCTGTCAGTTGGAAATAGAACACATTTCCCTGATTTTAGTAAGTTTGCTCTCTTTCACTTTCTTTCTATGTATTCTAAATGCTCAGCCATCAGCAAAGTGTAAATTGGAAGTGCAGGCCTGGTTTTAATTTGGAATATATACTAAAGTGCTCTAGTTAAAGAAAACTGTTGATTTATTTGCCCTGACCTGTTTTTCTGGACAGAAATTTAATTTGAAAAGACAGAAAAGTTCAGTGAAGGAAAGGGTTTCAGCAAGAGGTTTCCCTGTCATAAGGTTTTCATTTTATTTCCATCCTTTCTTATAAAAATTTGGAGACATCTTTGGTATTTATAAAGGTTTAGTTTACATTTATAATGAAAAGGAAGTTAATTAATGAGATTATTTGACAACTCTTCAATTTTTCCCGTCCCCTATTACATCCAGAATGTTGACCATAGTTCTTCACTGGTAAAATGAAAACAAAGCTGTTAGTACAGAACAGCTCAGGTGATACTCTGTGAAATGTTGCCTTCTGCAAGAGCTACGTACTGACAGGCAGGATAATGACAGAAAACAGTTTTCCCTTTAGAAAACAGGATAATTTGAAGGGAAAAAAAAGTTTAGCAAACAACAGACACAAAAGAAAACAAAAAGCCTGAAATTACTATGGTATTGAATATTTGTCAAGCTGTTTATAAGCAGTTCATACAGAGGTTTCAGAGGTAATGTCAGCCCACTCCAGCATTGACCAGTGAGTCAATATATGTTTTGTTTAAAAGAATAAGTGATTAGCTTGAATCTTCAATGTTTCAGTTTTGGGTCATTAGTAAGCAGGCAAAAATTTATTTTTAGAAAAATCGCTCGTTAGTGACAAGAATAATCTGTACTAGAATTTCTTGCTCAATTTAAAATTATTATGACAAGTGGTTATATCAGTAATACTTCCATAACATAGTGTAGCATTTTAGTTTTAGGAAGGCTTGAGCATCACAAAACATTTAAAAGGGGAGTAGCAAGACAGTAATATAGTAACAAATACAGTAACAAGAAATTTTAGTTACTTGTAATGACACATCAACCATTGGATTGCCTAAATACCTTTCAAAAATAGCTTTGCAATTTGCTTTTCCTGCTTTGAGAAAAACGCCTTTTTGTGCTCACAACACGTGAAAGACTGAGAAGCCAAATGTCCATTTCTCTGTGGAAAATAAGCAAAGCAACTAATAAAGAAAAATAAATCTATCTTCAAATCTTTTTGCATAATTCTTGCCAACTTCAAAGTCCTAGAAATACAAAAAAACCCCATAATAAATCTAGTGTAGTGATTGGAAGTACATTGTGCAGAACAGCATGAGATCCGAGGGTAATTTAAATAAGGTTAATATTGTGGTGGTTAAAACAGCATGTGAAAGTTGTTTGCTGTAGCTTATGTCCTGTTTTCATTCTCATTCCATGCCAAGCCAATTCTCCCGATGAACATAACTGAGAAGTTATTTGTGCCAGTATTCAAAATTTTTATAACAGAAACTAAGTGCCAGTTCTTCTTGAATATGAGGAGAAATAATTCATAATGCCTTTGTCAGATTATTGGAGTACATACATATATATTATAGCAGCAAGTGTAGTTGCAAAAATTGAAAAATTGTTGTAAGTACCAAGAGACTCATAAATGTCAGGAAGAAAATTCAATTGTGTCCAGCATTCAGATTTGGGAAAACCCACAGCAAATTTGCCATCATGCCTAGAGATCAAAGGGCATCCTTGTCATTTTTCAGAATTAATCACAGGATCTTGAATCACTTCTAAAATAATTCTATAAAAGGAGTGAAACTTTTCTATTGGAACATTACAAGCTTGAATTCAAGCTTTAACTGTCATTATAGAGAAGTTGAATGGGATTTAACTATGTCAGTAGATTGATTGACTGATTGGCTTGACAGTGCATGGCCAGTATTGTGAACAAAAAGTGTCTGTCACAAAAGAGATATAAAGAGAGAAGACAAGGAGAATAAATACTATAGCTGGGATAAATAGAATTCTAGACCCTGAGGAGTCTTCTAGGTTGTTTTGGTGTGGGGTGGTTTTTGTTGTAATCATCAGAGTTGCTCCAGTACAGGGAAGGAAATTTTGAAGAAAAATAATATATCAAGGGAACAATGGCAGGGAAAAGAGAATATATAAAATGACATTAAGATAGTCAACTAAGAGAGAAGAAAAAGAGCAATCAAATAGTCTTTGAAAGAGAAAGTTCATTCAGGACCAGAGAAATTTCTCTTTACAGCCTTAGTTTTGTAAATTATAAACTTATTGATAGGAAAAAAATATGTATTTTTCTCTAATACTACAAAAAAACAACCTATGGCATGTCAACAACATGTAATAATTAAAATTTTTCTTGTCATTAAATTGAAATTTCCTTAAGTATTAAATCAAATTATTTTGAAGCAAGACACAGTCCTGAAAATGGGTCTTTTATAGCTAGCATATGATCACAACAAGAGGTAAAACATAGTAATTTCTCTATTTACTGGATTATTGGCTGAGCTCTTGTTTCAGCAAAACATATTAATTCATTCTTTATTTTAAGTGTCAGGGCATGTTTTGGTGTTTTCTAGTTTATTTTGTTTTTGAGAGACAGAGGGAGAGAGCAAGCATATCTTTGTTGTCTGTGACCTGGTGAATTAAATGGGCAGGACCCAAAACAGCTCCATGCTATTTACATCTTCAATCTGAAGCACTCTGTGTTATTATTGGTAACTTGAAAAGCAAATTTTTAAAGATCACAATTATTGTTAGAATTATCACTAGACATTTCTCATCTCTTGGATTTCACAGCTGCAGCCTTAGTGTTCTCTTTTTCTCTTGTGTTTTCAGGAATAAAAGTGATACTAACTACAACTCCCACTTGTTTGGGTTCTAAGCCTTGCTTACCTTTGCTGTGTATAGTTGTGGGAGAAAAATATCAGTAACAAAGATGTTCACATACATAATGAAAGGATAATTATAAACTTCACATGGAATTTTGGTTTCTAAGGCTAAGTATTTTCAGAGCCAGGAGGTACTGTGAGTGCTTTATGATTACATTTACCAACAGCATGACAACGTACACTTCAGTGTATTCAGAGGAAAACATAATCAGGTAGCCAAAGGAGGACAATTATCTTTCCTACTAATTGGCAAGTTCCTTTTAACCTTTAATTAACTGTGAATTTTCAATAGGTCTGAATACTCTTGTTAGGTTTCTTGCTGGTAGAAGGTCATGGAAATATCTTTTCTCTTGATTGCACAGATGCAGCATAAATAAAATATAGGTGCATATACAATATATAAGGTCATAATCCTCATCTGCACTTTGAAGTGCATAGAGTATGAAAACCTTACACTGCTGAAAGCACTGGTGCTGCCAGGAGTTTTTACTTGTAGCTTCAAAAGAAAATTCAAATGGATTTTGCATTTTCAGTTTGTTTCTCTTGGCACATTTTTGATACAATCAGCAGCAGTTACTTGAAAGGCTCAGAACTGATTAGCATAGAGCCTAATACACTTTCTTTAGATGCCGTCCTAGAGAGAATATTCCCTGCAGAGCAGAGGTTAAGATGCACAGAAGAAACAAAACGCTGTTCTCCTGGGTGCTGAATTATTCTGCATTCTAGAGACTGCTTCCTTTAAGATGTGCTACTCCCTTTTGGCGGGTGGTTCATTAGCAAAACCACTAGAAATGCTACATTTTAAAAATATTTCTACCATATTATGTCTGCAACCAGATATTTCACAATGCAGTGTGCTCATATGTATGTACTTTACATATACTCTGTATAGACTCTATATGTACTCTATATATATATAACATCTAGGAAATAGTGGCTAGAAAAAAGTGTTAGAAAAGGCTTGGATCAAAACCCTTGTGACACATTTTGCAGGGGTACAGGCAGTAGTACCATGCAAGACCTTGACCAGTCCAGTCATGAGGGTTACATTGATTTGTTTCCTGATTAAATGGAACAGGTAACAAAGCAACCTACATTATGCATGGGATGGGAGGCTTCTTGTTTCCAGCCTTGGGCTGCTTCCAGCTAAAAGGCAGTGGGGAATCTTGGCACTGGTTTTTGAGTCCACAGTCTCCCTCTTACCTTGTGATCAGGATTTACCCTTCGTTGTGCTTTTGGCTTTCACGTTATAGTCTCATGATTCAGCTGACTGTATATGTCTCTGTTATAGGTAAATACTGCTAGAACTAATTTTTGCATACTTTTACACATTTTTCCTACTCAAATGCTACCTCTGAGATGTCTTGTTTCTTATTTGAAGCATCATTCAAATATGCAATTTTTTGTTATCTTGCACCAAGTTGACCACTCAGGTGACCAGAGCTTTGCATTAGTGGATTTTCTGATTACTTGAGTCATAAGGAAGAAAGATAATATATGCAGCCAGTTACCCAAATTGCTATTTTTAACAGAATCACCCAGGCATTTGGGGGCAGGAGAGCTTGTCCAGTGTAAAACACAGCAGAATGCTATTCTGCAAAACAAAAATTAGCAGTCAGGATAACCTTGCCTTCCTCTTGTCTTTCTAAACACATCCAAAGCCTTACCTCTTCTTACTCTGCTCTCAGATACTGTGTGCGTAACCTAGCAGAATTAACTGATGAAGCCCTTTCACCTTACTATATATGATAAAAATCTATTTCCATAGAGAAAGAACATTTGCTAGGCAGTACAAGAACTCATTGGCAAACAGGTTCCTAAATTGGTGTTGTGGAAAAATTGGGACTACAGTCCTACTATGTGCTGAATTATGTCAGTGGCAGTGTTAACTATAATTTTAAGGAAGATTTTTATAGGACATTTTAGTTTTGCAAAACATCATAATATCTCTATAAATCGATGGAATTTTTTTTTAAATTCTGATAATGTCTTATCAAAAAAAGAAACAATTTTTTTTAAAAAAAAATAGGGTTGTGACAGCATTTGAACTTGCCTGTGTGGTGTGAAAGAATACAATATAATATTCAAAATATAATTTTCTCAGAAAATCATAATGGACTGCTTATGATCAGTCAGTCTTCTCTTCCTTTGGAATCAAGACTATTTTTTAGAAAGTATTTCAGATACTAAGGGACAAAAGGCTCACAAAGGTCATCTGAGGAATCTGTATCTCAGACCAACTAAAATAAAGTGATGACACCTGATGCTTTGTCATCCTCATCACGCCAACAGCATTCACAAAGGTAATAGACGTGCAGCAGTCCCAGTAGAGACATATGTTGGGATATAAAGAAAAAAGTGTTTCTATCAAGAGAAACACAACCTGTTACAAAACTACACACTGAGTGAATTAGATCTTTTGCTCATAGGTGAATGAAACACTATGCCTTGCAAATAGCATATCTTCTCAGTAATGGATTAGGAATGAACAGTAATTCTCACTGGAACCCCGGAGAGGGGAAAATAAAATAATTTCAGAAATTGCTAAATTTGCTTTCCTGGATTTCATGAGATACAGAAGGCCAGATAATTTTGGTGGTTCTCACATTGATGATTGTCTTTCCTTACAAGTAGTTCCACTAAAAACATAAAATTATTTGCTTAGGCAAAAAGCATTTTCAAACTTCCAGATATACATACAAGTAGGAAGAATTTGCCACCACTTAGTAGTATTTTAGTTTTTCCTTTAAAAAGAGTGTAAGATGCTTCAGGATTCTGACTACTGAGTTGTAACCAATATAAACTTTATCAGTAGTTCAACTTCTTTTTCAAACTCATAGTTTTTCAAGAAAAACACAGAGATAGTAAACAAAATACTTTTGCCATGTCCAAGACAGTGTGTAGGCTGATTGCTCTGGTAGTTCAGTGGAACATGTGTGTACCTGGAAGAGCTCTGCACTGGCTTTGAGAGAAAAGATTTGCCTAACCTTTGTGTCAGCTTGTGTGGGTGTACTAATTGTATTGCTTTGCTGCATTTGAAAGGCTCAAACTACAGCTAGAATACCCAACACACTTTTTTCCTAGACATTTATCAAAATAAGATTGTATAGAACAAATTCATTCACTTTCAAGAACATGAATGTCTGCCCTTATTAATTTCTTGCAAGGAAATAGGAGCATACTTCCTTGAAGGATTATAAACTGTGTTTCTAATGATAAGTACTGTTTCTATACATCTGAGAACTAAGAATTTTATTTGTAACCTAGACTAGTGATATCATTATTTTACATGACAAAAAATAGGTCAAAATTTTTACTTTCTTCCCAGATAAAAAATTTCAAATGGTAAAAATCATCATTTTATCTCAAAAGTAGTTGTACTTATGAACTCAAAGATAAGTCCATAAGCGAAGTGTAATACAGCCTAAAGGAAAGACCTGGATTTAATTTAACAATTAGATTTCATAACACCTCATTGGGGGTAAAAAGAAAAGAAATCCTTAACAATTAAGGATTAATTTTAAAAAATGTTGATTTACCTTTCCCTTTTGGAGAAGTAATTATACTTTTGCTGCAGGAAGCATCAAACACCAGGTCGAAAAACACCAGGAGGCTGGGTTCGCTTTTCTTCTAGCCTGTTTTTAAGAGTTTGAGTGTTGTGAACTAATCAAGTGATCATTAGAGCTGTTTTCTTTGTGTTTCATTCTAAAACAGTGGCTGAGAGTGCTGCAAAATGCAGGTGCAATCTGAAAATTAATGAATTATAAAGATTGGCAGTGATGGTTTGTGAGGCTTTGTTTGCTTGTTATGCCTGTGTTCATCTGCCTTGTTACAGCTTCCTTTCTGTCTCAGAAGCATTCTCCCTCATTGTTTCATTTTCAAAGAATTCTCTCAGTCAAAGTAGAACTTCCTCAATATTCTTTGGAAGGAGCCCACTTCTGTTATGCAAAAGTAGCAACTGTCCTGAGGGAAAAAGATAACTTAAAGATGCTAATTCCTAGATGGGAAGCACCTTTATTTTAGTAAAGTACATTTGCTTCTTCACAGGTATTTCTTATACGTTAAGGTAAAACAAGACTACTTTTCCCACTCTTGAATGGTGGTTGATCAAATCTAGGACATAAATCGCTATCTTTTTTGTATTTCTCTTCTATAACATCAGCTCTAGAAAGCTAAGGAGTACAATTTCAAACCTTAGAATTTGTTACAAAAACCAAGTCCAATTGTTTGCTTTTATGTCATGAGGCTGCTGCTGTAAAGGCCCCCATTGAGTGTGTCAGTGCAGAAAGAGGGACACAAGGGACATTTCCCCAAACAGCCCCTGAACCAAATTCTCAAGTAGTAGTACTCTCAAACTCTCACCTCTAACTATGTAAAACTCTTTGAAAAGGTGTCAAGTTATTCCTACAGTCTGAGGATTTTACTAACCACTGCTTAAGCTCATTAGGACCTGGAATTCATGACTTTTTTCTTTATTATCCCATCTGCCCATGTTTTAACCACAGATTCCTTCTTTTCCTGCAGACTTACAAGCACTGGGACCAGTTGTCAGCAGCTGAGCCTGGCAGTCACAGAAGTTTTCACCCAAACTTAGTATTATGCTTATAAATAAGCAAACATAAAGCACAGAAGTCGTTGGAGGAAATAAGATGATGACATGTTTAATTTCCGATAGAAATGAGCTGTTTACTAATAAAGATGACCAACAATATTTGGAGGAGACTGAGCATTGATGTATATTTTGAAGGTTATGAAGTTCTGCTAAATTTTCCTAAGCTCAAAGGTAGAAAGAAAACTCATCAGCATTGGCAAATGGCTTTTCTTGTCCTTCACAAACAATGAGAACTTGGAGAAATAGACATGATTTATTCTCCTGCTTTCATTGCAGGGTTTCATCTTTTACCTATGAGGGCAAAAAAATGGGTTTACAAATTGAAGCTTTGGTACAAATAGTCAGGAAAATGAATTAGATGTACTTTATAGTATAGCACTTACTGTAGCCAGTAATAATGCTGATTATTCAAAGCAAAGTATAAGCATCTTAGATCAAACTGGTGAATGAGTGAGAATATGAGAGCAGAGTTTCCTCAACCTGACTATCTTCCATACCTGTTTGCTGCAGCTTTCTGCTCTTCTGCATCATAAGTGGCTTGCTGCTTTTGGGGATTTTTTTGTTTGCTTTTTTTTTCCTTTTTTTTTTTCTATTTTTTTTTTTCTTTTTTTTTTTTTTTTTTTTTTTACCTTTTACCCCCCGCCAAGAGTAAGAAATATTAGGACACTGTACAATGTTGTTTTCAAAAAATATTTTCTGATGTTTTCAGAATGTCAAAGTGGTGCATTTTTCAACTTTATCTGAGCCTCCATGTGCATCCCCTTGCTTGGAATTCCTGATCAAGGGTAAACATAATTTAATTTCTTTTCTTACAGGGTTGCCTGTCACAGGTGATAGTATATAAATATTATTTGTCAGCAGAGCACAAGAACTTGATAGCAGTGTTGAACAGCTAAAGCTGGTCAGACACAGTTTAGTTTGGTCTCAATTTCCATTTTTAGTTGTAGTAAATCTCCCAAGAGAGGCCAGTGATAGCAGAATATTATAAAAGTTTATAAGATTTGTTTGCATAAAGACTAAAACCAAAGAGACTTTGGGTGCTTTGATCTTCTCAAGAGTTTTCTTTTCATATTTAATTTCTTCCTATCTATGGACAATTTTGAACCAATGTAAGGGACACCTTTTTCTTGCAATATTTTCTCAGTGTTATTAGACAGTACAAAAAACTGTCAGGTGGTTTGTCAACCAAACTACACTGCTTTTGAGGGTGTTATTAATATATTTTACTATATCTTGTTGACCTAATGATGTTTATCTAAGTGCTTTGAATCTTTTTCCCCCTCCCACCATCAATTTAGATTGTAAGTGCTTTGGTACCGGAACTGCTTATGTCTATATGTTTGTATAATACCTATACATTAGAGGAAAGGCCATTATACATTATCTAGGCATTTCTCAGCCTCAGTTGACTTGCCAGGAGAGTGAAAATCTCTGAGTATATTCTCTTATACAAGTACTTGCAAACATAATATATTCAAAAAGTTTAAAGCAGGCTAAGGTATGGCAGAAATGTTAGGGTGTTTATGCCATCATTATTCTCTAATTGGGAATTAGAAACACTTTGTTGGGAAGAATAAGCTTCCAAAACCTTATAAATGAAAAAATCTTCAGTTGGGTTGCCAAAAAAGAAGAAGAAGAAAAAAAGCTTTCAGCTGTATAGAGTTTTACAAAGAAAATGAAAAGAAAATCCAGAGACAGGAGACCACAGCACTGCAGTCTTTGAACGTATAATAGTGCTGGTGCCAGACTTCCCTACCTCTGAGTGCCAAACTGGCACTTGCTGTAATCCTCCCCTTTCCTAGCATTGCACTCGGGCATCAAAAAAGCCTGGAATGAGTGGAAAGTGTTGATTTATCTCTGGGGAAATCCGATGCCAACATTTAAAAAGAGGATAAGGAGGATGAAATCATATGGGAAAACAGAACAAGAAAAAGGAAAATGGAATAGAAAGGAAAGGGAATGGAGAAAATGGGATAAAAACAGATACAAAGGAGTGCAAAAGCATATGAAAAAGAAATAACAGAAAATAATAGTTACCATAGAATAAAATTAAAGGATTGCCCTCAGTTCCTACTGTGCCTAAAAACTGCATCTTGTCTCAGAGCAGTTTTCCATCCTGAGCACTTTTGTAGAAAGCAAAGATCCCCTTGCCAGAACTGCCCCATTAAGTTACACCCTAGGTGACCCAAGCCAAAGATTTGACTTTTTTGTACAACATCTGTTAGAATGATCTTTTACCAGATATCAGACACAGTTTAAGGAATCAAGAAGACAGAGTAAAACCAAAACAAGACACACACAAACAAAACAAAAATCAAAACAAAAATACCCTTGAATGAAATAGAGGTTGCTCCTATCTAAATATGATCACAAAAGCAAATGGACTTGCCAGAACAGTCATATTTGGATGACATTGATTGATTGTCCGAGGGCATGTGGTTAGCACAGCAAATAGCTCCCAAGATAGGACAGACATAAATAGGATTTTCCTGGGATGCCAGGTTACTGTTTAGTGGGACAGGTGAAAACTTTCTGGAAGAACATCTCACTCTACTCCATGTCTCAGCACTCACATACTTTTAAGAAGCCAAGTATGAGTTCACACAAACTATCTGGAATATCTACTATTATTTTGCCATATTCACTTATCAATATTTTTTCCTTCCTGAATGGTCAAAGCTTGTTTCTGAAAAGAAGGAAATACTTCTATTATGTACAAAATAAATGTAGGGGAAATATATTTTCTGAGTTTCTCAAAAATAGTAATGTTATGCCTTGAAAAATTACATTTTATTTTCTACAATAATCAGATTTCAAGATACAGGGTATTTTTATATTTTTCATTAATAATAATTCAGAATTCAACCATCTCCCTACTAGGTAAAGGGTGGCATCCCCCACGATGTATTTTAACCCCTCCCCACCTGTGGGTGAAACTGTGCAATGTTTTTGAACAAATACTGTGAAAATTGATATTCAAAATAAGAATAAACATGTTAAATAATATGCTATATATTATACAATTATTAATAAAAGAAGATTCATCAGTCATTTCAGCATTTTTTGGAGGAAGAAATGATTACTTCAGAAATGTTAAAACAATATTTTCTGCTTCAGACTGTTTTTTTTCCCTGAAATTAGAAGATTAAAAAAGACTAGAAGATTTAAAAAAATAAAAATCCCACAATAAAACCCCCAAAAAAGCAGAGTTCCTGAGGGAATCAAAAAGCTATTTTAATAAAAATCAGCTTTCTATATGAGGATTTTGATCTGATTTTAAAAATCTGCTTAAGAAATCAGGGTGAAATTGTGTGTCCACTGCCTGTCCTGTGCAAAATCCTCCTCTGACTTTGAATAATCCCATGGGTATCTGCCCATGCATTTGTAATTTAAAATGATTGGGTGGTTTGCTGTTATTTATTTTGGAAGAAAAGCTCTCCAGTGATGATCTAGGGAAGAAGAGCAGCAGAGATGTATTGTGTATGTAGCTCTGGAAGTGTTCAAATTATTACACCTCTGGTGGGACTAGAAGCTGCATGGTAGGAAATGTTAGTTTAATTTACAGAATTAATAAGCATGTGCATAAGTGCAATTTACAAGTGATAAAATGGTTCTTTCTGTGGTAGAAAGTGAAAAATCTATATTGGATATGTTACTGCAAATTAATCAAGACAATCATTTTTTTTCAGTAAGTACAAATAAGATAGGTGCAACAATGGCAGGAAACATTTTAAAATCAGAAGATTCTAATGTATGTGATAATGGTGTTTCCTTGTAAAATAGAAAGATACCACAACTGCCTTCCTCTTTAATTTCATTATTTCATTCCTTGTGGGCAAAATTCATGCAATTTACAGAAATAACAGGCCTGTTTCTCAATGAAAGTTCTGATTTATTGCAAAGTAATGCAAGGTAAGGAATTGAAATTGTTGCAGAAGGAGAGGGTAAATTGTTTTGAATAGCATTTGGTTGCAGTGAAAATCAGGTTTCTTAATTAAGACTATACATTTTTATCTCAAGAAGATCACACCATCTCATCTGTCGTGGTATCTGTTAGATTATACATGGCATAGTTCTTAGTGCTCCATTGCATTGCCTTTTCTTTTATAAAATTTCTGTTCAAGAATCACTGCACTATGATATTTTGAAACCAAAATTTTAATTCTTGTCAAGTGGCTGTTATTAGAAAAGAGGAGGAGGCAAGAGACAGGAAAAAAATCTTCTTGTAGTTAGAGGTTTTCTGCAACTATTCCATTTGACAAGGAAAGTCGTTACAGGTGATTGAAATAGTTCACTCTGGGCAGGAAATTTATAATATTCCTGTCGTTTTCTGCATGCAGATGACAAGCTGCTGCCAGCTGTACTGCTCTGCTTGCTGCAGCTTCAGGGACTTCTGCGATTTCCATCCATTCAAATTGGTCTAAACCACTGAACTTATTCCCATCTCCAGCATTTGTAGAGCCAGACCAATTTGCCTTTATCACAACAGAGTTGCCAAAGGCTTTGTGAATTACAAGCTGTTTCTCATGTTTATTGATGGACTGATATTTGGGAAAGGACCAAAATAATAATAGTAAAAAAGTACAGTTCATTTCCATTGAAATTGATTTCTTTCTTTCTTTCTTTCTTTCTTTCTTTCTTTCTTTCTTTCTTTCTTTCTTTCTTTCTTTCTTTCTTTCTTTCTTTCTTTCTTTCTTTCTTTCTTTCTTTCTTTCTTTCTTTCTTTTTCTTTCTTTCTTTCTTTTTCTTTCTTTCTTTCTTTCTTTCTTTCTTTCTTTCTTTCTTTCTTTCTTTCTTTCTTTCTTTCTTTCTTTCTTTCTTTCTTTCTTTCTTTCTTTCTTTCTTTCTTTCTTTCTTTCTCGCTTTTTACCTTCCAATTTTCCTTTTCCATTTTTGAGGGGATGGTAGGAGGAAAAGGAGACATGCACTGCTCAGTTTCTAAATGTGAGACCTCTGGGAGAAGGAACTGAAGTAATTGAATGGGATTAGACAAGCCAGCAGAACAAAGTCACATTCCATGAGGTTTTTCCAGCATTGAGTAGATGAATAGTAATTATTTAAGGATTAGCGCAAGTCTAAGATGTGGTCCACTCTGAATACTCTTCACCATATATAAACAAAAGCAAGATGTAATATGTGCTATTTAAGCTTCTTTTTATCTATAATAGATTTCTTTTAAGGCTACAAGAACTTGAAAAAATTCTGTATGGTGAGTAAGCGTTCTTGCTGTTTTTCAATAAAGAATTAAACCCTATAAGCTTTAACTCTAAAGAGATTCTAAAGAGAGCTTAATTAAAAGATACTCACTCTTGCTTTAAATTATGTCTACTCTCATTCTGGTGGTTTTTGGTTGGGATTTTTTTAAAGTGCATCAGTGAAGTAGAGGGAATATTTTAAAGACACAGGTTGGGGTTTTGATCTTTTCTGGTATCCTTTTTTTTAATTTTTTTTTTTTGTAGTTTCTTAGCTCTTATTGATTCACAATTATACTCATTTTTGGCCATATCTTTAAAAGTGACTTGCAAAGCTAATTTTAAACTAGATTTTAACCCAATTTTTGTAAATTTTCTGTATTCTTTGTGTTGAAATAAGAACATTAGCCTATAGTCTTGATAGATCTTTTTTAAAAAACTGTATTTTTCATTTCAAGTTTTATCTCCCAGTGCATTGTAAAGATGACTTTGGATTCATTATCTGAGAGTAGCACACATATCAGAAGAATTATACTTTTCAACAGCTGTAGTTCCTGGGTGATTTTTCTGGAGAACCATGAAATAGCATAGTAGGAGATGAATAAAGATGAGGTTATGGCTGTGATCCCTTGTTCCTACTTCATTTTGGGAAATATTGCAAATAGTTTTCTGTATTCAAGATTGGATTGCTTTTATTCCCGAAAGACCCCTGCTCTTGGTATTTTTTCCACATATTTCATTTAATACAGTTTTTGTTGTGGTTTCACTTTCCCCCTTTCTCTATATCATGAGATAAAAGAAATAAAGAGTAGATCAACCACCAGGTGACCACATTGTGGATTCACAGAGCATAACAGGAATTTATGGCTTAAGCAGAAGCAAAACATTTATCTTCCTGAAAATTTATTCAGGCCCTGCTCTTGGGAAATTCCACTGTTCTAACCTTTATATATCCTGTCATTTGGGCAATTTCAGGTGCTAGATCTAGATGCTGAAGAACACTATTCTTTCTTTATTTATTTAATTTTTAAAAACCTCTATTAAGGTGTAATTAATTTGATTTGCTTCATTTTGAGCCAGGTAATCTCCATAGCTCTATCTATTGTTTGTAATTGCTCTGTAGGATTGCATGCATTAAGGAATGTGAATTTTTTGACACTGTGTTCTTGTGGGGTCTGAGGTTCTTTGAATTATGGACCCAGGAGGGTTGAGTCAGGGCCAGGACTGACGGACGGGAGGCAAAATCATGATTAGAGGGTTTGAAGACAAAACCAGAGATCAAGATACAGGAACCGGAGATCCAGTTACACAGACAAGATTTAAAGATTTAAAAGAAGAAAGTTTGAAGAAATGAGGCTATTCCTTCCTAGAAAGCAAAAAATCTGAGCAGCCTGTGGAAACCAACTGCATTAATAGAATGGGATGAAAAAGAGAATGACCTTCCTACGAGGAACTGATGAAGGGCACTAGGCCAACTTCTCATACTTGCAGGGTGGATGCTAAATTCAAGGTCTTTTGAGCTTTCAGTAAGCTGTAGGGAACATCTGTGCTTGTTGATAGACTGATAAGGCAAATGAGATTTGGCTTCTTCTGCTAAGGAAAAAAAACTAGCCCTGAAATAAAAAGCATACAGAACTAAAGAAGTGACACACACCCAGAGAAATGTCAGTGGTATGATTTGGGTTTTATCTCTGTGCATACCTCTCAGCCAGCAAAAGTACAATCAACTAGGAGCTCAAAAGAGGCAAGATTTGCTGCTGTTGTGGCACAGTCAGGAAGGGCATTTCCTCAGTCTGAAGGAAGGGTTATTGCCTGACCTGGCAGAAGAACAGGCCCAATATGTTGCATTAGCAGCATGAAAAATACTGTTACCACATTACAACCTTTCATTTATGATCTCTTCATGCCACTTCTGATGAGCGAAGGTCTAAGCCACAAAATATTTCCGCCAACTTGTCTTTGATCAAGAGATGTTTCTGCTGTCTGTATGTATCAGATTTTTTCTATAATTGGCCTTACCAATTTTGTTCACACTTCAACTGTGAGGAATATGTAGTACACCAGTAACAGGCTGTCTTGTGTTGATAACAAGCTTTTTTTAATAAATCACTCAACCTTCCTATAATAATAAGACTTTCTGCTGTGTTTTCTTCTCAAAAGTAAAGAGAAAAAATAGTTCTGCCACCTGGATTGTCATTTTCTTGTCTGTCTCATTTTCATTCTTTTGTTGCTTGACATGATGCAACATAACAGTAAGATAGAAAGGAAATCTGCTGGTTTTCTTTATTTTGCTTTTTTCATGGCACACTACTTTTGTTCCAAAAGTCACAGAACCAAAGATACTCAACTGGAAGACATAAGAAGAGGGATGAGGGTGTGCATTTATGACCAGAAAAGCAAACCAAATAATTCTAGGCAAAAACCAGAGGAACAAGATGATTCAATGTTCCACTTGCAACTTTTTTACTTGTGTAAGTAATAAGCTGTTCAAAATGTTCCAGTTTTAAGTTATTACAATTTATTAACTAAGATTTAAATGTTAGGATTTAAAACAGTTACAAGGAGCCAGTTAAGGAAGACATGCGAATATTCATGTGAGGTTTTTCATTTAATTCAGTGGGCCTTGGATAAAACCCTGACACTGGGCTGTCTAACAAAGTCTTTTTCAAAGACTAATTAGCTATGATATTGTGCTTTTATAATGCAGGTAGCTGGTATCTTTTGTCTTAACATTTAATTTTCACAGAGAATAAGGCTGAGAGGTTCCTGAAGAGCAGAGATTATAGATAATAAATATGGGGTTAAAAAGTGCTGTGAAATAGAAGACATCTTACTGTGGAGAACAGGACAAGGTGATCTGCCTAGGAAGCACAAGGGCAGCCTGTGGAAACCAGCTGCATCCCCAGAGTGGGATGGGAAAGAGGATGGCCTTACTACAAGAAACTGAGGAAGGGCATTGTTGGGGGTTGGGGGAGTTTTTACTCTTTCCCTCGTGGAGAAATTTTTTCCCATTATCATGCTAAGAAACCTGTATGGGCAAATCCCTTGGCTTCCGATCACTCAAGACAAAAGGGAGGGGTGGGGTGGATGGTCATGGGTTGCTTTGTCCTTTGGGGGGACACACACTCTCTCGCCGGCCTGAAGGCAGAGGAGAGAGGTTTTTTCTCTGCAGTGGGATCTGCCCTGCACTCCGGCACTGCTGCAGCCTCTTGCTTCTGAGAACAGCGCTGAGAACGGGGATGCAAAGGGTGAGCAGCAGAGTTTCCTTCACCCTTCTCTACCTGGGACAGCCCTGCCCCTGCCACCTCGCCTCCTGCTCCTGCTGCTGCTGTGACTGAGGCTGCCCTGCTCCACTGGGACTGTGAGGAGGAGAAGAGCGTCTGTGACTGGAAAAGGGACTGAGACTGAGTTTCGTTCTGTTTTGTCGCTGATTTTCATAGCTGATGTTGTTCTTGTTTGTCTTGTAGATATATCAGTAAAGAACTGCTATTCCTAAAACCATACTTTTTGCCTGAGAGCCCCTTAATTTCCGAATTATAGTAAACTGGGAGGGAGGGGATTTTCACTCTCCGTTTTGAGAAAAGCTCCTGCCTTTTTTCCTGGCAATACTGTCCTCTAAACCAGGACAGGCATTAGACCAGCTTCTCACACTTGTCATTGACCAGCAAAAACTTGAAATATGATCATTTTCATTATCAACTTTCTGAATTTTGCTTCATGTTGATGCTCAAGATTATCATGCCCTCAGTCAGGAAGAAGCCTAGGTTACTTTCCTGAAAAGTTGAACCTGTGTTATATATACAATTCCACTGTGCACTGGCTGTTTGCCCAGCCTCCTACAGTCAAAGATGTGTCTCTATGGTCTCCACTCTCTTTTTTAACTAAAATGGAAATGTTTTGTTAAAAGAAAATATGTACAAAAGTTGTATCACAAAAGCACCAGAGCACCCAGATGAGAAAAATTTTGAAGGCAGGTATATCTGACTTTATCTTGAAGCTAAGAACCATATTTTCAAAGACAGGTAGGCACTGGGATTTTGAACATCTTACAGACACATAAATCCAGAAAGAGAGGCTTTAAAAAATCCCCCTAGGCATTATTTGCCTGCTTAAAGAGCACTGAAAGTCAAGCTTTAGAAAATACGGGCTGTGGATGCATCCTAAATCTTTCTCTTTTCCTTTCAAATTACTTTTTCCATATCTTAGTAGGTCTAGAATTGCACAAAGTATGTGGCTACTACAATTTTAGACATAAGGCTGAACACATTTCTTTATCTCTTGAATTTCTGAACCATCCAGAAATAGAAATAGAGTCAAATTTCTTCTCTTCCTGCACAGTGTCTAACAAGTCCTGCCAGAGCAGCACCTTTCCATCACTCGGCATATGTGCACCACACCTTTCACCTAGAGCTGCTCTTGCTTCCCTCCTCCAAGTATGTCTGCATCACTCCCAATTAAAAAGTTCATCCCTTCACTAATCAAGATTATGTTTAATTTCTTTTCCTCATTTTATAAAGGATGTGAAAGCTTTCCTTCAAATCATTTTATCTCAAATGCAAATGGTCATTTCTCCTTGTCTTATGGAAAAGTTCATGCTCCAAATCTATATAAAGGAGCACAAGAGCAAAACCTGGTGCTGAAGCTACCTTTGAAAAGATTGTTTTACATCTATAGGGCTGCCTTGGTTAGCCATCACTGGTCCGATGGGTGTTATGATGGATCCAACTCCAAAACACATGAGGTGAGTTTGCAAATTTTGCGTAATCTCTGATCACTGCTCCTCTGCACACAGTAACCTTAAATACACCAAATTTCATATTAAAATGGTTGAAAGCACGCTTATTCTTTATTATTATTTTATTCAGCATGCTTACAAAAATGTTCAAATATCCAATAACCTTTGGAAGACGTGATCTGTCTCTGTGAGTGAGATAACTGAATAGTAACAATTTTTAAATAGAAAACCTATAATTTAGCCTACCTGACATCAAACCATACCAGATTGTTGCTCTTTAAGGAATATGCTACATCAGTAACAGCATTACTGGATGATAGGAAAAAGACTGTAATATTTAGTTTGGTTGCAACAACAAAGCACATTTGGGAATCATTTACTGGAGCTCAAAGAAGATGGATAAAAATCAATATTGCATGTTGCCTACATAGCTATTTCATTCTCCAATTGCCAACAAGCAATAAATTGGTGCTAGAATTAGAATTCTGACATATCATTAATCAGAGGAGTAAATATGAAACAGCTTGATGAACCTTGGTATAAGAAACACAATTTCAAATAAAAAGTCATCCCACATGTGTCATTTCTTGCTAGGGCTTTATATAATTCAGCAAATTGTATCATAAATTTTGGCAAAAGGGACACTGGAGCTGTCAACTTAATTTTTTTAAAGGGAAAAGCTCAAAAGACAATATTAGTTCCGTGTCACACAGAGTAATCCTGCCTTTTCTATTCTCTTATGGATTTAAATATTGCTTTCAGTAATCAGGGTGCAGTCCTAGGAGAGCAGGTATGCACCTAATTTGGTACTTTAAAGTTACAGTATTTTACATCTGTTTTGATTCAGCTGTCTTATCCATCTTACTTTCTCTTTTGAATCCCCATAGCCATTCTTTTGCTCAGCCAGCTTTTGTCAGTATATTAATGAATTTATATCAGTAATGACTTTGTTCCACTGAAGACAAACAGGAATTTTGCTGTCAACCTCCCCAGAGGCAAGGTTGGACTCATTTGTTGATGGCAGTCACACCTCAGCACAAGCATCTTTGGAGTCTGTGCCAACATTCCAGCACTTTCTTTAAAAAGAAGAAGAAAAAAATCTGTGTCTTGGCCAGCAGAATTTTTTTCTTTATTTTTTTCTTCATTAGCATTTGGTTGTATTCATGTTCAGCCCTCTTCTTGTCTCTTAGGATTTGCTCTTCTCTATTATGAGCAATCACCAGCACCTTTAATTCCACCATCTGATACTGAATAAAAAATGCTGTTACCCACTGGGTGCTGTGGTCCTGTAGAGCTTCCTGGACAATGGCTTAGTACATCTCAAGAACGGGGACCACTTATGAAGTGTTTTTTAATTTTGATCTTGCTGCAGATTAAGATTATTTGGTTTAACAACAGAAGCTGTATTTCAAAATGACAGTGGAAAAATTTTTCATCTCCTCTGCTACTGGAAAAAATCCCCACCTTTCCTATGTTCCTTTCCTAAGCACCGCGTATTTCCACTCACTACACATCTAGAGTGAGTCTGCTCTTCTGCCATGTTATGTGAGGAAAAGGGAGGACAGCAGCAGCTGGGGGCAGGAAATGAGGAGTGCAGCCCCAATCCCACTCCTTTTCCTCCTGCTGCAGTGGGAGCCTGCTCGGGCTTTGCTGTGTGCGGGAAGGGCCAGGGCAGAGGTGGGGGCAAACACTGGGCAAGGAAGGAAGATTGCAGGGCATGAGGTTGGTACTGTAGGTGTCGTGATAACACAGCATCAACATTTTCAACATTTTTTGTCTGCTGCACCTGCAATAGGTTTTGGACATGTAGATTTGCCACGTAGCTCCTGCAACAGTTTAATCATACAACATTATCTGCTCCCTGATTGAAACACAGAATTGCTTTTTTGTGTCCATAGCCTACAGGAGGGGAAGAATTGGCGAAGATTGTGGCTGGTTCAAACTTCCTGTGTGCAGACTGTCCAGCCAGTAGTGCATGTTGTCCACAGCCAGGAGCCTTTCTCTTAGTGGGGTTCTACTTTTTTTGGAGGAAGAAAATCCTGGTAGGTTTTTTTTAGCTGAAAAACAAACCAAGCCAAGACCAACAAACTAAGGAAAAATAAGTCAGGACAGGTAAAAAATTAGGCAAATCAAGAAAATATGTTAGCAGTCGTGTGAATCTTTCAGCCTAGGAAAAGGTAAGTTTTCATTGTTATGAGACACTAGTTTAGACATTAGTTACTTGGATCTACTACACCTTTATATTAATTAGTTTGGGTTTTTTTTCTGCAAGTGATTTGTGGGGAAAAAAATAAAGATGATGTCAAGATCAAGTTTCTTGATGCGAAGATCTGCTGTAGAGGTGAAGCCACCTGCACTCAGGTGAGTCTACCAACTGCAGTCACCTGACAAAGTGCACGTGCCTGTGCAGCACCTGCCCCTCCAGTGGCTGTGGTCACCTGCCTCTACTGGGTGACATACATGAGTGTGTGTTGTCACCAGACTTCCTAAATCCCACAAGACCAGTGCCATGACATAATTTTTCCCTACATTTCTGTCATGGTAGGGCTGGTATTGGAGGGAATGGATGTTGCTGTTTGCTGTGTGGATGTGTTGTCGTGCTTAGCTGGAGTTTTCAGTCCCTCCCAGTGTTTTAATTGTGCCTCTCTTCTGGGGGGCCTTTAAGCTATTTGTGTATAAGCATTAACTCTGCCACAGAGCAGTGTTTCGATCGTTGTGTGGTTTTGAAATAATCCTATAATCCTTTTACATTCATTACATAACGTGGATGAAGTAAATGCATGATACGGACTTTTGTCCTGTGTCACCGACACACTGAGCACTTAAATATCACACTGCTTTATTGGAAAATCAAGGCATTAAACAAGCAAAATGTTGTATGAATTTAAAATAAGTCTTTGTAATTACCTGAGTTCCAGGAACTAGATATACCCCAAATCTTCATATTTGGTCTAACCATACAAGATATTCCTTGCTGTTTGTCTCAAAGCAGGACAGACCACAGGTTGGAGCAAACTGTACTACTGATAAAATAAACATATTCTAGGCTGCCTGAATGTTCATTTTAAGTCTGGATAACTCAGGTGTTATATGTGTGTGGTCCAGAATAATCTGCCCCTATGTTATGGCATGTAAGTATTTCTCATGAAGTGTTTTTTTCATTAACAAATAGTGCCATAAAGTTAAGCGCCAGAATTAACTTTTCAGCTTAAGTAGCCAATTTTCGTATGTTTTCTATTTCACAAACTAGGTATGTGTTCACAGACACTTCCAGGACTGAAAGGAGAAGAGTGAGAAACAGTGAATGTTGTGAATCTTCTCAGTGTAACAGTTTCCAAAACACCTGCATTAATCAGGGTCGAATGGATCTAGTGTGAAAATGGCTGGACTGCTCAGTCTTTCCATTTTATGTGATTAATACAGAAAAGCAGTTTGGGGAGAGAAAAAAAAAAGCCAGAATATCTTTTGAATTTCTCGTCTTGATTAAATTTTTGCTATTGACAAAAAGTCAAAGTATCAACAGATTCTGAAAAGTAGAACTCATTAACTGTGCAAAAAGCAGAGTTGTCTCTTTGATGAAGAATACCAGGTTTCACCTGCATTTCTTTCCTACTTTTGAGAGATAGTGTTAAGCCTCTAAAACAAGAGTCAAGAAATGCAATCAAATTATTCAAAAGTGTGTAATCAACTTTACCCGATCTCTCAAAAATTTTAAGATGTTGCATCCTAAATAATTGTGTTTATAGGACTGTCTGCTCTTCTAACTGCCAAATAAATAAGGCATCTTCTGTGCTAAAACTTGCTTCACTGGATTATCAATGACTTAAATTTGGCCTAATTTGCTCAACTGAGAAACAAGCTGAATAAATCTTTTTGGAGTTTTCATGCATTTAGTATTAACATGGTTCAGCTGCTTCTGCAGTCTGAAATTGCCCATTGAAAGATATTTTATGGAGGTTGGTGATCAGAGAATTTCCACAAGCAGAAATGTGAGAGTTTGACAATATTTATTTTCCCAGTAAACATTAGCTTCTCAGTTTGCAAATAGCCTTTGTTTCTTTTTATCAGCTTTTAAATAATGTCTGTCAAAAGAGTATATGAGACCACTGGTCTGGGACAAAGAGTTGTGAAAATTGTTGGGATTCAGTAGCAGAGAACTGGTGGTTCTTAGACTTTGAAGGCCTTTTTTTCCACCTTCAGGTGAAAACCTTCTCAAACCTTCAGGTTTGAAGGGGAGTATAAATTTGTTTCTCTAGCAGGAACAGAAGAGTAGAATTTCACAATAACTAATTATTGGTGAAATACATATGGATAAATCCATACTGCATGAATCTCTTTCAGACAAGGCACATGTGAAAAGCTGTTGTCTAAACATAAAAAGTTTGAAAAATGTGAAAATTTTGAAGTTTTGACTGTAACAAAATCCATCGTTGATTTTGGAATTTGGTTTTGGAATTTTAAGTTTTAAATGGCAGCTCAGCTTTGATTTGTTCTGTTGACTACAGTATGGACAGAGCACTGAACAGAGTCCTTACCCTTCCTGAATAAAATTCAGTCTGCTTTGGACTGAGGGAAATATTGACTTCATTTACTTTTATTAAGAAATAAAAGAACAACAAGTACATTACTGCTTAAGCTGAGAAATAGGGTAAACAACTAGAATCATAAAATAATCTCTGTTGGAAGTGGTGTCAGTAATTCATCTTATCCAACCCTTACTCAGAATAGGCCCAAACCACCCAGATTGTGATCAACAAGGCTTTGCTTGGGTGCTGCTGTAGCAGGGGACCCAATTTACATCTTTTATTCTCACACAGAAATTGAGAGCTGTTAAGAGCTCATGCTAAATTTTTAACTATGGATCATAAAAAGAAATATTTTTTGAGCCATTTATTACTTTATCTATCTGCTTGCAATGAAAAACTAAAATAATTCAATTCCAAACATATTCACAATGCAAGTAACTTTCATCAAATTTAGTTGCTGGGGGTTTTTCTCCTTTTCTATTGGCCTCTCCAATGTGTTTTGCTTTTAAGATATTGGAGGTTTAATCCAGCATATCTCTCTAGCTTTGCCCTCTTTGATCTCATGGGATAAACTTTGAATTAATTCCTCATACCCTTTCTGATAGAAGAGATAAGCCGTTAGGTAAAATGTTATTTCAGTTGCTGTCTTATCCGGATGTTTGAGCTGCCAGTTAAATTGTAAATTAAAGGCTCAAAACTCTGGATTATGGACCCAGCTTCATTATCAATGAAAAAATATGCTCTTTGCATAGTTTCATTTTTATATCTTCCAACAAACTCTCTGAAAATATGGTGAATCTTTTCCACTCTCCTGTTTAAAAAAAGATACAGTGATACAATTCTCCCTATGGAAGATGCAGCTTACCCCATAAATAATTGATTTGTGCCTATTTTGTCCACTTAAATGACCAGCCTGTGGAAACGTGAAGTTGCTTCCATAAGGCACTTCTTGCTGTAGAATAAAGAAAATCAGAATCAGGTTTCTGTCATACCATTCTACAAAATTTGCATCCCAAATTTTAATGTGACAAAATACTCCCCATTGGCATTAACCTCTGAATGCAGCATGTCAGTTTTGGCACTTCCATTGGCTCATTTTTCCATTCACATGGTAGAGATTTGTCTCAGTCATGACTTCATACTTCTAGATTAAGTCAATTAAATGACTAAATAACAACTCACAATACATTGTCAAAAGGATCTGTTTTATTGGGTGTCCCTGGAAGTAAAGCCATTCTTTATACAATGCTACATGTACTTACAGTTCTTATTTATGCAAAATCTTTGTACAGTTGCATTTTAGATTTTAAGAGGAAAATGTCATAAGAGAAGTGAATTATTTGTAAGATCCATGAGGTGTTGATTGATTCAGATATAAGCTCTGGCTCTTTTTGTGGTGTTATTATTTCTGGTCATAGTATATAAAAGAGAAAAAGCTTATGGATATGAAAAAATAAGTATTGACACAAAAAAAAAAAAAAAACCAAAAAACCAAAAAACCCATGATAATATTTATCAGCTTGTTAGGTTTTTTGTTCAGGATAAACATGATGGGTAGGCAGACCAATTCAGTAGTTAGGAAGTTGCCAGCCAAGAATATGAGAATTTTAACAATTCAGTGCTATGTGTGTATCTTCTTATTTTATCTCTTTACAAATGCTCAGTTCTTCAAACCCTGTTCCAGTTCTTTAGAGGCAGTGCTCCCATGAGGCAGAATGCTCTCTGGCCGTCTCTGCTGGGCCAAAGCTGTCTCCCTTCAGTTCATTCAAGCTGGACTATCCTGTCAGTTTACAGTCTTCAGTCTCAGAAATCCGCTCTGTTACATGCTGGTTAGATTCTGTGGTGCATCCCACGTGTATTTGCATTTTTAAATATGCTTTGTATATTAACTGACATTGCAAATGGTGTTGTCACCCTTTGCTTGCAGAGGGCTGTATAGGGGAGCTAGATTCACTTACGGATTGGGACCGTATTTAGTGAAGTGCTTTAGGACACTTTGGAATCAAAAGCATTATCAGTATGTACATTATTAATGTCAGCATAAGTACTTTATAATAGAGTATAGGGAATATTGATGAATGTAACATGAACTGCACTATCAGTAAAGAGCTGTGAAAAGAACATGACAGGATAAAACCCAAAAGAAAATGGCTCTCATCTATTGGACATACCCTTTTATAAAGTTTCTCTGTTTTCTGTTACACAGTACATAGCCATCATGAGTCAAAGGGACTGTGGTGAGAAAGACCAAAGATCCTTTATTCATCGTACAGGGCAAAAAGAGACAGAAGTATTTCTTCCTGTGTACAGAAAATGAGTATGCTGAAAGCAATTACAGAAATGAAATGCTTGAAAATGAGGCTGTTTTGAGAAACAGTCAGAGTAAACAAAAAAACCTGAGGAGTACTTTAACAGTTTATCTTTGTTGGAAAGTAGCAATGGCTCTTACGCAGTCCTATAGGAGACCTATTTTCTATTCTTAACTATTACACATTCGGTGTCTCTATGAATTATCCTCTGGGCTCCATTTTAAAGGCTATGAAAAACATCTACCTTCCTAAAGCTCCAAAGCATGCTGTGGTCTTTTAAACATTGCTTCTTTAGAGTGTTTTCATCTTCAACATTCAAATACAACCAGTAGTATACGTTACACCCATCTAAATAGAAAGATAAATTATTCTGTTAAGCAACAAATTTATGGGAGCCAAAGGTATGCTTTGAGCAGCTGTGCACAACTCCTCTCGTTCAGTGATTGCTGCCAGGGTGGGTACCCTCAGGCACTCTTGCAGACTACAGCCCTCAGGTTTTGTTCCTTCCAGGTTTCTCTCTTTGCCTCAGTTTTAATAAAGGCTATCTCCAGCTGCCAAGTTATCCATACAACTGAGTTGCATGAGATTTGAAAACTTTTCAGGTTCTTTTGATCTGTGTTGATTCATGCTTCCTTCTTCTGGCATCTGCTTAAATCATAACTGTGGTAGGCCACCATATTTACCACTTGCATACTAATCCTTCCTTAGATTTTATGCTCTTAGTTTCTTTGTATTAAATGCAGATGCATGGATTCAAGGAGGAAAAGTTCTCTTTTATTGTGGCCTCACACCTCCAGATAATCAGCCACTCTGATGTGATCCATCCTTTTGACTATCAAAAAACGATCCTGAGAGAGGATTTTCCTTTTCAATGGGTTTGTGTCAAATGGAGTACAAATTCTGGTCTGGATTAAGATTATCTAATGTATCTACTGTTTAGAAGAAATCCTAAATTATTCACTCAAGGTTCTCAGAATTAGAACCACATACTCTTATCAAAGGCGAAGGACTAGTGAGAAGGGATGTTGACTTTTTTACTTTTTTTTCATTTCACTGCTCATAAAATTTTGATTTTCCACAAAAATAGAACCTTTCTACATAAGAACAACTTGAGTTGATAGCAAGAACCTTTAAAAGACACAGCAACTGTGTCCACATTGGTTTTGGGGATTTTTATTTTCAGTTTAAGATTTTATGTCAGGTACACCAAACAGCAGCTTTCAACATGTTTTTTGTCATATCAGTTTTTTGGTTTTGTTCCAGTAGCTGTAATGTACACAACAAGGGTGTATCTCACTTATTATATTTGCCACCAAGATTGAAGGAAACTTTGTGATCAGAATACATCCAACAGTGAGATGCCTTGAGTTTGTTGCCAGTGGTCTTTGTCAAAGATGCTCTTTCTCTTTTGAAGTAAGAATACGTAGAATAAAATAAAATAAAGTGACAGTGTACATCCCTAGAGGGAGTATGAGTTGCTTCAGAATGAACAAAGCTAATATACTTAAGACCAAATTGTGCAAATTCTTGTTTCTGCTCCATTAAAACCACTGCATTGGGATTAGAAAGAAAATAATCATTTAGGTAGTGCTGATTAATTAATCCTCTCTGTTATTGTTGTTATTGTAAAAAGTGTAAGTCTGTTCGTTAGAAATTCAAACTTTGGTCACAGGAACCTGTCCTTTTATCTAAAAAATTTAGCCCATAAGTTTGTCAAGTGGGATTCTTTTCCCATTGAATCTTTAAAAAGCCAATGCGTGACTCCCTTATAAATTACTGTCTTGTCCAACTAGTCTGTTCATTCCAGGGGGATTGAATGGGAGAGTGCTTGTCACTGCACTAAAAGTACCTGTGTAATGTTTAAAGACTAAATAGATGGAGTTTATGTGTCTTATTCCATCAAATATTTAGTTTCTTAAAAACTTTGGCTTCATAGTACCCCATTTTGTTGTACTATGAGCATCAACATGAAAAATGTTGTCATTGATTCACCAATAATATCAGATGACTGACATACCGTTGTTTGCAAAAAGAAATTAAAAATAAAAAAATTAGACACTCAAAAATAAGAATCTGAATTCAGAAATTACCTGAAATAAAGAACAAGTACTTCCCTTCTGGTACTCCCACTTACTGAATTTGTAGCAGTAAAATCTGTTTCTGAGAGTGCCTTTGTCCAATATACTCCTTATCTCTGTGGAAGAGACCTGAGCAAGGAACTATGAAATTCCAGGTTTCATGCACTTACCCTCATCTACTCTTCCCTCTCCCAAGTCACCTTTCATTCTTTCCATAATGACAGTGTTCTGTACAAATATCACTGTTGAACTATGGTGAGTTTTTCTTGCCTGTATAAACTGATGCAAGTGGCCACCAGTACTAAAGGAAGAATCCCAAGTCATTGGAAAAGTTGTTTAAATGAACTCCACCTGTATGCAATAGATCCAGGATATTACCATGACAGAAGCCATACTGGGCACCTTCTTCACCTATTTATTTAATTAAGAGCTGAGCTGGGATCCCACTGCCATGCAATAAAATGCTATAAACTGCCATGGTTTTAGCAGGGCTGCTGGGCAAATGAGAAACAAGCAGTTCCCAAAACCAGGCACCTTTCATGTTTTCTTGTCTTCTCAAGGAGGAGCTAGATACTTACTCCATACAATTGGAAGTATAACTGTTGGATTAAATGGACTGGAGAAAGTTGTAAAGAAAATTCATTTTTAAAAAGTCATACTGAATACAGAAGTTGAATAAAGAAGGAGGAAACACAACTCTGGCAATCAAATTAGATAATATGATACAAATTATTTCTCACCATCCTGTAGGCAGCCACCTTGATGCTTGCAGCGTATTTGCATCTGTTTCAACCATAAAGCTGGCAGATTATTTTTCCTCTTCTGGAATGTATCCCCAAATGGGTAGCAGGTGAAATAAACATTGTCATTACAGGCACAGGAATCAAAGGGTAAGCTCCCAGCTCTGAACCAGGCCCACATTCCTTTCCAATCCTTTTCAAGAGCCCAAAGATCACATGCAGTACTACCAGGCTTATAAGGCACTGATGAATGTTTCATTTCTCTGTTACTTGGAGAAAACCATAGTATCTATATGCATGAAGAAAGAAATAGACCTTTAAATAAGCATTCAGAACGGAGAGTTCTTTCCCCCTTGTTTAAATGCGAAGATTTTTTTTAAAAAAAGTTTTGCCCAGTCATATACACTTCAAATTCTCTTAAATATTTCTTGATGCTGCTTGCGCAGATCTATAAAAAGTATCTTTGCTGTTGATCATAAAATATTTTTGCTTCTTTACAGAAAATGTGTGTGAAAAATATTGCAATCATTTTATTCCCTTTATTTCAAAGAGAAATGATAAGCAATTTCTGGTTTATTTTAACATTAGAAAATTAAAACGGTATTTCAAGAATAAAATTACTTTAGAATGAACTTTGGGCAAAATCAATTTAAAGACTTCTAATGACTCTAATAGGTTTTGGAAAGGGTCTGAAGAAGATAAATTATGAACCTACCTTCTTCTTCTCTCTCCAGGAACTCATGAGATCTTATCATCAGAGTGTAAATCTCAAAGGAACAGCTTGCTGCTGAGTTTATTTATCACTTCCTAAAGTTCATTGTAGTTCTTGGGGGAATCAGTTTAATTACAACAGTAAATACTGTTCTAAATTTTTTTCACTCCATGATGAAAAAATATGCAGCCATAATTACAGTCTATGCATAGCATGCTTTGTCTCTGATTTACTTGTTTGCCAAAAAGCCATTTTCATGTGCTAATATTGCAGCAGTAACAGCATCACATGGCCCAGGCAAACAGCGAGAGCTCAGCACAAAGCTGGAGTCAGTGCAGAGCTTGCATTCTAAATAAACTCTGCCATAATTGTAAGGATGAAAAAATATGAAATCAAGGCAACAAGAACAAGGTTTTCAAATGTCACCCACCTCAACTGGTGAGGACCAACTGTTTATGTCCTCCTCATGGAGATGCTTGCCTTATTACAGGGGCAGAAGGAAGGAATGGAGAGAATGGATGAAAGACCTGGGACTTCTGCAGTCTCTGTCTTTTTAAACAAAGTAGTCTGAAGGTTTCCCACCTACTTCACTGAACACAGCTCATTGTGAAAAACAAAGACCACTCTTCATTTTTCTCCTTATTGCAGTGCCACATGCCTGCAGAGATGGCTTAAGCACTCAGTTTGGAAGGGTTAGAGTCCAGTCCTTCAGGAGTGTGGGGAGGCAAGAGAGTTTTGGGGTGATGCATGATGGGTGGCTCTTGGAAAAAGAGGGCTGCGAGTCATGTCCTGAAAACTTGAGATTACAGGAGAGGTGGGCAGCCTGCTTTTATTCTGACTTTAATAACATCAGCGACTACTTGCTCTTCACTCTTAATTGAAGCTCTCCTCCTGCAGGAGTTCAAAAAGAGCTTACCAGGCTTGTGTGAATAAATGATTGTCTAACTGTCAAATAGCACAGACCACCTTGATTTTGTTGCTGCCAGGTCATCCAAAAGTGCCAGTGCTCCATAAAAGAATCAATCCTGTGAAAGCACTAGATGTCTGTTAATAGATTTTTTTTTCTCTCTCTCAAATAGAATTGGTTTTCTGTTGGTCTAAGGAGAGATTTCTCATGTATCTCCAACTATCATTCTGATAAAATTAAAGGTCCACTAATTCACAGAAGTACAGCAACTTGTGAAGATGAAGGCTTTTCAAATTAGAGCTTAGATCCAATCATTTTATGAACCAAAACACATTATCTTAAGCTGGTAAACTGACAGGAGGAAATCTTGGCACCCTCCCATGAAATCTCTGATGTGCATCAAAGAGACAGGCACAAGGAAATATTTTTTCCTTAATAAGTCATTTAATCTGCTGCTCCATACAGAATGAAGTATTTTAAAATATATTTACCAAATAAGTATATTAATATATTTTGGTCCCTTAGTTGAGGTGTAAATTAAATTTAGTGGTGAAGGAACATTGAAAGTTTCTTGATGTGAGGTTTCTAAGTGTCCCACTGAGAGCAGGTCTCTAATTCCAGAGCACATGTAACACAGATTATTGTGCTCTGCTGATCACTGTTGAAAATACTTAATGGAAATCAGTCAATTAAAATTAATTTATTTTGATTGCAAAAGAAATACCAGAAAATAGAGCACATAACTTTTCTGGGAAAGAAAAAATGGAAGAGATAACAATATGCGTGTTACCTTAGCATTATCCTTTCTGAAAAATACATTTGTAGTTTTAAAAAAACACTAAATTAAATCCCATTTTAAGATCAAGATATTGAAGTATTTGAGTATATTTGTATAGAAGTCATTGAATGTAAGTGTAGTAAATATTTTTCATATTTAGATTGAACTCAAGCATTTTAGATTTGGAGAAACATTTAATTTGCTGTCACAACATGTAGGACTAAAAGCGTGGGTTACTTAGATTTTGGCAGAGAGGAGTAACATCTTTTAGTATATATGCTGTGTCATTAATTTTGAACTAAACACTTTTGGTTTGAGATATTTATACTAATTTTTCCAAAGACATTTTTAAAATGATGTCACATTCTTTGCTTAAAATTGAAGTAATTGTTTTGCTGATAAGTCCTAAAATCAGTGAAAAAAACAATGTATATATTTCGGCCACTATTTTTAACATGGCAATCAAAATAGAATTTTTTTTTTTAATTAGCTCTGGATCAGAATATCTCATTGGAAAGTATTAGCAAAATGTCCATATATTGTAAGCTGCAGATCTATATATCTATAATTACACTTTTTTTC
This sequence comes from Catharus ustulatus, assembly GCF_009819885.2. Lineage (NCBI taxonomy): Eukaryota > Metazoa > Chordata > Aves > Passeriformes > Turdidae > Catharus > Catharus ustulatus. The sequence continues at coordinate 5,553,110 of NC_046235.1, read as the reverse complement.
CTAATTTCAATCTAAGTACTGGCAGTTATAGGAGTATGTGATCATTATCCTGTTATTTTTGCTCAAATGTGGTGCAAGAGTTTCCACGGTCCCTTGAGGGATCTTGATCTCATTTTCCTGCTGGATAAAATTCCAGTTTTACTGCATGAGCAATTCTGAGATTCATGGAGTCAATAGAACTCTGCTTCTCCAGGATATTCAGATCAACTTTCCCTTTTGGTTAATCCCTTAGGCGGAGATCATGTCACCCCAACATCTAGAGAGACAGACTGCTTTATAATCAAACTGTGTGCATCAGGCTAGAGCGCTGCAGACATGAAATTAGGAATGAGGGACAGAGCACAGATATGTTTTAGGATGCTTAGAAACATATATTGGTATAGTCTTAACATAAATAGAAGGATCATATCTCTGATTTTGCTTTTCTCACCCAGGAGCATCAGATCTCATCAAGAGCCTCCAGCAGCAGCCCTTTTTCCAAGTACCTCACAGACTTTGAGGATATCATTTCATACATCATAATTAGAGGCCGATCTTGTCACATGCAAGTTCCAGTTTCTTTTTTTCTGGTGCCTGCAAGTAGCTCATACATGCTAAATAAATCCTCTCCTATCTTTTGATGCCTTTTGATTACACAGAAATGCTCTTTTTCTCCCACATCTTCCTCCCCCCCAGTAAATGGCTCTAGGGCACATCATCCAGGGTAGGGGTTCCACCAAGCTGTAATCACTGTTTGGTTGCTGTTCCGTTGTATCTACTTTGTTTATTTGTCATCTTCAGTCTCTAGGCAGGTCAGTGAATCTCTACCTGTATAGTCAATTTTGAAAAAAATGCCAGTGATCATGTTTTAATATGAGATGTGTTAATTGCAGATTCTGATAAATAACTATTTACAAAATCCCCTCAGTGTGTTTTCACCACATCAGGAATTAATGTCAGGTGAAGACTTTTGTGTATGAAATGCTTGGCTCATGATTGACACAGGCATTGAGTCAGAGAGATTGAAATAGCTCAGGAGATACTGTCTGTACAGGAAAGTGTGTTAAAAATAAATAAAAATATGAGCACTTGTAAAGAACAGGGACCTGGTTTTCTCTTCCTGTCTAAATTTGTAATCCTGCACTAAGCTTACCTGTATTTAACAGCCTGAGAATTGGAATTAATGAGCAGTGCTGAACTCTTACAGGTAAATCCTCTAGGGCTGCCATGACTCTGCAGAGGACTTAATTATGAGGGTTCTTTGGTTTGGGATTTTGTTTTTGTTGGGTTTTGTTTTATTTTGGTTTTGAATTGTTACCAAAAAACTTGAAAAGGAAGCTTCCTAAAAGCAAAGAACAGAAGTGTAGTCCTTTAGCTTGCCATTTCTTTGCTAACTATTATTTTGATGTTGGAATTTAAGATTGTCAAGCATTCTTAATGAAAAAAATGGGACAGAATGAAGGATGTTCCATACCAGTTCAAAGTTTTTGCTGCTTTCCCAAGCAAAGACAAATTACAAGGCAGATGGAAGTTTGAAGGAAAGCAGCTTTAAGGGTTATGTGGGGGCTGTTTACAGTAATATATGGGGAAAACAGCTTTTTGTTCTCTCTAAATGAGGTATGTGAAAGTCAAGACTATGACTAAGACTGCACAGTTGGCTACAGCAAGAATGGCTTGTAGAATTTGGGATTGTTGCTCACTCCCATTTTTATCACCACAGCAACATTGTAATTTTTCTCAAAGGTTGGGTATGAGAACATAACGCTCTTTGTGGAGTAATTAGGGTGCTCATATAACACAAGCAAACATCCGTCACAGCTGGAAACCTCTCCTGTAGAAATTACTTAGAGGGAATTTGCTCTCAGAGCCTTATAGAATAGCTCAGTGTAACAGAGGAGAGATTCCCATCTCACACAGAAGGCTCTTTCTCAGCCATAGTGAGCAAGTGAATGACTACAGCCTTTAAAAGGAGATTTACTTCACTCTGCACTTTGAAACTTAAGCAGGATCTGCTGAGTAAAGATTAAGCCATATAAATTGAAGTGGTTGGATTTTGTGTGAGATGATTTCCGAAGTAGGACTTAGCCTGCTTTTACTTTGCATTAGAAGATGTGCAATTAGAAGCAGTAAAAGCTACTAAAGAGGGGGTTGGAAATAACATGCATCACTCATACTTTCCCACAATGGGAAGATGAGATGTATTGTTTCCAGCTCTAACAAACAATTCTCAGTACCATTTTACTGGTTTTCAGATGTATTATTTCACAGTGTTTGTGTCTTGTCCATCTAAACCTTCCCACACTCATAGAAAAGCCTAATGCCATTTCTTTTTCAAACTTCAAAGTACAAGATGTCAAGGGTAAAGTCTGTAGCTAAAGGTGTTAGGACAAATCCACCCTGCAACTCTATCTTTGGGAACTCCATGTTCATATGCCTAGTCCCTGTCTCACACTTTCTGTGTGCACACACACCTTTACAGCCTCCTGTATATTTATGTTGCTTAAGATTTTCCCAGAAAAAGGCTTTTATGACCTTTCTGTGAGAAGCTTGAGAAGCTCTGTTGTTTGCAGAAGACTTTTGAAATTGAGACGCACAGTCAGAGCATTGCTTTTCTTTGTACTGAGATTCTAGTCAGGTTTAGCTGAGGTATAAAGACGGAGTTATCAGAGAAATACTTGCAGGACAAGTATTAAAGCCTTCCAGTCTAAGACCAGGTTCTTGCCAAGAGAATTTTCTGCTGGTAAAAACAGGACTAAACTGAAGGAAATGGGACAGAGATCTGAACTGGATCTGCTCCAGTAATCTGAGCAGATTGGGTGAGGGTGTGATGCTCTCTGCACATAGGAAGTTTTGCTGAGCAGAAGCATTAGCAGTAACTGAGCCTTCAAACAAACACTATTATTTATTCCTCCAGCTTTTAAGATCATCAAGATTATATTGACCCAATATAATATATCAGTTTAAAATCCCATATAATTATGTTATTGTCTCTGCTGGATTTGCTTTCAAATTAATTCTACTCAATGTTGTGGGAAATTAATTTTGGAAAGTCATTAGAAGCATCAAAGTAATCCCATTGTAAATCAGTTTGTTGCTGCTAGATGAGCCAAAACCTCAAAATAATAATAATAATAATAAAATAGTTGTTAGACATTAGTAACAGTAGTTAAAAGGGTTAATTATCCTTTAATTGAGTCCTTATTTGACCAGCCAAATTTTAAACCTATTCAGTGTGTGCCATTTACACAGGTTTTTCCCTGATTTTTTCCTAAGGTAATAGGCCTAGCAGTTAGCTGGCTGCTGCTCCTGCTATGCTTCGGCAGCTGTCATTTTGACATATTTTCTGCTTTCTTTAGAAGAGAGAGGTTGATTGAATGTGAGAAAAGTGGAACTTTGACAGGCTGTCAGAATCTCTTGCAGCACAAACCTACCTGCCAGCTAACTTGTTTCAGGTTTATTTCAAAGAAGGTTTCCAGCACACAAACTTCTATTACTAGCCCAAGAAGGTCTTAAATAGGTAGCTTCCATTTCCCCAAAAATCTAAATTACATAATTTTCCCTTCAAATAGGTTTAAATTTCAGGAATTCCAAGTATGTCAGAGAAAGCAAAAACAAGTTCCCTTTCCCCTGTCCATTTGCAAAAACCTAGGTGGATGAAAGACATGCTGTTCTTTAAATCAGCTATTTGCCCTAAACTCTGAGCAGCATTCTGAAATTCTGCAGTCCATTCATGAAGTGGTCAGGAGTAAACATGCTGTAAATGATTATCCCTTAATAGGGGCTCAAGCTGGGAGGAGGTGCAGCTGCTGGTGCTAATGGAACCAAGCTGTTATAATTAATAGCAGACATTACCCACACAACACAGGCACCTCCTGACTTACATTCCCTGCTCAGCTATCCTGTCAGGGCAGTTCCCACAGCATGGTGCTGCTGTCCTCCCTGCACCTACCTAAGGGCTTGGAAAGACCCTCTGGGTGCTCTTTGCTTTCTGAGGTAGAAATGTGTGCTCCTGAGGTCTTCATCTGCAAGGAGCAGCTGCTGCCCTCTCAGCTCCTGTTTCAGTCACAGCCCTGGGTGATGCCAGTGTGGGCTGGTGGCTCTGGGCTGATTCTGTGTGTTCTCAGCATCCTCTGATTATCTGTTCTTCAGGTGTGACAGGGCCGCTGCTCTACAGGGTTAAATTAGCCCTGGGAAATATTCGCACAGCATCCTCTCGGCAGGGCTTTTAATTTCTTTGGCCTGGAGTTTTCTGATAGCTATGTCTCCACCTAAATCAATAAACACCTGCAGAAATGATTCACTTGATTCACAGATGAGTGGTCTTTACAAAAGCCAAAAGAAAATAGAAAGAAAATTATCTAAAGGAAAGAGACTTCTCATCATGCTGATCATACTGAGAAATGTGTTCATATTGTCATTTTCACTTTGCTTGGTGGCTTGCATGAAAGAGGTTAGTTACAATATTTAGTCATCAGCATTATCAAGTGCCTTTTGAGGCACATCCATAACCTTTTACATGTTCCAGCTTTCTTATTTGCATTTGCCTGTGTTTGCTGAATGGAAGTTCTTTTGCCAATGTGCAGGCAGTAATAGAGTTTTACCTATGAAAATCTCTTCTACAGTATGTACAGTGATTAAATCAAACCTTCTACTCTGGCCCATATGATAATTGTCATATACCATCTCTTCTGGAACAGATCTGCTGTTCCTGTCAAAGAACTCACAAAGCTGTGTGACTGAAGGGTGTGCCTAGCCAGAGCCTCAGCTACCTAAAAGTCTCTGTCCCTCCTAATAATTTAAAGAGGTTTGTGGAACTTTTTAAAACTAAACAGTAACAGAATGGTGGAAAAGACAAAGATTAATGCAATTTAATTGACTGAGACACAAAGTGAGTTCCATGCTCCATTGAGCATACAGGTGACAGGAAACACACACATCTTCCCACCCCTTACCCTTTGAATCCAGTGGTTTTGCAGTACACTTATCCAAATTGCTCCTCACCAAAACACTCAAACTTCCAAAAATCAGCACACATTATGCAGCACTGCCAAACACTATTACTCAAACAGGTAAGGCACATCAACGAGGAGTTTTCCTGAAGACAATTCAGAATGCTTTCAGCAAGTCATCTTGCCTGCCTTACTGCTTTTTTATCCATGGTCTTTACAACTGTACCTAATAATTAGTCACCAATGAAAGATTGGGATTATTTAAACTGTAATTACCCAGTTAATCACTGGAAAACCAGAAATTACTTAGAAGTCCACTCTGTACTGGGATTCTTTTCCATGGAGACATTAACAGAAAAAGAGTAGAAAATTTTGAAACCTGGTAGAGAATTATGTGGTTTCATTGCTTGAAAGGAACAGTTCAGAAGCAAATTGTAGGGATTTCACTGTTAGAATAACTGAGACTTTTTGTTTCATCTGGAGTGGAGAGAGTTTGCTGCAGTCTAATAAGAGCTCTAAGATCTGAAAGTTATGCTTGCTACTTTAAAAGGAGAACATGGCATTGGAAAGCAAGCTAGAAGTCCTGACCAGTAACTCCACTCCAGTTTTTCTATCTGAAAGCAGGAGTGTGATGGATTGTTAATGGTTATCATTCAAAAAGAATCTCTTAGATTTATACATTCATAGAGTCTGATACTTCAGCCCAATTCAAGATTTCAAATAGTGCTGTTCCATAAAGATTTTATTAGAAAAAAATATTGATTAAATTAATCTATGTTTTACTTTCCCATAGAAAAGATTTTTCCTTTCCAGAGAGATATGCTCAATTGACATGTAAAAAGTCATTTCTAGAAATAGATTTCCATAGAACTTTATTTTCCCTTGTATTTCTTCACTTACTTGACTACTCTTTTATAATTTTTTCTTATTAAGAGTTAGGCATAGTTTCTGCTTCTGCTTTCATACTTTGAACAAGCATACAGTTTGCAAGATTTGCACATGAATCTATCTGTATGCAGAGAACCATGTGATATTCTGTGTAGAATAATAAAAGCAATACGAGGAGTGTGAGAACCTGTACACAGTTTGTTTGAATGCTAATAAATCATGGAATCACTTTGTTTTCTGACCTCTGGGACCTGCCACATAGGAAATATTCACTTCAACGCACAGGAGTACCTTGTGTGCTATTTTCCATACCTCCTCAAATCATTAGGATTTGGGTAAAGAGCAGGTATGTCCTTAGTGGCAAAGGAAAAGGAGTTTTCAAAGCAAGTGCAGTATGCTTATCCTCCCATCATTCAATTTGATGATAATACCAATTAATTTTATTACTCTTACAGTCATATCTATAAAATCTCAGTTGTTTTGGCTGAAAAGGACAAATTTCATGTGAGTATGAACACACAAAGTACCCAAGCTTCTGATTGCATGTTAATTGAAAATTAGATTTGGTATCTGTACATTGCATTGAGGTTTGTATGTTTAGTATATTAATACATGTGTTTGCATATGCAGAAATGTACACACACATATTTAAGAGTACATTTGCTCAAATGCTAAATATTTGCCTATATTTGTGTGTGTGCATTAATATATACGTGTACGTACAGATGTGGTTTTATTCCTTCCTGAAATCATGTACTGTATTCATACTTTTACCAGTATCTTCCTCTAAGGCACTTTCTAAACGACATGCATTTGAGGTTAGGAAGAGGATGGTCCTGCCAGGCAGTGTTTTGAAGTGGAAATGAGAAAGAGCTAATTTTCTTCACAACAGTAGGCACAACCAAAGACCTATCAATATAGCACAGGAGAGGGAGAGGAGGCAGAAATATACTTTCATGTGAAATTGAAGTTGTCTGAGAATATCACTGTTGAAATCTTTAACATACTCCTCCTCTACAAAAAAAATGAGGGAAAGTGACAAGCCTATCTTTTTCTTTTCCAGTTCAATGATAAAAATCTTCTTTAAACTGATTCTACTACAGGGCAGCCATCTTACTTTGGAACAAAAAATGCTGTTTGTCACATTGGCCCTCTACTCCAGAACATGAAAACACATAGACAAACCAACCCTCCTGGAAAAACTGTCCATAATTATTGTGGTACACCACCCTTCTTTCCAGGCCAAGGACCAGCCTTTTAAAGGTAGGACTATTACTTCTCAATAGAGCAGAAAAAGGTTTCTGAAAGTCTCAAGTTGAAAATGCCATGAGAACATTCTAGGCAGTCAGCATAGAGCCCATAGAGAGAGGTTCTCATCAGCTGCTGCTTCACTGTCCCTTGTGCATCAGTAAGATCTGCTGGGCATTAAATCAGTGCTTTTGGAAGGAAACACCCTTCACTGTCCATCTGTGGCAGCACTTCAGCATCACCAGGGGCTGGAAGACCCTTGTCAAGTGCAAGGCTGAAAAGGTAAAGTGATATTTCCAATGCAGTTTGTCTCTCACAGTAATGAAAGGAATTCTTTTTCTTTTTGAATTGAAGTGAATAAGCTAGAGAGAACAAGGATTAAAACGTACATCTTTGGTAACAGAGTAAACACATTTACATACCTCACTTATACACAACTATGAGCATTTTCGTGATAGTATCTGTATGTTCGCAAAAGGACATTAATTTGAAAGTATAGAAGAAAAAGCTTTTTTATATAATTTCTTGTGGAAAAATTATTCTGGTGATTATTCTAATCACAATAATCCTCTCACATATTTCACTTGTTCCTCCTGAAAGAGGGTCTGGTTGAATTCTAAGGCCATTTCAGATTTGACAGTGTGCCACAGAGTAGAGGAAAACAAGCAGCAAAGCCAAGGAAGCGAACTTGTCATCCCTCCCCTCACAGAAAAGATCATAAAGTAAACTTGGTTTCTCTTCCCTCACAGCCAATTTTCCCATTCTGTGCAGAACTCTCACACTGGTGTTGTATTTCAATTTTCTCCAAACACATATCATGCTGTTGTAATTCTAATTACATGCATTTTCAGTAAAATACCAAATTGTTAATTTTCTTAATTAGCTTTGATATTTTAGCTTCCACATTGATCTTTCAATATTTCATGCATATTTCAGTTTGGAAGTGATATAGTTCTATATTACATATACATTAAAAATGTGCATTTTTAATTTTATTTTTTTTTGTTTCATACTTAGACATGAAATTTTCATTTAAATGATGCAAGCCTAATTTTTTTCCTTACTTTTCTTCCCTCCTTAATGGTTACTAAGGAATAATTATTCTTTCCAGAGCTGTTACAGGAATAATTACAATACTGATTGAAATGATGATTTGTGGTACACTGGTGTGAATGATACTTAGAGACTGTTATTCATTCTCCTGGTTCAAGTCATTGTTTAGTACTTATACTCTAATTCTGACCTATATTCTCATGAAACTTCTGCAACCATTTTACTGTGAATCTTGACTCCCCGTAAGAGGAAGCATTTCACAAACAGTAGTGTTGTCTGGAACAAAAACAACAAACAAATAAAAACCACAAACAAACGTACAAATCTTAATAAAAATCTCCTGAGTATTGTGACCCCAGCCCAAGCAGGCAGTGGGTTACTGAAATCCCTTTGTTTATGGTGTATCTGAAAGGCTTGACAGGAGCTGCTCAGCTGTGGGTATTAAGATCTACTTGCCTAGCATGTTGGCGCTACTTTGGGGTAGATACGTAGACTTCTCTTTATGCCAAATGAGCAGAATACTCAGGATTGAGAAGAGAGAAATTCTTTCAGTCATCTATCAAATGCTATCATGGCTTACACCTTATTTTTGGTGTATGAAATACAATTTTTATAAGCTTCCCATTGTATAGAGATATACAAAATTAACAAATAAACCTTCTTTAAAGGGCAACACATTTGCATTAAAGAATGTGTTTGTATTCGTTTTTACCAGCTGATAGCATCTGGGTATTTTCCTTCAACTCCCCAAAATTAAGAGGTTAGACCTTTATTATATCCCTCCCTTAGGCAGACAGAGCAGCCCTGGCTCACAGAGCTGCTGCTTTTACAGAAGCTGTTCCATAACTTTTAATCCTGCCCTGGAGAATGTCAGTGTAAATCTAGACTGGGAGGTGACAGCACTATGATGAGAAATAAGAATCTACTTCTCTATTTATTTTTTAACTGCAGAAAAGAAAGAGATTTGTGTATTCCTGGTCATTTTCGTTGCAGTGAAGACATTTGTGTTCTGCTGCTGGCTTGTCAAGCCACGTGATTTAACTTTTTCTCCAAAGACTTATCTGCAAAAGTTTAAAAATATTTTTATCATAGATATTTAGTGTTATGATGCTGATGATAATAATAGTAAACAAAAAACAAACATGTGAGGCATAATGGGTTAATGTTTCCTAAGAATAGAGAAGGTCATAAAAGGAAGACACTGGAAAAGTGGAGTGCAAAATTGTTTTGTTATTTTATTGTCATTATTATCTAAAACTAGGATCACCATGATAGATATATGAGACAGGGAATTCTGTGTGAAGTGGCATTTTTACAGCACTTCTTATGTTTCTCATACTCAAAAAATTTGTCAAAGAAATTCTCACATTCTATGTGTCCTTAACCTGTAAAATATTTAGTTCCTGGGTAGTTCATTCATGCATATTATGTATAAACATAAAATATTATGTTTTCGTATTGGTCCCAAATTTGTAAATTGCAAAATTGTGCCATCCTGGAATAAAACTCATGATTTCTGCTTAAGACAAGCATGGTAAAAACAGTTACGTTTAAAATTTCTTAGTGGGAAAGAAAAGAGCAAGAGCAAGAGTTGAGTTCAGTGCAACTCAATCATAGCTGCATAGCTGTATTAACCACTTCCTGAATGGTAAATTCAATCCAAATATTTTCATTAAATCCTTTAGCACATATGTAACACCCATATTTTGATATAGTAGCTTTATTCATTAGCCTGCCTCAATAAAATAACCATCCTCAGCAATTTTTTCTCATTCAACATGGCCAAGAAATTTCTCAAGGAAACAGTACTTTGTTTACCATTGCTTGTGTTAAGCAAATAAAAGTCATACCTAGTTGGTGACCTGTATTGTCAATTACTATTTGAGTCCCGGGAGGAGGGGAGCACCTTTGGGCAATATGTCATTTACTGAGAATTTTATAAAAACAGAAGTGTCACTACCTGAGTTCAGATAAGGAAACTCAACCTGTCAAGTGCCTGATTTTTACATTTTACTTTGCCCTACAACCTGCATTTTCATGTGGCTTTATAATATTTTTTCAATCAATAAAACTTGAGAGCCATGCCTCCTTGTTGAGATCTAAGGTTAAGTTCCACACACTTTTTCTAAACAGAATTCTACAAAAGGCTCCCTGAGGACAACTATTGATTAGGGCTGTGATATTTGTCTCTATTACGTGGCATTGAAGGGACAAGTGCACAAAGCACCTGCAAGTGCAGCCAGGGAGCTACCCTAAGGAGAAGGGCAGCACCTGGAAATGGTGAACTCCCGGGAACAGAAAGTGAGGTGAGGAACTTGTCTCTTTTTAGGAGCAGCAGGAATGGTGTAGAGCTAAAAAAAAGAGGAAATGAAAAAATATTTGTTGGATGTTGTTGTGTAAGCAGTTACTGCAGCAGTAACAAGGCAGGTGATGGAGCAGCAGATGCAGAGGAGACATGGAGCAAACGTAGCTCCAAGTGGAAGAATGGAGTGTGGCTGCCCAGCTGTGCTGTGGGACACTGGAGCAGGTTCACAACTCTCCCCCTTTTGCTTTGTCATATTATGGAGCCCTGATTCACACTATCAGTGCCACTCTGCCAAATGCTGTTAGAGGAATATTTTCCTAGATACCATCAGTTCCCAGAACTCTCGACTATACACGTCTTGTCTGATCAAAGAGGCCACCAATGCACAGACTTTTGGAAAATTGCCCCAGAAGACATAAGAAAACAAACACTAGGCAGGTCAGGAATCTGTGGGTCTTCCCTAATCACCTCTGTCCCTTTGGTCATGGCTGGAGGACAAAGGATAGCAACTGCCAGTTTATTTAAGTGTATTATATACACTGTGTTTCATTTTTACCTTGTTGGAATCTCTGGGAAAATCTAACAGGATTATAAAATGGAAAAGCAAGGACTAAAAACATCCTGAATAATCAAATGAAGGGGTATAGATTACCTTTTAAAATTTTTATCATATAAGTTATTTGAAAAAAAATACACAAGCTAGAAAAAGGAAAACATTCCCCAACTACTCGAGTGCCAATTTTTTTGTTTGCTTTTGTAGACCTACACTAAGTACCTAAATTAACTTCTGTAAAAAACCTGCTGTCTTTTCCTCCTAAATACACCTCTTTTCCAAAACCTGAAATGAGAAAATGCATGTGGATAAAGAGAATGAATAAGAAAATAATCCCAAGGAGATCTTGACCCTGTAATCTTTGATACTGCAGCCCAGCATGTTAACATTAGGCCATTGCATCACATCATGCAGAAGAATGAATTTAAAGGCCAATGAACTCTACAGATTTTCCAGTCTTTCATAGTTACAGTAGCACTTGTAATAAATATATTTGTGTTAATGATTGAATAGCCATCAAAGGGTCCTTAATAACTGACCTGTGGTACCTGAGCTACCTAGTGGAAATGCAGTGGGGGCAATAATTTTTACTTGCCTTTAATGACAATGACATCTATGCTTAAGAATGAAGAAAACTTTGAGGTTTGTGACAAATCATTTCAAATGTGCACCACTTTTCTGAGGAGAGCATCTCAAAACCTGGCTGAAAAATCTGAGTTCAGTTTCTGCAGGCTGGTGAAAAAATGGCTTTGAGAAAATTTAAGTGACAACACAAAGCATTCAAATCAGTATGCTTGTATTATAAGTCTGTTTATCTCTGGTTTTTTCTCTCTATAAATGGACAATGACTATGTTGGCAGCATTGAAAAATACACCATGTGTGTATGTATTTATTTAAAGCACATGAATGCATTCCATTTTTCTCACAAGGATTACTTTAAAATATTTTGCATATTCAATCACCTCTATCTTTACAATAACATCAGCAATGTGCTACAAAGACACTTCAGGGAAAGGAAAGTAGATTGTTAATAGTAGTGTATCACCTGCCATCTGGACACACTTAACACATGGCGAGATGTAAAGATTCAGCCATTTGTGGAATTTGATCCCAGAGCTCACTTTCAATCAGGTAAAGTCATGTCTAGGCAGGCACAGATGTTGTATGTACATAATGCAGTTCATTTAATTTATTGCCTACTTGTGTTAGAATAATGCTGTGCTGGGATTAGTGCAGAGCCACAGTGCTCTTTTGGGTGAACTGGTGACATTCCAGTTCAAAGGAGAGTGATCCATTCCATCCCCAGTGCATGGCAGCATGTATTTAAGAGCTTCAGCAAGGTGGGATATTCCCACTGATCTGATTTAGACCATGGTCACGGAAAGGCAATGTAACAGTGATTTTTTTATCATGTACCCATTGTGTGCATTGTGCTAAAAAATCCATAGTAGTATCATCAGACTATAAATACAGTAATATTGATTCTTCCTGTGTATTTCAGACCAGTGTTGTTCCTTCTGTCCATATCCTGCCTCTGGGCCTAGGGTGCACACCTTTCTCCTTTACCAGCTTTAGCGTAAATGGTCCTGAACATGTAGATTGAATCGTGTGACATGCACAGCTTTAACAGGTAGACAGTGGCAGAGTGCTGTAAAAAATCCAAAATCTAAGTACATTCTGAGGTCTTCGTTACCAGTTTATTTACATGAATGTTGCATTTATGGAGGCAGCCATATTTAAAATACTCAAATTTCTCTGCAAATTCACCACATCCTTATGTGTATTTACATGGCTTTTTTTCCTACTCAGAAATACCCAAACTATTTATTGTGTTTTCTTTGCATAAAAATGCAACTCTTCTCCTCATATTCTTGGACTACACATTCAGGTAGCAAAAGCAACCAGTGACATAGTTTATAATATACAGCCAGGCACCCTGACTGATCCATAGCTGTCCCTTTGTGATACTGATATGTCACTATTTAGCGGTGCAGTGTGTTTATGAAGCAGATGCTCTGTCCCATGCTCTGTCTTGAGCCCATATTCACTGCCAGCACTGTAACACCCCACTCATGTTTCACATATGCAGGAAGGTATTGGTGAGGAAAAGTTGAAGGATGTATTTTGAAAACGTCAATGCTGATTATTAACATCCAGCTGCAGGATTAGGATTGCACACCATGGGGTTGTGGCATGAGAGCTGTGCTCGTGACAGAGAGAAAGCAGAGAGGAGGCTCAGTGTCTCTGCAGGTGGAAGAGGGACAGTAGGAGAACTGCAAAAGGCTGGCAGAGGTAGACCAGTCAGTTTCTCCTCTCCATTGGCAGATGGCACTAAAACATTTCAGTCAGTTCTGTCCACGCCCAATCTGGTTTTGTTCTAAGGGAGCTGTAATCCTTCCGAGCCCACCATCTGTCACCCACCCTGCCATACGCACGAGGAGGTAGGCATGTACATCCTCCAGGGAAAGATGGTGGCATCCATTTCCAGAACAGGGCTGCTATTCACCACAACTGGGGATACTGAAATGTGCTAAAAATTCAGTGTTCCCCATCTACACATAGCATCTCTGCTGTACATCCTGTAGCTCAGGAAAGAGAGCTGTCTATTGCTTGGCCATTTCATTGATCCCCAAAGGCTGGATGTTGTCTGGAATATGCCACTCAAAAGTTGACATTTAAAGTGTAAATTTAGCATTTGTTAAAATTTGCAGTCTGTATGTGATATCTTCCCTAGGAATATATTACTCTTAAAAAAATTTTACCTAATGTCAAAATACCCTTGGCTACCTCTAACAGTAGCAAACTTATCTTCTTTTCTATTTCTGAAGCTATAGAAGGTCCTCGTGAATTTCTGCACAATAGAAGCATTGCACCTCCTTACATCCCTGTTGAAGATGACTTTCTTTTTCTTGCCTTTGTTACAGATTCAGGCTGGCTTTCATATATTAGAAGCTGTGTAAACAAGGCAAGTCGTAGAGAGTTTTGTACATTGCACATTAAGATGTAGATAAGGTCAATAGCAAATGAAACAGTTGAAATGAAATGAAACAGAAAGAGTTTGCAAGGTGTAATGGGGAAGCAAGTTTCAAATATTACTTGGAGTGATGCTGGCAGATTGACAGTCAACCAGCAGGAAAAAGCATCATCTCTTAAACTCCTAAGAAATTAATGTATTTGCCCTTTTTCATACTTGTTTCAGATTTCATGGCTACCCATGCTGTCTTGCCCCACAGGATATTAAATAATAACAGTCTTCAGGCAGCAAAGAGAAGAACTAATTGTCATTATTCTTCTACTTCACCACTGCTGCTGTAATTGGAAGTTATCTCCTTATAATTGCATCTGTAGTGAATAGTAATTATAATTCTTATCATTAGCTTTTTCTTTTAATTAGTTTTTTTCCCCTTATAAAATAAAATTTTGTACTAGTTCTTGTCTGACTTAAGGACACAAAGATGGTCACTCAATTGGCACTATTGTCACTGCGATGTTAATTGCAAAGGTGGGTTTTGCACAGCTCACAGTAAACCTGTGACATGAGCAGTAAAATGGAGTCAGGGAACAGCTGGAGAACATGAGCTGTGAAGAGAAGAGCAGAGCTTTCATTTTAATCCTTCCTTAGTCTGTACATAGAGTGCTGAACATAGAGGCTGAGTATTACTACTGAGTAGAGATTTGAAACTAATTTAAATCAAACTGAATCACTTAAAAGAACCAAAAAAAGTAAGCTTGCCAGCTCTTACTCCAATCAAACAGATATATATTTTTAAAACCATATTTTTACATCAGCTTTTTGGCATGTTTAAGTACGAGAGTGAGCATTTTATCAACAGTCTATAACCCACACAGAGGAAAGAATTCCTGAGCTCTGTCTGCAATGTTTTGTCCCAGACAAGAGTGAAAATCTCATCTCTTTTCCAATAGCTCCATTTTGTTATGAAAAATTTGTTAATTTCATTTTTAAAATATTAATGTTCTATAATTAAGCAACATGATGAAAAACAGAAGTTGACTATGAAGTTTTATGAGCTTCCCTTCCTTATAGATCATATTAGTGTAAGGCTCTTTATGTCTGCTCATAAACTGAGAAAATGCTGATGGATTTAACAAATAATAAAGCATATTTTGACTGCCAATTTTAAATTTAATTTGAGCTGTAAATATCCATTAAATACTATATTACTGTAAGTTTGTGTCTTACCAGTATATTTTAAAACATTCATTTGATCTAAACTGCAGTGTGAGATTGGGCTTGCAGCACACAGATGAGTGAATGCTAGTTATTTCATAAATCATTTTTCTGATCTAATTTTTAGACTAGGCAGTAGGAGTATCTGTAGCTGAAAACACATGGTGAAAGGGTCTGCAATGCACAATCAGCTCCATAAGCACACTCCGTAGATTGTGACTGACAATACCTGCAGAATCTAGTCCCACTGCACCTCCTGCTATATTGTTGCTCAGACTAAAGCTACTATATGTAGGCTTTTCATTCTTTTTTTTAACCATCACTGTGAATCAGAAATCTCTCCTTCTCCTCATTTTTCAGTTTAGACTTAGTATTTTGCTCTTTCTTAAGACTTTGAAAATCCTAATTTTCATCTGACATAGCTTCTCCTAGCTCCAAAATTTGGCATTATAAATTTGATCAAAACTTCTTTTTATTAGCAGGGTGCACTGTTCTATAGATAGAACATATGTTTGACATTTTCACAGCAAAACACAGACCATGTGTGTAGAAAATTGCATTATGAGTCAACTTACCTGTTTATTTACTTCTATATTTTCCTTCAAAAAATAAAAGAATTGACAGATGCAGAAGTTTAATTAAAAGGAAGCTATTTTGGCTTTCTGTTCATAAAAGAGAAAAATAGATGAAATTACAAAACTTGTCTTGTCTTCCTTTGCTTTTTGAAATGGTGTGATTTAACCCTTGTATAAAAACTGTCTGTATCTCCAAACCCCTATTTATACATAGAGAGATAAGTTTTCACATGTTGGATGAAATCTTGCGTGCCAAGATGCAGCCTTTAGGGAATTTTTAACAATGAGTTATAAAGCTCCAGGGAACAGGGATTTAAAACAGAAATGCTGACACAACCTTAACTAAAGTGGTGCAAAAAGCAAGGATACAATATAATTAAAACAACAGAAGCCTGGAATATTGCTGCCTGTCAGTATTGGAGCAGGTCTCCTTGACAAGTTCTCTGATTTTTAGTTTTACAGCTTTAACAGCATCCACTGGGTTTTTCGAGGGTGATTTGTTGATTTGTTTTGTGGGGTTTAGTTTTTTTTCTTATAGCAGATGTATTAGAAAGAGAATTATAAAACTGCAGCAGAAGGCAAAACAGCAGTGAAATGATTGAAGATGTGCATTTGAATCAGTTTGGTTTATAGGGATTACTTAGACTATATGAAAATCCATGAAGGTCATAATGACATTTATGTCATTCTAAAACTGATGTGTGCTACTTTTCATTCCTTTTATACACTGAACAATAAACAATTTTAAATGTACTGTTGAATTAAAAAGTAGTTCTCTTCAGCTTTTAGTGAAAAACAAATTCTAAGGGAACATATTATGTAATCAAAATTCACACCTTTGGGAGCTAAAATGGATTTTCAACTATGGTGCAATTTCACCAGAATTAAAACCAAATATCTACTCCAGAAAATTAGTTAATATGTGGTTCCTGCAAGCAAACATTTATGAGTGAGCTTTAAGCATTTTCAAAAAAATATGGCAGACTCCCATTCGGTGTCATTACTGATTGAAATCTGAGAGTCAGAAAAAGAAGTATTTTCCATTCTATCTATGCCATCTACAACCTTTCTCTTTAAAAGTATGACTTTTAAAAAAATAATTTTTATAGGCTGATCTATATTAAAAATACATCAATATGTCATAAATAAATGCTACATTATAGTTTTCAGCAGGTATCTGATTTTTAATAGTCAAACACCTTGTCACAGGAGCCTCCAAACTCAAATGAGTTGTACTCCTAAATTACCAAAATAAGAGCACATTCACTTTTAGCAATCACATGATCCATGGCTTTTGTGTTCTGCATTTAAACTTTCTGTCTCCTCTATTTTTCAGCAAGAAACTAAAATGAGAAAATCAAGCTGAGATTCATAGATTTCCAACTCAAAGAACTGTGGACAACAGTGAAAAATATACACTTAGTATTTTGAAGGCCCCTTATTAACTGAAACATTAGCATGTTTCAAAAGCATTTTATCGTGGGTTAATTTATGCTTACGTGCTCTTCTGACTTGGTCTTACTAGTTGTTTTATATAAACAGATTCTTTCTCACATTTTAAATCATAGATACATTTCAATAGATATAGTTCTTTAGTTCTTTCTAATTCTTTACTTCTTATTCTTTGAATAAGTGGAAGTTAAGGTTTACAGCTTTTGCTTAAGCAGTGGCCCTTGGCCAGCACTGGCCATGAGCCTTGCAAAAGTACAGCTTGGCAGATATCAGTAATTGTGTTTCATTTCAAATATTACAATGGCACCAGTTGAATCTGAAGGTCCAAATAAATAGAAACTTTTTGCATGGTTTGAAAATGTGAAAACCACATCCTTTGACCCTTATTGCTTTGAGTTGTCCTTGCAGATCCAGAGCAAAATTTATCTCAAAGGACTGTCGTGGCTACCAGAGGAACAAGGGGTAGGTAACACAAAATACCAGTTTTGTGTCACCCTCACCTCTAACTCATATGTAAAGCTATCCCTACAAAATAGCTCCTTTGGGGAAGTGAGAGAAGAATCCCATATCAAAATGACTGAAAATCAAGACAAAGTTAGTAAAGAAAATCATATTGCTCATGCTGTTTGTCTTAATGCTAATAAAATAGTTTTGGTGGTTTCCCCAGCAATTAGAAGACTTCTAAAATACACTCCTAAATAATTATGTAAAAGAAGCACGCACAGCACGGAATATATTTATTAAACAACTTTTAACTTCAAAGCTTTTTATTTTTACATAATTTCACCAGCAGAAGAATTTTTTTTTTTCAAAACATCCCTCTGAACAGTGTTTGGGCCTCTTAAAATACAGCGATTGGAGTGGATCAGCAGTTGGTAAAATTAATCTAAAGTAACTGTTTATTCAGTGTGGCTTCAATGTAATCCTATGGCTTTAAAGACTTTCAAAATCTCACAAAATATAATTATACCCTGAAGATATCAATGAGTATGGGGGAGAATGTTATCAATAAAATTCCTAACCTACAGATGGTACAGCTGGAAAGAGAATCAATTGGCAGAGGCCAAATCTCAGTTGTAAATTGTGTCTCAGATTATATAAGGAATCGCTGGATATTTGAAAACTAGATAGAGATTTTCAAGATTCAAGAGTTCATATTCCTATTTTAGGCTTTATGGGAGGCTATTATACGAAAACAAAATTATACGTGGCCAGATACTTTTATTACTATCATAGAGTATCATCATCATATTAATATTAGTATCATAAAGTCATAAAGAGCATTCCTAAGGAGGTTTTGACATTTTTCAGATATTCTGTTTACCCAGGAGATTTTTCCTGTTATATCCACGTGTTGCTGCAAGAATAACACTCATACTGGGCATAAGGGCATTTTTCTCTCACTTAGCTCAAAGCTTTTCCTAGGACTCAGGAAAAAAAAAAACCTTCAAAGCAAATGTGGAACCTTTTTTGCAGCAAATATATTGATTTAAACCTACATGCCAGGTTATGTGGAAATTTCTGTTGTGAAACAGGAGCTCGCATCAAATTTGGAACAGACTGTGATTTTCGTCCTTACACCATATATGATGTTATGCATGATGGTATGATGGTTTGCAGCTGCATTAATGACTATAAAGATCTAGTTTAAATTTAAAAGCAACTGCTTTTCTACATCTGGGTGTTAAAATTCAATGGAACACTGTGTTTGAGACACCCTGCTTCCTGGTTGTTGCTAGATGTATTCTCTAGCAAAGAGATTTCAGAAGAATTTATTACCTTGGCATTACTCACACAATGGAGAGAAAGACTCATTTTGGTAAGGGTTAAACAATGGTAACTAACATAACAGGGTTTGTATTTTCTCCCACTGCTGTCCAAATTTTCTGGATATATCCTGAAGTGTTCCTGGCACTGAAATATCTAGGGATTTGTGTGTTTTTCAAAGCAAAAACCTGTTTATCTCTGTATTATCCAGCACAACTTGTAAATGTTCTCCTCAAATCTTTGGCTGAGTTCATGAACTAAGATGGTGGAATGAGAGTCAAGGTAGGGCAGGAGAAATATCTGGGATGATAGAATGCAATAGATAATGACACTCAGCAAAGGAGATGGGCTTTCCATGGAAATAGAAACAGAATCAAGTGCTTCTACTGCACGTCTAAAGAAAAGGACCTATTTGTTATAAATAGAAAGTGTTTCCGTGGGCACTGTGGTGGTTCAGAAAGTACAGCCACTAAACTACACAGAAAGCATTTCTCTTATTTGGGGAAAACAAAGCAGGCTGTAAGGTACATTTCTAAATATCCTATTGCTTAATGGTAAAGTAGAACTGAAAATGGTAAAGATGGGAGAAAAAGATGAGAAATTAGATTTGAAGATAATGAATATTTTTCTATGTGTACATTGTAACAGATTAAGATATGTTTTCAGAGACAGGAAAAACTGGAACACTTTTGCTTTCAATCCTCTTTGTTTTGCTATAGGCTTCTTTTCACATATATTGATAGTCTTTCACTGCATTTTTGGTTCACAATACTTGTGTTATCATGATAGCTGTAACTGGCTTCAGTGATGTTTGGATTTGTACAAGGTCACTGACCAACGGCAGGAAAAAACAATTAAAGGAGTGAAAAAAATGAGGAAAAAAGACTCTGAGACCTTTGGAAGAGCTGTTACATTTAATAAAGATTTTAAAAGTCCCTCAATAAGCATTTGGCAAATGATCTGAAATTATAATAATGTGCTGACAAAATAGCATGCCAAAACACTTTACACGTATTGCTGGATAAATCAGATGCATTAAAAATCCCTACATATAAGGAACCCCATGTTTTATCATAAATGCCTTAGTCCTCATCTGCCCACTGTGACTGGTAGGGGAGGCCAAAACAGTCAAATAGAAAATGTTTCATTTCTATTGCACAGAGAGCAGATGAAGCACAACTATTTCAAGTGGGACATTCTGTGCTGCTGCATGAAGATGTTATGGCATTAATGCATCTCCTCAGGGCAGCTGGCTAAAACACATTAATCTAGCTATTGAAAACTGTCAAAGGTGTTCTTTAATATATTCTCACCAGACAAAACCAAATCAAAAAAGCAAACCAAAACAAACCAAAATAGAAAAACAACCAAACGACCAAAAAAACCAAAAAACCCCCCAAAAAAGCCCAATAAAAAACAACCAAGTAAACAAACAAAAAAACCAACTACCCCGTGATACCTTACAATTATGCATTTTAGAGGCATTTACAACCTAAAATGAAATGATGAGACTATTTTCTGTTTTAAATGCACTTGGATGATTGCAATTCAAAATAACTTGCTGTTATCCCACCAGTTTCTGAGGTTTTCTTCTGAGGTTTTCTGCTAAGAATTAAATACAGGATCACCCAAGGCTTTTACAGGGTCACCCGAGGGGCAAATGTGTTGACACTGATGTGACACACAGCCCCCAAAGTGGTGCAATTGCAGTGCTCTCCCCACTGCCAGCAGCCAGCTCAAAATCCTCAGTAAATAGAAAACATTGCCATTTAGATGATAGGCTTTTGAACCTAGACTAACTGTCATAATCAGGGGCTGAAACAGGTTACATTTTACTCATCAAGTAATTATATTTTGTACAAGACAAAACTGAATGAGAAACAAGCCACTTGTTAACTGTGTCATCCTGTGTAGCAGGGAGCACCAACCTCACCCTTCCTTGGCTTGGAAATGCTGCTGCTGGTCCTGCTGGGGACCGGCAGAAATGGACATTCTGGGCACTGCAGAAATCAAAGTGTCCCTTGAGATGGGTTATAACTCCCGGGAATAAGGCACAGTGTTACACATTTCACTGAGTTGTGGACCACTGTAAATTTTAATGAGGAGATGGCTGAGGACCCTGGAGAGTGAATCAATTGCCGCACAAAGGGTGATTGTCATTAGGCGGCAATTTGGATCTCTTTTGTCTTTGTGAACCAGGCAGACTCAAATCTCATTGAACAACTGGCTACATGTGGCAATTACCTGTAATTGTTTTGACTCTTATATGAATGGACACAACTGGATTCTCAGAAAATTTCCTTAGGGCAAAGTTTCTGCCAGGCACCATCAAGGTGGATATAATTATGGGAATTATAATAAAAATATTTTCTGATTGAACAGTTAAACCAACATGATGATCAAGTTTTTAATGGTCATCAATAATACAAAGTAATCAGTGTGATATTTTGTTCTACTACCTGGTAATTTTAAAAAGGTCCCATTTATCATGGAAGTGACCTACAGGAACAAAAGAAAACAAACCAATAGAAATACTAGGGAATTTTATAGAATTTTAACTACATCATATTTAAAAAGTTAGTCAAAGGGTTCCAAATGGAACAGAAAATATTAGTCTCCTGCAGTGTTTCTGAGTAACCTTCCAAATCCAGGAGTTAAAATGAAAAGATTATTGGAAAATTCTTTTGAAGGGATTGATTTTTTCTGAAAAAGTATAAACTTCTCTAAAATAATGCATTTCTGTTACGAAATTCTAAAGATGCAGAAAGAAGAGAACTGGTTTTGGCTGTAAGTAGGTCTGGTTCACAACTGCTTTGAAGTGGTTTGGACACATTGGGGGATCCTGATCCAACAGACCTCAACAGCTTTTTGTCTTCCATAGTACAGGGAACACGGTACAGGGGTTCCGATTTATTTTTCCACTTAAGTCAATATGAAGTCAGAAAGCCAAATGAATCCCTGGGTGTAAATGATGGTGGCTGTCAGAACAGGCTCTATCACCATTACAAGTAAGAGTAAATTACAGCAGTCCCAAGGATGTAATAATTTATGCTGGTGACATTTACCTTAGGTGGTTGGGGATTATCATATACCAAAAAGTCAAGTTTTCCCCCAATTTACATCACATTAATTGTAGCTTAGCTTAACACAAAGATTTAGCTTCAGTTTTCAGTTGCATGTCATATCAGCTACCAAACATAAACTATCAGTTGCTATGGCTTCAAGCATTGCCTGGTTCATCTATGTTCAAATACTCTGATTCAAGGAAAGGGTTTTTTTAGAAATCAATTACATCTTATTTATAAAACAGTCTTATTTATAAAACAATGTGGAAAGTCAGATTTAAAATAATTTCAAACTTCCTGGCAGTAAATAAAAGCTTAAGTCCAGCAAATCATTAGTTTATCTTCAAATTTAATAACTGTATCTGACACTGTGTAAGTGGCTTAAGGGCATTAGGGTTCTTAGTGTCTGTAAACTACATTTTTGGAACTTGATTTTAAATATTTATAAGTCTACTATTAAGAACAAATAATTTTCTCAATCTATTTCACTAACAGAAATTATTTATAAGTATATCATTAATTATTTATATTTTCCTGGTATTATATTTACATTAATAATTAAATGCATCTAATTATTAAATCATATAAATAAGATTTAGTTTCATTGATGAGTTGAAGTGCAAACAGCAGCTCCATCACTGACTGTAAACATTTGAAATGAGATACTCTTCATTACCAAGCCCTTGTACTTGCTAGAAGTCACGACACCAAACTGCTGAGGTAACTTCTCCCTCAGTGTCTGTGGTCCATCATTACTGCACCTGGGACAGGCTTTGGGTTCTCCCAAGCAGAATGAGCTTTGCCCACCTTTCGGTCATTACAGGTAGCCAGTTTCTCTGCAGTGACCGCCTCTGTGCTGCCTAATGACAATCACCCTTTGTGGGGCAATTGATTCACTCTCCAGGGTCCTCAGCCATCTCCTCATTAAAATTTACAGTGGTCCACAACTCAGTGAAATGTGTAACACTGTGCCTTATTCCCGGGAGTTATAACCCATCTCAAGGGACACTTTGATTTCTGCAGTGCCCAGAATGTCCATTTCTGCCGGTCCCCAGCAGGACCAGCAGCAGCATTTCCAAGCCAAGGAAGGGTGAGGTTGGTGCTCCCTGCTACACAGGATGACACAGTTAACAAGTGGCTTGTTTCTCATTCAGTTTTGTCTTGTACAAAATATAATTACTTGATGAGTAAAATGTAACCTGTTTCAGCCCCTGATTATGACAGTTAGTCTAGGTTCAAAAGCCTATCATTAGTCTATATGAAGTCTTTTGGTGATTACAGTTCTTGAGCATAAACTTTCAGCTGACACAGTCTCACTGCTATTTCTGTTCTTTCCAGTATGAGGGATTACTCATTTCTAATGATAATGTGCAATGGCCCATGTGTGCGACTTTTTTGGCAGATAGACACAAAATCTTTGCATCTTTTGAACATGTGGAATGGCTATTTTCTGGCATTATTTGCTGGCATTAGAAGCAAATCAGCCTTTTGAACTCAGCACCTGAAGAACTCAGGTCTGGACTAATGAAATCTGCTTTTAAAGATTTTCCATCTTTTACATATTCAGATGGAATCAAAGCTAGTGTGTATAGTCCTCCTGTAAGCACTCATAAGAGGTCTTTTCAACTTTTCTTTCTCTTTATGAAGTGCCCTTGGGTATCATCTAATTAATCATAGGCTAAAACTTCCTAGTAAATTACAAATAGTGCAGATTTTCCAAATGGTATTTTCTGTTTTTCATAGCAAGTAAGCATCTGTTATAAATAGCTGCCCATAGTTGAAGGCAGACATAAAATGTTCATAAATGTTTATTAGAGCACTCCATGTTTTCAGCACCAGCTTGATATTTTCTTCTCAGGTCTTTATTTCTTAATGTAATCCTGAAATCTTCAGTTGCCTGCTTTCATCATGGTTTCTTTATTCTTTTAACCTATTTCCAGCCATTCTGGTTTATTGCAAGGTAAAAATAAGAATAATGTCAATGTTTTCCCACACTAATAGACCCAAGGGAACACTTTAGGACAATCTGAAGTACAATGAGACAGAGCTGAGCTGATGCTAATTTATATGAACTTTTAATTTGAGGATAATACTAGAAGTGAATCATAATCTTCAAGGTGAAGAAGTACATTAGCTTCCTAATTAAGCTGCCTTTACCTCACCAGTGAAAGTGACATTAATTAGCTGACATGCGAGTTTATTGTTGTTTCCAATGCTATACAATCTGAATATTTATTTTCAAGAGATGATGCACTGGCAGAGTATTCAAACAATGAAGAACATGCCATTGGCATAAGAAAAAATCTAAGAAAGCTTCTCTGTGTGTTTTACATTAGCATAGATTTTAAAAGCCATCCAGAATCCTATATAAATAAGCAGGCAGCAAGTCTTCCCAGTTTTCTGTAGCAATGCATCTGAAATGACCCTTGCTAAGCTCATTTATAACTAACTCAGATGCATCTGCATGTGCTGTAAGTGCTGCAAGAATTTGAAATATATACCTGAGCTTTCTGTATAGCCAAATTCTGTGAGATGGTGTTATATTAATCCATATGGTTGCTTGTTGATTATGGGCCTACTAGGTGTAAATAAAAGTATTTGGAATTTTTCAAAATAAAGTTATAGAATCACAGAATGGTTTGGGCTGGAAGGCACCTTAAAAAACATCTAATTCCAGTCCCTGCCACGGGCAGGGACACCTTCCACCATCCCAGGTTGCTCCGTGCCCCATCCAACCTGGTCTTGGACATTTCCAGGGATCCAGGGGCAGCCACAGCTTCTCTGGGCAACCTATGCCAGGGCCTGCTCACCCTCACAGGGAAGGGTTTTTTTCCTAATATCTAATCTAAACCCACTCTCAGTTTGAAGCCCTTGCCCCTTGTCCTGCCACTACACGTCCTTGTAATGAGTCCCTCTCCATCTTTCTTGTAAGTCCTTTGCTTCAGGTAACTGTTCCATGCCACTTTGCATTCACCCCTGACAGTCTTGCTTTACTGTCAGTGTTTGGATCTGTCAAATGCTAAAGCCACAGACATGTGTATAAAATATTTTAAAGCTGGGTGCAGGGCAGAAATAGTAGCAACAGATTGGAAACTGTTCTCTCTTGTCAATAAAGATGTTGCTTCTCTGAACTCTCATCCAATTTTCAATTAAAATTTAATGCTCTTTAGCATGATTATGCAAGAATCTTAATCATAAGGCTGATTGACCTACATGTCTGAAAGGCTGAAAAATGCCACCTTACACAAATTTCACTTGATTACAATTCATGGTGGAACCAGATATTTGCAAATGGAGTTTTGCAGACTCTGGACACAAGGGTTTTCAAAGTCCATTGAAGCATTAGAGGCAAGTTATGCCATCTTAAAGAAGTGTGCAGTACTACCAAGCTGTACTTAGCTGTCAGAACACTTGCAGGGTTTCTAAGCTTTTTTTATAACTAAAGCACCAGGAGGTCTGAGTTTTTGGTGGTTTTGTTCGCATGTTTTGGGTTTTGGGCTTTGTGGTTTTCTAGGGAAATTGGTGGAGTAAATTTTAAACAGCAGGTATCTTGAGGGTGGCACTGGATCCTGATCAAGTCTAAGTTTGAGGATAATGAAATAAGATAAAGTTAATTCTTAGTAGGATATTATTGGTACAATATTGTGTATATTTAGATTTATAAATAATAAACACAGATGTGAAAACAGAAAAATATTTCTAAGCTCTAGCCAAAAGGGAAGTACTAAAATACTTCAGACAATGTGGAGTATGAAGTGCAATATAATAGAACTACAAAATTAATGAATTAACAAAACTAAAGCTTGCGACCTTTTTCCTTGTGCTGGTATCCTCAAGACAGGGGTGCTGAGACTCTCAGGTGTCATTTGTTGATTGTTGCAGGTACTGAATTGATATTGACATTAATTAAATCTGTGCTTGAAGGGTTCAGCTTGTAGACTTAACATGGCTAGAAAGCGATGCTGAAGGGATGCACTAACATACCTAAAGATGCTAAGAAATCTCATAAGTGATTAATTCATAAACTTTCCTTTGCTCAGGATTAAAATGGTCACTAGAATTGTTTCCCAGAAGAAAATTCTCCCCATGTCAAATTCAATTTGGGATGGGTAGGAAAGAAAGTTTGCCTTTTTCTGTAGCTTGAGAGCAATTATATGGATAACCTGCATGTCTTTCCCTTAACAAATTCTCAGCTGTTGTAAGGACAAGGAAATCTGTCTTTACAGCACTTTTTCCCTACATTCCCATAGCATCATGAGCCTGTTGAGGAGCACTGCTCATGCTGTGCTGTGTGATATAAGGGATGAGGGCTGCTTGCTCATTCTTGTCGTATCATCTTTTCCTGGATGGCTAAACTGTCTGTCCAGTGGACCCCTTTCCATCCATGTGTTTCTGTGCTCCAGTATCCATGTCTGTAAGAAAACCCCAGGTGAAAATTCTCCATAGTTTTTAGACTCAGATATCCACTATTAATGTAAATAGTGGAAGGGATGTGCTGCTGACACTCTTGTATGCAGATATCCTGACTTTAAGGACTTTTTTTTTCTTTTATACTGATAGATATCTGCTTCCAGAGGGAGGAAAATTTTTTACTTTTTCCATATTTTTTGGATTCCTACTAAACATTAGGCAAAGTCTTCTAAGTATCTTTTTTGATGTTAAAAGTTCCGTGAGTGGTAATATCTGGTTTAGATCTCATTATTTTATCTATTAAGTTATCACTGTTTCTCTCATAAACATTATTTTGCATATATCAACACTCATTTTCCTCTGCCATTTTATCATTGAGACAAAGTATCATTAACTAATCTGTAAATCTTCTCACCTTTCTTTTTGCTACAAATAATTAATCATTAGAAATAGAAATTAGAAATTAGAAAACTTCAACTCTTCCCCAAGTTGTCTATGAAAACATTGAACAGCACAGTCCCCAGCACAGTTCTCTGAAGGGTTTGCCTGCAAAAACTGACTATTCATTACTTAAATGTCATTTCAGGGAATTTTATCTGCTTACAAATCCATGCAATAACTTCATTTTGTACACCACAAAATCATAGAATGTTAGTTGGAATAGACCTTTAACACCATCTAGTCCCAAGCAGGGACATTTCCCACTGGACCAGGCTGGTCCGAGCCCTGCCCATCCTGGCCTCCAACCCTGCCAGGGTTTGTGCACGTAATTTTACACATTAGAACATGGGTTTGCCTAGAAAAGTTAACAGGTAAATAATGGGCTTTCTTCTGCCAGTTGACAACAATGAATGAAAACTTGCAATGCTTGAACGGACAGGTGAAACTTTCAGTTTTTAAGGTGGAAGGGCAATCTTTCCGTTCATTTGTACCTTTGGTAGCCTGGTGCATTTTTACCTTTGGTGGCCACAGCAGAGCTGCACACGAGCACTGGAGTGTTACAGGGCATGCAGGATGTGCTCATCCCTAGGCAGGGCTCTGAGCAGTTCACTAAATTCCTTCTGGACACCTTAAGGCTCACAGGGCATTCCCAGTGGAAAAAATAATTTAAAAATCACCAAGCTGTTTGGCATACTCTGTTTTTTTCCTGTGGGCTGATAAGACACTCCTTGGCTCCAGGAGACTTTTAATATATTGCAAATCCAGTCTGACTGAGATTCAGAGTGCTTGGCCCCTGAGACATGAGCTCCACTTTGCCATTTTCTTTCATTCCAGGCTTGCACCTGGAGGACAATTTCTCAAAATCATGCAATCTATAAGGTTAACCTAGCTATATTTGTATGAATATTTCACATAATAAAGCACCTGTGCTTTCCTTGTAATCCCAAAGTTACTCAGTTGTTTTAAACTATTGAAATCAGTCTTTAAAATTAAAATCAGTATGACATAAGACAACAAGACCATAAAATGACCCAGAAGTCAGTTTGTTTCCCATGGAGTTTCAGTGCTTGTCAGCTCAGGTGAAAGGAGGAAGCACAGAGCTTTCAGCATCCCAAAACAGATCTTGGCGTCCCCCCTCACCCTGCTCCCAGTCAGGGCAGTCCAGGGCTGCTCTCACCACAAACCTTCCATGTGTGGCTGCTCAGGGACCAGCCATGAGCCACCTCCTCACACAGCTTCTGGTGTGACAGGTTCCAGTGGGTCCAGGTTTCCTGCCTGTGTGCCAACAGCAGCTCCTGCCTCCCTGCTTTCACAGAATTACAATAAAAAGATTCACTTTACACTCCATCCCCTGCCCCTGCCTCCTCCCTCTGTCCTCCATCCCAAAGACCATCCTGAGCCTGGCCTGCCTTAGCATGAAAATACATTTATTTTTCATATAGTATTAGGGGCCTTCATCACAGACAATATTCCAGCTGTATGAATCCCTGCCCAGGGGTCAGAAATGAAGCTCACTCAGTGGTGAGAAGGCAGAGGCCAGCAGGCACGTGCAGACAAATGCAACATGAAGCAGTAAAACAGTAGTCATCCACATCATAAACAGGGATTTTATTTTTTTTAATGAGACCTACTAAAACCTGAAAACCAACTGATTCTTGGGTCTGTGCGTTGTTCCCCCTTATTTACTAACACAGGGACTCCAGCAAGTGTGGGAGCCAAAAAGCTGATTTTTTTTTCTGTTGACAGCAGCAACATGCATCTTGCCAAGATTTTACTACATCAAAAATATATTTTAAAAATTGTGACTGTACAATTCAACTTCTAATCCATTAGTTTATGTTTGCATAGACTTTCTGTACTACTATAAGGAAAAAGATTTACTTCTGGAGGACTGAAAACCGTGTTTCTGTGAAATCCAACTGCATGTAAATGAGAAAACAGCTCTCCAGGAACTGCATCCTCTCATGTAGTTAAGCAGATGTGGAAGTTTTCCAAAAATGTTTTAGAGGCACTGCTGTAAATTCAAAATAGAAACGGAAAATAATTTTCATTTCATTTTCATGGGGAAAATGAAGAAGTTTTATTTGAATATTCTTAATATTATCACAATTTCTCAATACCTTCTCAATTTAAAAGAAAACATAGTCAGGTACAGGCTACAAAGAGTTGATTACTCTGCCATGAAAAGCACAGGGGAGCCCTCGCTGTGCCAGGCCCACAGAGGTTAAGGTGAAGGCAGTGACAGCAGTGAAAATTGTTTGTGTTTGGGCAGGGGCTCAACCAGGATCCCAGCCAGCCCCTCTCAGGTGTAGGGTAACACTGACGAGAGAAGTGACTGCAGTTTTGTCTGAAGAATCACTTGCGCTGCACCAGAGCTCAATTTTGCACTGCTTAATCTCCTCCTGAAGAGCCTGTCCCAGCCCCACAGCCTGTTCCTAACAATGGAAGGATCAAGGCCTGACAAATAGTTTGGTAACTTGTGGTGTAAAATGAGCTATCCTCTTTTCTGTGGCTTTGCAACCAAAATCTCTTTAGTCAAAAGATATCGGCATTGAGCACTTATAATCTTCTGTCCACCACGTTTGACCTGAATTTCCCAGTTTGAAATCAGTGTTCCCTGCAGAGCAGCTTCTTTAGATAAAACAGATTTAAAACAGCAAATACCAATACATAGATTGCCTTATCTATATCTGACATTCCTGTCACTTCCCTATGTAGCCGTGATTTAACCTTGCCATCATCTGTTCTCTCCAGGAGGAAATTACAGTCCATTCCTCCTCTGATCTGTCAGCTTGGAGCAGCTGGCAACTTGTCAGCACCCCTTCTGCAGATGGACATTTTACTGCTGGGAGGCAACACCCCAGCAATCTGTACATACTCAGCCTTGACAAAATGACTTCATAACCAGTAGCCAAGGAGTTACTTTTCCCAGCACTGTTCTGTCTGAGCATTTTTGCAGATTCATTGTTCACCTGCCTTCCATTAATGCAGGATCTCTAAAGCAATCCTTCCCATTATAAAGAAGCAGCTCTATGTGGTGGAGAGGCTGCACACAAAGATCAGGTAAAACAAGGTGACATCCTGTCCTACATAGCTAAGGAAGTAGGAGCCTTAATAAAACAGGAATGTAGATGTTGTACGAAAATCTTAATGAAATTTGTGATTTAAAATCACAACATTTTCTTAAATGCGGGTTTCCAAGTCTCATTAACTTTGAAAAAGAGGATTCATATTCTATTTAACTAGACTTCACATTGAGCCACTTTTCATTTACAGTATATTCCTAAAGGTAGAAGCGGCAGGGAGATGAAATTACTTCATTCACTGGAATTACAGCTTCTTTTATATAAAACGTTAATCGTTTTATATATGACAACCTTATGCTTAATGTTGCTAGAATACTCCTCATAAAACATTATTTTGTGAGTGCATAGACTCCCCTACTGAGCACATAACAGCTTTCAGTGGATGTGCTAATCCAGTTTGAATATATGTATTATTTAATCTTCATTAAGATGCTGAAGTCTATACAATGTTAATTATTCATTTTGCATGTTCCTTGCACTTTATTGCAATTCATAATTTCCTTAATGAAAATGTAGTTTTTAATTATAACTGTAAAATTTGGATGAAACCTGCCTGGTAAGCACAAGCAGATTTTTTTTTTTTAGTTTTGATAAGATTTTAGTATAGTATGAGAGGGGGAAATTCACAAAAATGGTAACAAAAGAGTGTTAATTAACAACACTCAACCAAATATTTAACCAAGCAGCATTGCCCCATCCCTCAGCACAGGCCACGGGAGCTGCAAGAATCAGCAAGGACCCTTCTACTGACATTTGCTACATAGGGAATCTCAGAGCCTGAGAGCACAGGCTCTGGGTGAATTTTATTTCAGCATTCTTGCCTCCTTTCCATCAGCACCAGAATCTGGTAAGATTCTGAAGATAGTGTAATGCATGTTTCTTTAAAAAGATTTCCAACAGGATAAGAAGACTGCCACACTACAGACAAAAAAAACCTAAGTAGAATCAAAAGAAGCCATTATAGTTTCAAAATCCTTAAACAAAATGTATTAAAACATAAGATAAAATTTAGCACAGAAATAGAAGAAAATGAGTACTGAGGGTCACTTTGAACAGAGACTAGGAGTAGAAAGCATGTATTTTCTCTAATATGACAGGAAACAATTTACAGAAACAATTTTAAACTACTGCTGATTTTGACACAGAATAGTTTTTAAACTAGAGCTAAGTGTCAAATTACAAATGTTCAACATGTTGAAATGACAGTGAGTGCATTTAATTGACTATTTATACAATGCAGCAGAACACCAGAACACTATATTCTGGATTCTGTGGGGTTTGTTTCATTTTGAATATGTGTATTTTTAAGTGGCAAAGTACTCAAAAATTACTAGAGGGAGGGCAGTATCAGAGGTATGTACATTTAGCAGGCAAATCATAGATGTGTGCCCTCCTTTCCTTTTCATTCTTTCTGGGGTTCTGGAGAAATAAAACTCAGAAATACTTACTTAGGTTTAATATTAGTATCCAGGGAAAACTAAAACATATATGGTCTCATAAAGGAAACCTCTTGTGTCTTGGCAAGTGTGTTGCTGCAAACCTTTGCCATGCCAGATTTAAACAAACTTTTGATAAAAGCTACTTGTGAAACCACCAGGGAGGAAATCACATCTTTTTAGCCTGAAAGATATATTGGCAAATATGAACTGCCACACGAGATTTGATATGAGCTGCTACTGCTGCCCCTCATCTCTCTGGAATGTCATAGTTCAGTAGCTACACATCTTTGGTCAAATGCTCTGTGGCAGATCCCAGATGACTCAAGGAATATATCTTTTCTCATTAGTTATGTAGTCATGAAATGACCTTTAGAAAAATAAAAATTCTAATGGAAAAAAAATAAAAATCTATGTCTTGGGATATATTTTCCCCACCTAGAATCCGATATTTCAGCTATGGCTTTCAGAGCCACTCATGATCCTACTCATGATTTAAATACATAAATGGGAAAAATAACCTTGTTTATGAAGCTGCCTGTTTTCACCTGCTCACGTGGGACTTGCTGAGCCAACCAGCTCCCTTGGTCACTCACTGCAAGTCATCAAGGGTGAGCTATGTACAAAAGGCACCGGGAGAGGCTGAGCACAGACAGGAGTGTGGGAAATAGGCAGGCAGGTGGATTTGCCACTTTGTCCTGACTGGCAATTATAAGTGTCAGCCTTCCAGACCATCCCTCTTGTTGGGATTCATTTTTCCATGAGATCTCTGCTGCATTAATCTAAAATTGGCCTAAACTTTTGCCTCCATGATGTTTTAAGAGTGGGAGATCATTACCCAAGGTTCTTTGACCTCTTTGTTGGGACACATGTATTTACACATCCAGCTGTAATATCTAGCAGAGGTGATATATTCGTTCTTTGCCCAGTTGTGTCTTATTTATTTAAAACTATTTCCATAGGAGGAAAGAAAGGTAACCTGAGGTAACCTGTATTAACAGGATGTATGGCAAACGTGGCTGGAATTTGTAATTTTAAAACCTCTTTTCATAGTGGCATTAACGGTTAATATTCTTAATTTTGGAGGTTTTTGAAAAAAAAATAACGTTATTCCTTTGGTGCTTCAGATTTTCTTAAAGCTGTTGTGACATTTACAAAATTAG
This sequence comes from Catharus ustulatus, assembly GCF_009819885.2. Taxonomy (NCBI): domain Eukaryota; kingdom Metazoa; phylum Chordata; class Aves; order Passeriformes; family Turdidae; genus Catharus; species Catharus ustulatus. Next base: position 5,520,550 of record NC_046235.1, on the reverse strand, counting down.
CTGTGAATAAATCAAGGATGCTCTGTGGAAGTGCAGAGCAGTTGGGACTGTATTTGTCATAAGCAAGTAGCAGTCACTGATGTTATCGCTTGGACTATTTGATTTAGTGGAGAGATTTTTGGCTTATGTGTTACATCTCAAGTATTTTGAGGATTGAGTGATTTTTTAAATTAATATAAAAGCTCAAAATAAGAGTTTTAGTACATTTTACTTTTTCTGTGTTCTAGAAAACTTTTTTGTCTTAAGAGAGTTTAGAGTCCAAGTACACAATCATTCAAAAGAAATCTGTTGCAGCAGATGAATTTTCTCTCCAGTTTGAAAGTGCTCGCTTTTAGAGAGAGAGATAAAGGGAAAGGTGGGGGGAGAGAGAGAGAGAGAGAGGAGTCATGCTTGTTACAGTCCAATTTACTCACAAGGAGGTGCAACCTAGACAAAAAGGTGTGTTTCACTAATTTTCTCCTCAATGAAAGTTTTGAAATATTTTTATTTGTCTTCCTTAGAACACAGTACTACTATGTCACAATTCCCAGGTATGCTTAAGAGGCAAATTTAAAATGCATTTTTAAAGTTTCTTTAACTAAACCATTTTGTTTTTTCTTTAAAATTCATCACTTGTATATACCCTTTTCAAAGACATCTCCAATTTGCTTTTAAATAGGAATTATTTTTCTCTTGGCTGTCTAGCACAGCCTCACTGCACTGACCTGACTATGGTTCACTAACAAATCACAGTGTACTCTATGAGAAACAACTAAGTCCCAAATCCCCCAAAAGGATTTATTTTTATATTATATTCAAGTGCTCTATCATCTGAGACTAGCATTAGCTAAACTGGTATTGTTTTATTTAGAGTTACACTTGATAACCATATTTTAGTCTTAAAAAAGCTATAAACTAAAGCTCAAATGTTTAAAACAGTGGTAATAAACAAAACACAAGATTTACAGAAACTGAGGGGGTCCATGCCAAAAAGTTTCATGATTCTCAAGGAAATAGTATTTCCTTAATTAAGCTTTCAAAAGCATTTAAAAATAGTTCTTTATTGACCAATATATATCTTTGTCCTGCTAAAAACATAAATATAAATACATAAAAACTATACTGAAATTATGTTGAAGTAAACAACTGAAAGCAAAGATTGCATGATTAGGATTCTGCAGTCTGTGCTGTTTTGTTTCAACAAGTACAGGTTTTACTTCTGTGAAGTCCACTGGTTTAAAAATACCCGAAATATTTGAGAAAATATTGTGATGCATTTCAATTGCTTTTAGTTAACTTTCATCTTTCTACTTGTGTTTAATCTTTAATGCTGAATGATTGATTGACACTGGATTTCTACATTGAAATCCTGCATTCCTCAGAGGTATTGGTTGAGTTGTAATTTGGAGCTGTCCCAGGAGAGGCAGTTCAATATTCCTATCTACTGGAACCCTGAAATAACCTGATAATGTCTGCTTTGTGGTGTGGTGAGTGCAGTGCAGCATCATGCTGCTACCCAGATACTTGAGGTCTTTCTGTATGGATTTGAAATCCACCCTGTCTGAGAAAAGATGCAATGCAGAAGTGCTGTGCTCATTATCTTGGAAGGGCCTTGGCAGTGCTGCAGAGGTGTGTGGCCAACAGACTGGCCAAGAAAGAACAGAAATAGCAAGGTTGAAAGCAAAATGGCTCCCTGCTTTTTCAAAAATAAATAGTGAAAATGATGCAGTGAGAAAAAGAGTTGAAACACACTATCACTGCTCATGGTGATAAGAAAGTCTTGCAAATAGGCCAGGAGAAACACAGTGCCTATCATCACAAACTACATAAAAATACCAGTTCTGTTCAACTCTCCAGACTACTGTCCAGGAGGTGGGACAAAGCCAGGTGGAGATTTGCTTAAGAGCCTTTTTAATAGAGAGGTTTGACTTTGCATTAAAGACTTCTTTAACTGAAGGGAATGATGAAATAATTCATGCTCTTTTTAGTAACATGAATAATTTGTAGATGGCTCACTTTAAAATTCATTTACCATTAAAATAGCCTATATCCTCATAGTCACATAGTACATATGTCTTCTCTACTCCACTTGAAAATATCTGTATAACCACAAGTATAATTTGAAATTTGGTGTCTCTGAAATGTAATACACCTAAATTGGGAATATCAGATCAATGATCTTGGTCAGACGAGTGCAGCACACACACACACAAGTACAGGCCAAAGTATTTTGCTTATCCAGGTCTAAATGGAAAGTATAGGATATGTGATGCAAAGGGTCAGCAGCTATGTTGCAGAGTTTCCTCAGACCAGTTTGGTTCCATGGGCAGAACACCTGCCAGTGCCACTTCAGGGGCTGTCCCAGCACACTTGGTCTGCTTTAGCTACTACACATTCTGCATTTTCTCTGCAGCACATACCATGCATGAAACCAGGGATAGTTGGGACACAGACCTCAAAAGCAAGCCATTCAAACAAAATTCTGACATGAGCACTCACCAAATTAAAGTCCTTCTGGATGACCACATATGAAGGTGCTGGATAGGTTCAAAATGAGTTCTGAACTCTGGAGTTTGTCTTGTGCTCAAAATGTAAGACCTTCATCCTGGTTAACAAGGAGTTACAGATTAAAATTTGGCAGAAATTTTGCTGACTGTTATAGATAGATAAAGCAATGGTGGGCTCTCACAATTAAGGGATGAATATTATGTGTATGTTAAGAGAAGTTTTATTGCTGTATAGCTATGCTATTGTGATTTGTTGTTTAGATGCCCTCTGTTCTCCCCACAGTCCCCTTCACCCCCTGCATGCTCACCAAGGGACAGCCTTGGTAGCCAGGCCATGCGGAAGGAGAGCGCACACCTGCGCCCCTTGCATGGGACAGGCGGGAATGGGGCAGGCTGGGGCTGGGGGCGTGGCATGACAACACCTGCCCTCCAATCAGGGTGAAGGAAAGGAGTCTCCACCAATGGGCAGTGAAGGAGAGTTGACTGACAGGCTGTGGGCGGGGCCAGGGCTGCCTGACACAGCCTCAGGGGTATAAAAGGCAGAGCAGCCATTTTGTAGGCGAGCACATGATTGCCAGCTCAGCAACTGCCAGCGTGCTGTTCCTTTTTCCTTATTCAGTCCTTTTCTTGTATTTTATTAAGGTTTAATAAACCTTTGACATTTTAAAAGTAAGTGGTGTTTGTCACATTAACACAAAAGGGAAATGTTTCCAGGAGAACGCACATCCAGAATGAGTGCTGTAACCTAAGAAGCACTATTTAAACATGACGTGAGAATGCCTCTTAAAACGTTTCTTATATGAAAGGAATCCACAATACAGATAACCTAATAGACTCTTATTCCCAAATGAAGACAATTGAAAAGGGACAGACCTCACTTTGGCTTTGTATCTAGAAATAACTTGAGTTACTAGAAGGCAATTTCAGCTTCCAGGTCCGTAGCTGTGGAACTCCATTAATGTCAGAGAATGTAGCTGTTGCACCTCTATTCTCAGCCAATTTTGCAAACTAATTTTTCCTAGTAAAGAGAGTTGAAGCATTTAAGTTTTATTTCCAGTTTGGTTTTTTTGTTGGTTTTTTTTGTGGTTTTTTTTTTTTTTTTTTTTGTTTCTATTTGTTGTTGTTGGTTTTTTTTGAGGGCAGGGTGGTCAGGTATTGTACCCTGTAAACAAGTTATAGAGTTCTCATTTACATCATCTTGTGCTCAGGATGTATTTGTTTTCAACGATGACTTGAACTTTAATAAACTCATACTCATAATTTGTGCTGTGCTGCTCCCAGAGATGAAAGTTTAGGATTAAAATAGCAAAGCAAATCACAGAATTGTAACTAGAAGCAAATTTAAAGTTTTGCTAGAGTGGTTTCTGTGGGGTTTTTTTTGTGGTTGTTGTTAAAAAGAAAGTAATGGTTTGCTTTGATTTCCTCAGCACTGTTCTTTTATTATATTTATTTTTTTGCTGTTCTTTTAATGTGTTTTATTTGTGGAGCAGGATATGGGGTTCATTAGGAATGTGCATATTGGAACAGTTCATGCAGTCCATATTCTCTGAACATCTACCTGGATTACAAAACATTGCCAGCTGTGCAGTGTTCTGCACAATGCAAGTTACAACCACATGCTCACTGTGCTTCAGCATCGCTGGCAAAGTGGTTTTGTTAACATTAATATACCAATTTAGATTTAGCATCCTGTAGAAAATAACTGTCACTGCTCAGTTCTGAAGCACAGGCAAAACCAGAAGCACAAAGGCCACACTTACACTAGATTAAGCAGAGGGAAATTCATAAACTTCAGCTTCCTGCAGTTTTTACCCATTGAAATGAAGGTCCGAATAAGTACTTGCATATTCATTGGAAGTACTCTTCGTATTTAAGTGACCAAACCAAGCAAAACTTGGCTGATATTGCCAGTGAAATTGGTTTAAATTCTGCATGTACCTGAAAGTTGAAAATGTAGCAAAAAAATAAATAACAGTTTAAAAATATTTGTGTGGGTGTTCTTGGTTTCATTGGGTTTTTTGTTTTGGGGGTTTTTTTTTGGTTTTTTTTTTCATTGAAGATATGAATAATAGAGAGAGGTTAAGTTCTTTAATTTAACATGGAAATGATCTAAAAAGACATTTTACTGTCTGTGAATTTGCATTGTATAATTGCAATTTAATGAATTAACTGTATGTCATAGACTTTAAATGAATGTGAAACTAATAGCTGAGCCTTTGCCACATGGTGTTCTCATTGTGGGCTCAAAGTGAGACTCTCTTACCTACAAATTATATTCTTGGTTTCAGTGGTGAAAGAATACTGCTTACAATAGCAAAAATTATGAACAAGAGTAATAGTTAAATGCAATACAGGATGCTGCTGTTTGATGTGTTCTATTTACTTTCAGTTGCATCTCTGTTTCTAAGAATGAGTAATTTGGAATCAATCAGGAAATCTTTTAGGTAGCCCTGTTAAATTTGGATTATTCTGCCCCTAGAAACTGTGTGATGTGTGTTGTATGATGGCATTGTGGGGTCTCTGCCAGGGTACAGCAAGGCACCAGGTTTGATACCAGAACATTGTGCAGAGCACTTGGTTTGGGGGCCTTAAACTAAAAAATAGTGCATTAATAGCAGAAAATTTAGTGTGCTGCACTCTTCTCACCAGGAGACTGTTGAACTATGATTGCTACTACTTTCATAATAGAATGTATTTATAAGAGAAATACTTTGTATGGTTACAATTTGACTTCTGTAAACCTGCTTTCACAAGCTGAGAGTTGAGAACCATTCAATATCCACTGCTGATACTTGATTTTATAATTTCCTGGGTTTCCCTTGCTTGCTGAGTCACCAGACTTTCAGCTTTGCTTGGAGTTATCCACAGACACACATAGGTTAAAAATTAAGTCATCTTTCTGATTTTTGTAAATTGTGGGATTAAGTTTTGCTAGGTACAGTTGAAAGTCTAATCTTTCATTAGTTACTAATTATGGGTGGTGTGATAATTTTCCTTTTGCTTGTGATTAGGGGTTGGATTTTTTTGTTTACATTGGTTTTTACATTTTACTGCAAATTATGCTAAAGCCTTGTTTTAGAGCAAGCGTCATAAAACATCTGTTAAAATTCAGCCAGTTTGTGCTGACTCATTCTCTGCATTATTGAGAATACTAAGTGGCCAGAAAGGAAACATGAATAAGAATGATAAGATTCAGTTTGCAGATGCTTATATTGATCATGTCTGATAAAATCTTGTATTAAACGGCTTTCATGGTCTTTGATTTTTAAACTCGGTGGCACATCTCTATCTCCTTTATGAGATCTAAATTAATCTACTTATTAGGGGATTTAGAAAAATGCAAGTTATATTACAGAAATAATTTGATGCCTCTGGTATTTATTTTTCTCATTACCAAACATATTTCAAACACAGTAATACTGTAGCACAGGAACATAGGTAGTTCCTGAGGTTTTTATCCCCAGGGAGCTTGACTATTAACCTAATTGCCTGGCTACTTAAAATGTGGAGAAGAAGAGGATTTGAGACATAGTTTAAAGTTCTTTATAAATAAGAAGGTTGCAATTAACAATACACACTTTTAATAGGCTCTTAAATGTCTTGGGGTTATATAACTATCACTGTTTTGATGTATAAGTACCTCTCAAATAATGAAAAATATAGGTACAATCACTCCTCCAAATAACCTTTTTTTTTTTTTTTTTTTTCTGTCTCCTGCCTAGTATCAGTTTGTAGCAACTATATCACTAGAGTTCAGCAGACTCGTTATTTGTGTTCCAGAGAAGGAATTATTTAGGGAAAGCTAATTTAAAGAAATGAGTTCTGCAATTAGAAAGATTTGTATTTCATTCCATGCTAGTTTTCGAAGTGCTCTTTGTTGCAGTTGTACACTTTCATGTGTAAATTGCTTTGATACGTTTGGGATAAGATTCATGGCAATCTTTCAAAGCCATTTCAGTAAAGTGTCTCAGGTTTTGTGAAAGACAACTTTTCAGGTTGCCACTGCCCTGAAATTTGGATTTGAATTACTGAGTATCTTTATGAACCAATTCACATTAGTTAATCATTGGAAAATACATTCCTGAATGCTTGATACATTCATAGTGATTTCATGTTTAGCACTTAGTTTAACAAAACCTTATGGAAACAAGCAGCATCCTAAATATCAAACTGATGGTGTGTAAATATTAAGTTGTTGCTAAAAGCATGTGGGTTGCTGCAGGTTGTCTCATGTTCAGTGTACAGTTTATGCCTTTGAAGGACCACAATCTTGTATCCTGAAGGATCTGCCCTTTACAGAAGTGTGTAACTTGCTGTTTCAGACCTTGCCAGAGTAAAGAAAGCAAGCTCAGAGTCTTGTTGATTTTGATTGGCAAAGGAGAAGTTGTTTTGAGACAAGCTTAAATATGTGCACTAATGAGATACAGGAGTTACAGTAAGGGCCCTTAATTATTAAGAAATATGCTGACCTGAATATATGCTAGTTATATTTTTAGTAACAGGAGACTGTTACATAATGATTATATCAGCAAACATTTTTATTTTAATTTCCTTCGTATTCTTCAGTGACTTATTTTTATGTAAACAGGACCTTACAAAGCTACTTCTCCTTCCACCTTTTCTTACTGATTTGCTATGCTACTTAATGGGAAACTCTTAGAACCTCCAAAAATTCTTAACAGTAATGTAGAAAACCTGATAAGGTTATTCTCTCTGCTTTCTTTGTAATACTAACAAAAATTATGGGAGACCAATTACAGCTTGATCTGTTCTCACACCCTGGGGTGATCTTCTTGGTATGATTGGTGTCTGTTTAGCATTTAGCATTAGAAGAGAATTCTGGAAAGCATTATTATCAGCACAGATACGCCTGTCCTCACACACATCATTCTGTTATAGTGTGTACATATTGGTATGTAATAGGCATCAATACCTAGAAGGTTCATCATCTGAAATGTAGACATGGATCTGTTCAGACTGCAATATTCAACAAATGCAATATGCATGACCTGTGAATATTTCATAGTGGAAGTAGTGTTTTGGTGATGGTTTGTTGTTTGATGGTTTTTTATTGGTTAATTTGATTTTAAAAAGCCAGCCAAACAAAAAAACCCTATATAGCATAATCTACCTTTTGTAAATTTCCGCTGTAGTCAGATTTGGTAAGTGATACACTTGAACTTCCATCTTTCCTGGAGAAAAATCAGCATGCGCATGTCACGTTATTGCTGATGTTTGTTCCTTGTTCACTGTACACATGTAACACTTTGGAGCATAAATGAAAATGGTAAGCAAACACTTCCAGGGCCAGGATCCACTAAAATAAATACAATCCATGCCAAATCCCAGCATATATGCAAGTAGCTAGAAAAGATAAGCTTTAACCCCTGACTTAGAAATCCAAATAACTTTTGGGCAAACTTTTTAACTGCCATTCATTGTAGGAGATGTCCTTAATTTTGGAGTGGCTTTCACCTCTGGCCCACGTGAACTTGAAGGTGGCTCACTATGGATATTGTAATTATTTATGGGAGGAAAAAATGAATCATGGAGCTGAGAAGTTCTAAAGTGTTATTGTTGGGAAAGGACAATATTAGTACATCAGTTAGAAATGTTTTGGGTTTAGAAGCTTTTCTCATTAGGTTGCTTTCTCTCTTCAAGCACCAGCTCTAACAGCTTAAAGTTTATAACTGGTAATAGAGCTAAAATCCTGTTCACTCACTGAAGAGTATGTTTGAATTCTGACTCTGAACTAATGTTTTATTATGTGATTCCATTTTATATTAATTTCCAGTAACTGTACTCTCAGTTTCAAAATTGAAACTTGAAAAATTGTGGCAAAATGCAAGCATGTTTTGAATATAATACAGTTGGCATCAAATTGCTATTTATGTATGAAGAGCAAACATTCTGTAAATGAGTTTTTCTTAATTGGTTTTCACCAAATTGATATATGGTTGAGTTAACTAATCTATCATCTATCACTAAGCCGTACTTCTGTTGTATTCCGTCTTTTCTAGTATATGTGAGCGTGTATATGCTTATTCTTTTTAAAGTTTTCATAGAAAAATAACATATGGGGGGAAAATATATGTTTACATTTGCATGACCCCAATTTCAATATTTAATTGAACTCCTTTGTGCAAGACCATGGGTTTTGTGTGAAATTTCTGACCCCAAATTTCTGGTCTCACTTTTTTTTCTCTACTACAAAAATAAACATCTGTATCATGATTTAGTAAATGCGCAGTTTGGCAAGTCGATGTGAAGGAACACTCTGAATTTATTTCTAGAGAAGCGTTGCTCTAAAAAGTTTCAGTCAATGAACAGGCTCAACTGCTTGAAATACATAACTCCTCTAAGGATATATGACTAAATTTTTCTATATGGTCTAGGAATGTCCAAAGGCCTAACTCCCTCCTGCAAATAAACATTAGAATCTGTGACTTCTGGTGTAGTTTTCCCAGAAAATTTCTTTCCCAACGTCCACTGTCAGGAACATGGTATATGGCAGAAGTATTTATGAAACTTAGCAAAAACATCAAGATTCTCCAAACTGCTTCTGGTTCCCTGGTTTGCTAAAACAAGTATAGATAGGCATGGCTGGGTGGAATTAGAAGATCTGAACTCCCTCAGCAGTGACCTTCACAAAAAGGTAGAGAGAAAATGCTTCATACATATTCTGCCTTCACCAGGTAAAGCTATTTTGGGGATTTTCCAGGCTCCTAGGAAACACAATATATAGAAAATCCCAACATTTCTGGGGAGAGAACAATTAATATAGTGATGGCACCCAGACCATGCAATATTTGGAATTGCTTGGGTAAAAAAAGTGGGCAAGCATAGCAGGCTAAGATCTGTGGGCTGTTAAAAAGAGCTGCAATCCCAGCTAACAGGTAGTCATGATTCCCATTTTTGTTTACTGCAGCTAATGGAGTTAGATTCAGTGGTGATGCTGTTCACCTGCAGCCTAGTATTGGTCAAGTTAATAAAAGTCATTATTTAATTCATTATGTGAATTGAAGACAATGATTTGTAACTATAGTGACCTCTAGCAAAGGAGTTCCCAACCAATGCAAAGCAGCAGGAAAAAGTGTGAGAGAGTTGTGTGGTTGGTCTAGTGAGATACTATCACTTAGATCCAGATGGCACAAGTTATTTCAATCTTCTAAAAAAACCAAAAAAAACACAGTGTGAAGACCAAAGTTGAATGGAGAGGGTGCTTGTATAAAGATAAAAGCTCAAACAACTTTCTTTGCACTTCAATTTAGTAATAGACATATGAGTGGTGCATATATATATATGTACATATACATACATATATCTATATTTGGTTGGTTGGTTTTTTTTGTTGCTTTTTTTGCCTGACCAGAGAAACAAAAGCAGCTTGCAGAGTTGTGTGATACCCTCTGTATTCAGTGGTTGCTGAAAAACTGCAAGGTAGGACTTCATTTATCTAGCTAATATAGAACACACAAACAGATAATCAACTTAAATTCCTGGTGTAAGTGTGTCCTGTTGTTTAAACAGCACATTCTAACTCTGGAAGAGACACCATCCTGACAAAAGTGTATCTGACAGTTTCCTCTCTTTAACGATAGGTAATGCTGTAAAAATATTTTTGTATATCAAAGGGAATGCGTCATTTGCTCTGCTGTGTAGCATTATGAATGGCATTTAGTTTAAAGTTTTCTATCTTTTGTAGCATTCTCAAGTGATTTAATTGACTCAGTGCAAAGTGAGAGATGCTATCATGACAGAAAGTGGCAGATATCTTCTTGCAGTGAGGTCTCAATGGGGATTTTGGAAGAGAGTTCCAAAATATTCTGTTTCATGTAAGATACCATCGTTTGTAATCACAAATGTTGAGTTAAATAATATAATCAGGAGCAAGGGTCACTCACAGTATATTTTATTTCCATTATGCAAATGGAGATGTTACTACTGTGGTAAGCCTTATCATAGAAGTGACTGCAGAACCATGAAAAAATGTGCTGTAACATCGTGAAAAGGTGGTAACCAACTTGATATTATCAGCTCATTCTTGGGTCCTTTTTCATCCTATCCTGTTTTTCATTTTCCTCACAGTACCAGTTATTGTAATGACAGAAATTCTCTTTCCCTGTGTCAGTATTGGAAAGCTGTTTAAAATAGGAGCATTTTAAAAGTATATTTTGTTGTTTGATATGGGGAGGTGGTGTTTCCTGTAGTTTTAGTTCTCATCAAATGAGAGGGTTTCTGCTGGCTTGTTGCTATTTGTCCACACTATTTCTTTATTTTCTAGCTGGAAAAAAGCCAAAGTCAAGGCAGATGTAAACATGTATATTCAAGTTTACTGGAGCAATTCCTGATATTCTTTGTAAAACAGAGTAAGATGTGATACTACATGTAGGACATGCTTTCAGTAACTATAAGGCATTCTGCAGTTCAAAGAATGATGAAGGAAGTCAACCCATTTGTTGATGGGTGAGTTGATGAAGGAATTTCCAATGGTAGTTGAGTACCTGAAGGGTCCTTTAATGTCCCTGTAAATATAAACGTTATAAACAATATAAACAATAGCATGCCTGCTATTGAACGTAGTATTTGTGATTGAGTTATGACAACTTGTAGATTCAGAAAAAGTACTACTGTTAACACTGTAAATCCTTGTAGCAATGAAAATGGAAGGGTGTTGTGTTTTAAAGTATTCAAACTGTCCTTTTCAAAATGCTCTGCTATTGTTTCAAAAGGCTGTGCTATTCTACAAGTATTCAAATGCATGTTGGTGTTTCTGTATGTTTCAGCATCCAGTGGGAAGAGAGTTACCTAATAATTACCCAGTGGTATTTATTCTTCTGTCTAAAAAGGAATTTTTAAATGTGATAAAGCTATGGATTGATTTAGGTCATTAGTATTTAAGTTTTATTAAATAGTATTTCAATATTTTAAGAGTGCAGAATGCATTTTTTAGCATAAATGTGCATGCTTGTTTTCTGAAATGTCAAATATCTGTGCCACTCTGGGGAAAAAAAAAATCAAATTTCTATTAAGATATGCTGAATGAGTGTCCTGTTCCCAAGCAACGCCCTTCACTGGTGTTTGCATTACTTTAGTCTGTTTCTAAGAGACAGTCATGCACACATTGATTGCAAGTACACGTATGACAAAATGTTTTTGTTAGTGTGCTCACAGGATTCATATTTGATGTGATAGGAAACAGCATTTTGCATTAAACACGTGATGCTTTCCTTTTCCCTTAACACCCATGGCAAAAGAGGCACACCTGGAGTGAAACTGCTCTTACCTGTACATACATTGTTGTATTCAGTATAATGATTCTCCTTCCTTCCTCTCCATAGTATCTATTTTATGTGTGCTTTTGTTCTTCTGCTCTTGTTTTCTCCAATAGTGTGTCCAAATTATCCAATAGGGCCTGCCTATAGTGACCACTACATTCCCTTGAAGGTTTGGAGATTGTCAAAGTTTCATCTGTGCTCAGTTAAAAGAGGATTCACCTCTGCACCTAAGGATGTTCATGGATAAAAACACTGCTGCAGTAGATCTGCCTGTATTCTCAAATGAGGAAACCCTGAAAGACACCCTTTGGGATTATTGTCTCAGCAGAGTGCTGGTGGAGTGCCACAGCCTTCCAGGGAAGTGTCCTGAGAAGGACGTCCTGACAACACTGGCACAGCCGCGCTTCCGGGCGCAGTGATTCCGCTCTCTTGTGAGTCCGCTTCAGATGACACTGGAGAGGACGGGAGCCTCATATGGTGCTCCACAGAGAAGTTTATTGAGCTTCTTCCACAAAGGGTACCAGGTACAAACTCTGCTCAACTCAAACTCTGGCTCAAAAGGCCTGAGGGTGCAGGGTAGAGCAATGGTGAGTCAACTGAGGGCACAGGGGCAGAGCAAAGGGGGAAGGACCAATGGAGTACAAACAATTTGCCTAAAACAGGGAGGCATGCTGGGAGGAATTTTTTCTCACCACTATAAGGGAGGTTAGCACCTAAGGGCATTTCCTCCCGGGGAGAGAGCAGACTCTTTCTTAGTTGTCCCCTCGGCCTCCACAGATTATTGCATTTTTGTTACTTTAAGCCATATCTTGACTCTGTTCTCATATGTATCCCTAAAGCCCCCAAAGCCTCCTTCAGTCTTTGATCAGCAAAACTTTGTAGATTTTGTGTCTGTGGCATGAGAAGACATTCCCTACATCAATGACAGGATCTTTTAGAACATTCATCTGCTACTGTCATGAATTTCAGTCATTAAAATGCACACACTTGTGTACTTCAGCAATGCCTGCAAATGAAGGGTACAAGAGTGGAGTTGTGCATTTCAGCAGTGACATCTCTGTGCCCATGTATCTTCCTGGGGTTGCTAGAAACACAATTTCAAGTTCACCATTCTGGGTTTGAAAGATCTGGGACATGAGCACAGCCAGTTACTCATATTCAGAGGTTTCATGTTTGGGTTTACTAACAGCAAATAGCCTTCCATGTAGGACAGGGGCCCTAACTGGAGAGTCAGGGTTTGTAGGGTTTGTCACTGTGTTTCATATGGAAGTGTAGGTTTTAACATACTTGTATATCTTTCCACTTGGCTGGAAGAAGTAATACTTCCTTACATGTAAACAGAGAAAAATAACTAAGCCCAGAAGATAAAACATGAGCTTAGATAAAAACAAACTTATCCCTTAAAGCAAATCGGAAGCCATATAAGCAGATATTGGCTAAAAAGACCCTTGAAAATAGTCCTTAGTGTAGCCCACATCCCTCAAGCAATAAAAATTGTCCTGAGAAGTGATAGTTTAAGCTCTTGTCTCTAAGTATTTAGAGTAAATGCTTTTGTTCTGATTCTTGTAATAGAGTTGCCCATTGTGTAAATTAAAGGGAAAATTCAAATTATGTTATACCTTGCTAGAAGATAAAAATGAATATGGATCAGAAAACATAATAGTAGTAATGGAGTTAAATCTGAATATCCTGGAAATGGCGATGGACTCTACAGCTGTAGACCAGCACAGAGTAAAGAGAAGAAAAGAAAAGATAGCTGGATTCAGGAGAAAGTCTGTAAATGTTACCTCTGAGTTCACGAAAAGTTGGCTAAACCAAAATCAGTTACCCACCAATATACAGTGTAAAATAAAATGCTTTTCAGGTATAAGGAGGGGAAAAAAAGGGCAAAATTATTTTTTCTTGCCCATCTCTGCCCACTTTCAGCTGAGTGGGAATAATTTTTCTTAATCCTGAACACGTGAATATGTGCTGTTTAGGAGCTACAGGTCAAGCTCCACACTGCAGATCTGGCTTCCCTCAAACACAGATCCACTTTCAGATCCTGCTACATTTAAAGTGCCCAGTGTCACCAGCAAGATTACGAGGGCTGCATGTTCAGGTCTCAGGCTCTGTCTGTATAAGCTGTTCCATGGTTTTGCTGTCAATGATAGCAGATTTCAAAGGACAGTTTTCAGGAATACATAATGTCTGCTTTTTCTTCCCTAGTGATCTTTATTTTGAATGTATTTCTTTCATAGTGTTGATATTTAATTATAAATATTAATCCCTTTGTGGGTGTATACTATAGAGCAAAATTTTAGTTACTCCTATTGATATTATTAGAACTATCTCTATTGGAAACACAGTCAAAGGATTTCAGCTTTTTTTCCTGTTTTTCTGCTTTCTTTTGTATGAAAATTATAACCTGATTTTCTTTTTTCTCAGTTCCTTCTGTGGAAGAAAAATCAGAAACAGACTAGGCTTATGGATTCATCCTATGCTTTCTCAGTTGTGGGCACTTGCTTTAAGTGTTAAGATGTAGAGGAACTGATTTAATTTCATACATAGGTGGTGGTTTTAAATTTGCCAAATCTGAACCTTGTAGCATATGGTCCTCAACTCCTGTGTAGACCTAATTGATATTTGACATTCATGACAGGCAGGGTTCCTGTATCCACCCAGCAGTGTGGAATGCCAGCTGTTATTGTGGATTTACTGTGTCGTAAAAGGCTGGGGCTTTGAAGGAGGAGAGGAAGCTGAAAGGGATGGAGATGTGGTTTGCTCTGGGTTTTTGGTTTGGTTTTTTTTGTCTTTTAACTTGAGCACTATATTATTATTATTTTGCTTCTTAGGAATAGATAATATCCATTACCATTTTAGGTTGATTTGAAGAGTGTTTTTGAAGGGAAAAAAGTTAGAATGGAATTGTACATTATTACAACATTATTTACAATTAAACAAATACCTATACTATGATATTTAAAGAAATTAATTTTAGACCTAATTTTAATATAGAACATGCAAATTTAGGCATACAACTAGGGATAACAGGCATACAAATAGATGTATTTCCAGATATTGCTTCAAAGAAATTAATTAAAATGCTAAAAATAGCAGCAGCTACACCTTCAGTCACCTTCTCCCACATCTTGTTTCCTTTCCTTCCTTGACTGTAAGGGGTAGAGGAGATGAATCCTATGATGTAGCTCTCCTCCCCTACATTTTATTCATGTGTTTATCATCACAGCTCTGCCTATTTGCCTTATGGCATAAGGTAATAAATAAACGAGAAATGGAGGGAGGGGTTTCTCTCCCGGTCTTTAGTTTTCTTTTTTCTCTCTCACATTCACACAATTTCCTTTTGTTTCTCTGTTCTGTGTAATTTCCAGATATGTAATGCCTTGCCACCTCTGTCCCAGTAATAACTGTGAACATTGTACTGTTTTATATACTAAGGGCAGAATAATAATAAAAAACCCCTTTGTTTTCCAAGGTGGATCAGCTCTCTGTTAATAGTTTGAGAAATTTTATAGTTATAACTAACATATTAGCTATATGTACAAGGACTGGCCTCAGAACTATTTCTTCCCAGGCCAGTAAAAATGTCTTTTTCTCATGAAGAAAGTTACTATGTAAAATGAGAGATCAAAAAAAAAATTTAAAAGGCATGTGACACATCTGGGAAGAGAGACATTTAATCATTCATTTCATGAATCAGAAGTGCAGACAGCTGGTTTTGCAATGTTTTTTTCAAAATATCTAAATATACCCAGGTTAAAGCACTCAGAGAATGCAATTTACCTGGTAATGCTAGAGAGAGAGAAATGAGGGGATTTTTTGTGGAGTTACAGTAAGCCTGCTCACTTAGCTAGGCTCTCTCTGCTCTCAGGTGTGGAGTGTCATTGGGGGATGGAGAAATCTTGTGAAAAAGAGAGAGGCAGAATATTCTTGTGAGTTCACAAATGACATTTGGAGCCTTGCTTTCACCTTCATGCCCCTCGTACAGGTTTGTTTGATGAGTAAAGGCAAAAAGCCCTATCCCTACTCTCCTTCTCCTGGTGTTTTCTATTGTGGAGGAAATAGGACGTTGTCATAAGACAGCTGGACAAACTCGAAGGAGGCTTCTTCAGGTATCAGGCATGGTTCTTTATGAATTCTAACCATGCAGATCAAATTCCTACTAAATTCCTGAACTACTCCTTTGACTTCACTAGGATTTAGCTTGAATCCTAGATGAAAAGGAAGTTTCAAGGGTGATAGCTGTGCTAAATAGCCTTCTCACCCAAATTTTACAGGTTAAGACCCTTAACAATTCTGAGAATGTGTTTGGGTACATGTTTACATGTTCTGGACACACACATTGTACACTGCAATGGTTGGCAGCTCAGGAGCTTTTGAAGAAGATGGTGTTGGAATATCTTGCATTTAAGGAAACATTATGGCTTCCATTAAAATCACTCTTTCCCTAACTATTTCATGGTTTTAAAGGAGGTATGTGCAGTATAGATTGTGGCAGTTTGCGGGCGGGGTTTCTGGTATTGTGAGAAAATCTGTGTTGTTCATGTAACTCTGCAGGATAACAGGCAACCACGGGACAACCTGTCTAATGGAATTAAATTTGGACTCTTTCTCACTTCTATAGAGTTATCATTAGATGTGCGTGATGAGAAATTGCACTGCAGGACAGCTCTCATGAAAATTCAGATGGCTGGCAGGTGATTCACAGATAGCTGTAAGCACAAGTGATTTGAAAACAGCAGGTGGACTTCCCTTACAGCAGTTTGCCAAACAAATTTGTTGAGAATAAATTTCCATTAGAGCTGTTTGAAGATTCTGAGAATTTATCTGGGATTTTCCTGATGTTGTGTTAAATCACGATTAATAAGATCTCAATTTTAAAAGAGTCTATGAAATTTCTCATAAAATCTAAGCAAGGCACTCATTAGTAAATGAAAATGAGAAGAAATATGTAGCCTTTTTCATATGCTGACATTCCCCCTTTGGATGGAATCCAAGTGAATATCGTGGCAATGCAACTTATTTTGGCTTTGTTGCCAGGTGAAAAAAAATTGGCTTGAAATCAGATTAAATATTTATTTGTACTGAGACAAAAAAAAAAAAAAAAAAAAAAGTTTTGGAGCAATAAACTTCCACTGAGTCCTCCACGGTACATTTCTCCCTGTGAGAGATGCAGTGATACCAGCCTATAACTGTTTTTCTTTATTCAAATATACAGTCCACTAAGTCTAATGATGTCAGTGCAGACATGTCTTTGAGCCAACACTTAAGAATAATTAAATGCTGAAGGGTCAGAGCAGCACCTGAGTGCTCAGCTAGCTGAGTTTTGTTGTATATGGGAAAAGGAAAGTCTACCTGTCTGCTGGAAATCACAGGAGCATTGTAAAGAACTAGTCCAAAGCAAATCAAAATTACTGGATGAATTGCTGAAGAAATAGGATTATAATAAATGACAAGAGAATCTTATGTTAAATGAAAGTATCAATGGATTATTAATCCTTTTTAATAATGGAAACACCGGCACAAATCAAAGCATTTAACTAAATAATTCAGTTAATAGATTAGTTATTTCTATCACTGATGTCAAATATGTGAACAGATTACCTGTTTTGCATTTAATAGATTGTGACTTTTTTTTGAAGTAAAAAGAGAGTGCTTACTGCCTTCAAGATCTTGATTATGATGCAAGTACAGCAGTGTGTACATTTTAATGACTTACACAGCAGAAAAACTGTCAAACCTCACAACAACAAAATACGTCTCCACAATGATGAGAGAACTCAGTCTTCGGTTCCAGATGAGATTTTAAGCTCTGGCTGAAGGGATATAAAGTTTGAATGACAAATCAAAGAAAACAATGCTTAAAGCAAAGAGGAAATTGTAGGTAACAGGCTATAGAGAAAAGCCACATTTAAATGAAATAAAACACATATGATTGAAGAG
Organism: Catharus ustulatus; assembly: GCF_009819885.2. Taxonomy (NCBI): domain Eukaryota; kingdom Metazoa; phylum Chordata; class Aves; order Passeriformes; family Turdidae; genus Catharus; species Catharus ustulatus. Next base: position 5,502,843 of record NC_046235.1, on the reverse strand, counting down.
GACAGATAAATGAAGACTACAACAGAAGAGAGGAGCAGGTCAAATACAATGAGTTATGGGAGACCTTGAGGAAAGAGATCAGAGAGGACATTAAAAAATAGATTGTCAACATCATATGGGGTACTCTCAAATGAGAGAACTACAAGAGGATAAGCAGCTTTTGATGTTGAGGTACCAGCAGATGTTCTTTCAGAAAGACAATGATTACACAGTGTGCAAAGAGAGGTGGAAAAGGAGCCCCACAGAGTGCTGAAGAGTGTCACAAAGTGACTTTTTGCATACAACACTAGAAATGTTCATTGCAAGCATCGCTGATGGCTTTCCATTAGAAATAAAATGTGTGAGGAATAGCTTCCTTTTTCTTTTTCCTCCTCTCGTTGTTTCTTCTTGCCACTTTATAGGATATTAAAAGAAACAGAGTTAAGCCAGTTCATATCACAAAGGCTGAAAAAAGCACTTAAAAATGCCTGAAAGTAACACAAAGGACTGACAAAACCTGGCTTTTAAGATACAGAGGAACTTGTTAGAGATTGTAATATGGGTCACTTTGACAGAGATGCAGTTGTGTTACATGAGCAAAATAAGTTACCAGGAAGGGCAGTTGGCAGCTTCACAGCTTCATTCAGGACATTTTCAAAGCAAGTAAAAGGAATGTAGCTTTGTGCTGCATTCATAGAAGTATAGAATAGTTTGGGTAGGAAGGGACGTTTTAAAAGGCAGCTCATCCAATCTCCCTGCGCAGAGAAATCTTCAGGTGGCTCACATTGCTCAGAGCACCATCCAACCTGACTCTGAGTACTTTCAGAGATTTATTTAGCATCCACAGCCTCTCAGGGTAAAACCTGGGCCAGTGCTTTACCACCCTTCTTCCTTATATTTAATCTAGATCATCCCTCTATTATCCAAAACCATTACCCCTTTCCAGTTGTATCAGGCTATCCTAAAATGTCTGTCCCTGACGGAGTACACAAAGGTGCAGCAAGGTCTCCCTGGAGCCTTCTCTTCTCCAGGCTCAACAACCCCAGTTTTGTCTCCATAGGGGAGGTGCTCCATCCCTCTGATCATCTTCATGGCTTTCTCAGGACCCATTTCCAAAGGTCCATGTTCGTTTCATGGTGGGGACCCCAGAGCTGGATGCAATGCTCCAGGTGGGGTCTTGACTAAAGGTGTAAAGTGTATTATAAAGGGCTTTTTGTCAATGTCCCTTAGTAGAGTAGAGAGTAGTAAATAACTGCTCTATCTCCAACATTTATGATTCAGTTTAGCCAAATAAGTGCATTGTGTTCTACAACATGATTATGGGGTGCAGTTGCAAGGGGAGAAAAAAATATAACAGAATCAATGATTGAACTTGAAAAAAATCAAGTATTTCAAAGGCAGATACCACCTGGCACCTGAGTGTCGGAGTATCACTTAGAATATAGCGGTTTTAATTACTTTTTAAAACCTTTATGAGAGTAGTGAGCTATTAAAAAAATCTATCAGTGAAAAATTTAGTATGCATGTCTTAATTTTTAAATTAGCATTTATATGAGTAATATGAGTAACATAGGAGTATATATAATGAGTATATGAGTGCATATATAATGAATATATATATACATGGAAGTAATATGGGAAAGGGAGAAGCTTTCTTTGTATTTACAATTAATATTAATTAGAATTGAGGCATTCTACACTATACACTCTAACGGAACTTCTTTAATGCAGGGAGCTTAATGTGATAGTGGTTGTGAAATGGCTTTTAGTCAAGAAAAGAGTACTTCAGCATCTCATGGGGAAGTTTGCCATCACCTAGTAGGTGACACCTGACATCTGTAGGTTGTGATTTAATTCTGTCTTCACTTGCTCTAAAGGAACTGACCAAGAGAAGTGTTTTCAGAGATGCTGTGACACTGTTCCACCAGTGCCTGAGCTGAGCCATCCATGGCCCCGTGCTGGGGGAGGGCAGTTCTGTTGTGTTTTGTTCCTGATCATTACATCACTCACTGCACCCAGTGCCTTCCAGTCATGCATCTGCTGGCCTGACTGACGTGTGCCACATGGGGCTCGTGCTTTCTTCCATCTTTGCAAGGTGAGAACAGCATTTTGAGTTTGTGTTTTGTCATAGGTATTCAGCTGTCTTGAAATATTCTACAGATATTAAAATGCTCTTCATGCTTTATAAGGGTATGCAGGCACCTACACTCAAGTTTCAAAGCTCTTATGATAGTTTTCTATTATGACAAAAATAATTTCTGATAAATTTTAGTTTGTTTTACTTTGGTTTGTAGATGATCCTAGGATCAGGCAGAAACATTATCGATGAAATTCTTGAATTCTTGGGTCACATCACAAATTAACAGTCTTGAAGTATATCCAGTATAGACACAATGCTGTATTTTAACATTGTTTTGTGAAATAGTTTATAATAATTTTAGTAAAGTCCTAAGCAATTTTCTTGCTAAATCTGAAGCTTAGGGATCATAGTGAGAAAATAATGCTTCAACCATTCTGTGTTTTCCTGAGAGAGCTGAAACCCTCAAATCAGACTGAAGCTTTTCTCTTACCAATATCTTCTATTTCTCTAAAAGAGGTATGGTCCATTCTCAAGATGAAAGAAAAGAAGAAGAATTAAGCTACAAAAGGTTGCGTAGGAAGTCTGATAGAGTGCTGAGAACAGAACTTGGAGTTACATGACACATGTTTAATCCAGTAAGTAACACTGCCTTGTGGAAATTGCTTAAAATCTCTTTACTTAGCTAGACCAACTGTAAAATCCAGCTAATAAAGTTTAACCACCCTTGTAAAGTGCTTTGAGGCCTGCATAGGAAAAAGCACTATGTGACTACAAAGCAAACACAGACTGGGTTTTTTCCTTTCATTTGTGACTAAATAGAAACAAAGATCTGAGCGACTCAGGGAGTAGTTACTATGAAGCTGGAAGATGTCAATCTTCATCTTAAGTCTGATGCTTTCAAATGTTTTGTCCTGGGAGGAGAGCTGTCCTGATTGCATATGCAGGTATTTTTATCAGGGAAGTTGTGAACTCTTTTAGTTAATAATGACCAGAATAGTAACTCTACAACTAGGAATGAGTTGGGCTAGCATTACCTACTCCTTCTGGAATTTAATACCACTATTATGTATTGCTGAAGGTGTCCCTTTTAGAATACAAAAGAAATTGAAGTAAAGGCAGCTTTTAAGGCTGTAAAGCTTTGCCTTCTCAGAAAGCCTTGTTGAAGAGCAACAATGTTGGTGCCTACCAGAAAGGATATTGCTTCACCTGTCACACCATGCACATTTGAGCATTCAAACAAGGTAATAAATGGATAGTATCTCCAGAAATTGTACACTAGGCACACAATTTTACCTATTAAACATTTATTACATATTCATCATACACGGGAAAATTACCTCAAAGAATACTCTTTGCTTCGGGTCGGGTGCAGCATAATACACTGTGGTAAATGATATGTTATATAGACTGAAAAGATAAGGGGGAAAAAACCTAATCCAGATACAGCAAATTTAGATAATCATCAGGTAAACTCTTACCTCAAATTCAACAGTACATTTCTCCTGTGTTAATGAAAATATTTGATTTCCTCTCCTCATGTCTGTTTATACTCTTCCAATTACACCACTGCAATAAGCACACCTTATCCACAGGCTTCAGAAGATCACCTCTAGCTCCCAGCATGTTGCTTAAAGAAAGCAGTGAATGGTAGTGTGTTAATAAGAGAAAAAATGTGCTATGACTTGTATTTCTCTTTTAAAAATGTGTGAGCAAATTATATACAGTATTACTGGAAACAGAGGATATAGGATTGTCAAGCTTTGAAGAATTGTTAAGATTTGACACTTGTAGCACATATAATAACACAAACCAGAAACTTTCTAGGATTTCTTAATTTCAGTTTGTGAGTGTTAGTCATAGATTTTTTGCCTCCTTATTTTTACGCTATTTGGCTTACTTAAATTAAAGAAAAAAAGGCTTTTAAGGAAAATGCAGGAACTAAAAACTTAAGAGAATAATGCTTTTTGCCTATTTAGCAGTAGAGAAAACACTTTATAATACGCATATCTGCTTATGCATGATTTAAAATTTTGATCTAGCTCTAAATTAAATATTAGCAAAGTACTAATCATACCAGTGAATTCAGCATATTTTCTGTCACCAGATTGGAACAACCATAACATTTCATAACTGGGCTGAGCTTTAAGTAGTGTGTAACATTGAGAATATTTTCCAAAAGAGTGTCACTTTTCATTTGAGACAATGACGTGGACTGGACTCTGCCCCTAAGTTCAAGTGGTGTGAATTTCTTACCCTTTGAGAAGTTTCAGAGCCTTAGAACTGATTCACTTTCACTGTCCACCTCCCGAGTTATTAATAATCTGATACTTATATGACTGGTCACGGTGTAAATTGTGTTCTGTCACTTAAAATCGGTGTACCTTTAATCACCCTGTCATTTGAAAGTTACCTTCTGCCTGCAGATGGTACTGTAAAGGAACTGAATGCTGAACATGATTGTTCTCTGCTTCTTACTCTGTTCCCTTAATCCTTCCTCTCTAATTATAAGATATAATACAATTTGAATTTTCCTTTCCAGTTTTAGAGATCTATTGCCATGTCAAGTCAGTATTTTATCAATTTATAGTTTATCACTATTAAAGGAGATTTGATCTTTCATCTTAAAAAAAGATAAAACTAGGTATAGAATTGAAAACAGTATTGGAAATTATTATTCTAATTGTTACTGAAGTTGTGTTACCATTTACCACTTTCTTCTTTTTTTAAGAGTGAAAAACCACATGAAAGTGATTGTTCTGCTTTGTGGAACACTGATAGGAGAAAAAGATTGTGCTTGGCAGATATTTTGTGCTATCCATTACTTTCTGTCACAATTTTAAGTCACCGAATAAGGTGATTGTAGCTATTACTGCCCTCTTTAAAGATAAACCCTTTCACAATAATTTTGCTGTAATACAGTATTGTCAGAAAATGCAATATGCTTTAAGTTCGTGAGAAAACCTCTCTAATTGGAATCACTGGACCTTGACTCACTTGTCACAGCTATATTCAGGGTGAAGGTGAAATCTTTAAGAAGTCTGATTGGGAAAATTTGACCATGGCTTCTCTGAAAGAGGATGCATTCATATGCAAGGTCTTTCTGCTTGATTTTTTTTTTTCTTGTACTATGTGAGAAAGACAATGGCAGGGAGCAGCAGGGAAAGAGATAGATGATGGCACTTGAACAGTCTGACATGTTACAACTTAGCATTTAAAATACAGAAAAGATAAACAACTACTCTTGTGCTGGAAGAGTTAATAAATATCTCAAACTTGGGAACAGGTGGGGGAATTACAGCTAAAGCCATTGAGCTTAATGAGAATTAGTCATGCATTCTGATTGTTCAGATATTGGATGAGAGACCTGCAAGGCAAGTGCTTTTCCTAAGCTCCTAAAGTCAGGATAATAAATAGAAACAAATCATCTTCTAGTGATTAGTAGACATGTATATAAAGAACTCATAATAGAAGAAACATGACAGTTCCATTGCAGTGTAGTGAAGCCATAGCTGAGACACCCATTTGTGTATTTCATAGTGCTGTTAGTATTATTATTATTTAGGAATTCTGGCAACTGGTCTCTAATGTTTTCCTAAAATATGAATAAATCAAAGGAAAATCAGCTCAACAGGAAGTATGTGGGTTATGCTCAGGTGGTGGAGGATAGGCAGGAAGAGGAACAAGGCTCAGACTTAACTTTCCTGCCTCGGGTTTCTCGTACAATGAATGCCATTAAAGATGCAACGTATAGACTATGTTGATTTAGTAGCACAAGCAGATTATGGAACCTGTGGTATGCAGGAGGTCTGTGAAGATAGTGGAAAGCTCTTGAAATTAGCAGGTCAATTACCTTACCGGTGGGTATTGCCAGAAAAAAAAAAAAAAAAAGTTGCCGTGAAATGATGTGTAGATTCCACTCCTACAATTATTGGCTGGAATAACTTTCATCTAAAGCCTTCAAAGCATTGATCAGCCAAATTTTTATGTTGGGCTCAGGCTCCTAATTTACATATTTAATTCCTGGCAGATTTCTCTTGGTAACTTGTACATGTGCAACTCTAAGAATTTTAATATGCTTTATCATTATAATGTAAAAGAACCAGATCCTTACCTTTTGAGGATGTCTTTTATTGATTTTCAGGAGCCTTAAGTGACAGCTTACTGCAAAACTAAATAAAATACTTACCGTGATATAGTGTTGTTTGCATTACATCATATTCAGAAAGTTGGTCTCAGAAGACCAGCTGTCAATGACAGAAGAATAACTGTTACTTAATTTAAAAAGATGCTTTGTACATAGACATTGATGGCCTGGTTGTCACTCTTGCTTGTGTGTACTAGAGAGCTCTAGACAGTCAGCTTTTACAAGGGCTGGCTAAAAAAGGTTTATTTAGGCTACCAAATTATTATTAGTTTTGACTTCAAGAGTAGTGGTAAATGGGGGAGAAATTATTAAAACTCAAACCAAACTGTAAACCTCGTTGCTTGTTGAAAATGTAATTAAAATCTTTGCTGATGCGCTATGTACCTCTTGTGTTCTTAAGCTGAGGTTTTTTATGATAGAGCTGAAGGAAATGGAAAAACATAAAATCAGAAATAAATTACTAGATATTAAATAGTTTTTATTGCCAAATCAGCAACACACACATCTAATGGGAAATATTTTCTGCAGGCAGATGGGATAGTCAGATCCCAGGAGCATAAATATGAAATATCTGTTAAGATTCTTTTTTATGCATTTGCATATAAATATAAACATCATTAGTAGGGGCTAATTGCCCTGTAGGAACTACAACATGAGCATTAGAATCTTCAGGATTGCTGTTTTTTGTTGGTTTTTGAGGGGGGTTAAGTATCTCCATTACCCATCATGTTCTGTGCTGCATGGCTGCAACGGATAATTACGACCATTAAGAATCTCAATCACAAAATCAAAACCATTTGGACTGGCTTCCAGGGCCCCCAGCACAGTAAGTAACCATTGTTTTGCTCATGAATATTCATAAGGGTTCTTTAATTTGACTTCCACGGTAGGGGGCTTGTAAAAAGCTCATCCACAGATTAGCCCCTACTGATGATTCAACATCTAAGGTAACAAGATATCATACATGATGAAAGGCTTTGTGAAAAGCAATGCATAAACCCGACATTTAGGTATTGTAGCTCCTCAGAAGAAAAACGGTAAAAGGGATTTCAAATATTTAGGTTTTTCAGTTGTAGTGACAGAAACGATCAAGGATCTATGCTGCGAAAGGCTTGGTAAATGTGGCACATTGCTGGACAAAGAGCAGCTGAGTCATCAATGATGGATGATGTCGACTTGTATTCAAGATTTAGGAATCTGTAGGGTGCATGACAAAGACAGTGGTATTAGCACAACGGTGTCAGTCAAAAAACCTACAGGTGTTTCAAATATTGTTGTATTATTTCACACTTGAGACTAGAATGGTGTTTGATTCAGTCTTAAGTTCGGATAAACCCTTGTTGACATTTAAAAAACCCAACCAACCAAATGAAAACCCCTTATTCATGACATTCAGCTAATGTTTGTTGCTGTGGAACAGAAGTGTTAAGCCACATGTTAGAAATAATACAAAAAAATCCTTCTGGAAATCTTCCCAATTTAAAAAAACATCCATATCCAATATTATCTAAAAATTAAGAGCTTATTGCTGAAGTACCACATCTGCATAAGATAACACAACATTGAGCAAGCTTTTACCATCCCATGACCTAAATGCTGTGGGATTTAAAAGCCATTGATTATTACCTGGAGTAGATTATCAGGCAATCATGAATGCTTTTGCTGGTTTTTGTTTCCTTCATCTTTCTATTTTCCAAATCCTCTTTCTCTACTCTATTTTTCTGTTCATTACTCCTGGCATTTTTTTCCTGTCCTGTCAGATGCTGAACACTTTCTGATTTTGCTTTAGAAAAGATCATTGGGGTTGAAGAACTGGGGGGCTTTGGCCAGCAGTGTTATTTTCATGCAGATCCTCCTCATCACAATCTGGTCAGTGCCACAGGGTGAATTCTTCCCCTGCCTTCCAATGCTGCTTGACGAAGTGGCCTCTAACCTTATGAAAATGGAACTTGTGGTTCAAATATGTGCCAAGTAAGGGAAAGAACTTCCAGCAGTCGAAGAGCAAGGATGAGAGCTTTGGACTACCTGCATAAAAAGACCTGTAAGCCTCATACAGGGACCCCAGCCCAGTATGGCTGCATTGTTGGAGCTAAATATAAATTGAAAGATGAGATGAGCTGTTCATGTTAAAGGATATCATTCTCAGAGCAAAATTAAAAGTCCCCTTGAAAACGCCTATTGGAAATCAGCAGTTGCAACTATAGATGGTATTAAAATGTGTAGCAGCCTGTCTGACTGGCATAGGAGATAACACTTAAAATGGAGCAAAGCATGTTTATGTATGTGTTGATAAGGTATATGTCTGCAGCAGCAAGGGGCTGAATTGCTGATTGGGAAGAGTACTCCTGGTCTTTAAGCACTGTGAGACTAATTCCTGCGAAAGTATAAAGCTTCTGTCTTCACTAGAATAGTACAAGGGGGGAACTCCTTCAGTCCCATCCACTGCAGTAATTGGCGTAAGACACTCTTGCTCTCCTGCCAGTGTGAAGTTCAAAGAAACTTCAGCATTAATTGGATATGCTTCATCCATTCATGAGCTTGAGTATATGCCAGATGAACTAAATCATATACAGCTCTGTGTGTGGGGGATGACAGCTCTGTTCCTGTGGAGGGAGACCAAATAATGTGAAAATCTGTTTTAAAGTTGTGGTATCCCATGATAAAAACCAAACTGTAGTAACAGGAAAATGTGGGCTTTTTTTTTTTTTTTTTTTTAATTCAGAGTTTTTAATCACTCTGTGTTCAAAATTATTCTTTTTGTTAGTATATAGCTAATGGGTCCTTCATATAGCAAACTCAGAAAACTTTCATTTTGCAAGCATGTGTGAGGAACCAAGTGTTTTACACACAGTTCTGTTTGAAACAGGAGTATCTGCTTACAGCTGTTACTAACCACTTCTTTTAGTGAATGTACTAAAATACAGCCTTAAAAGTAATTCAGCCCATACTTGACCATCATCCCTACAATTTCCTCCATTGCTGTAATAATAAGAAAATAGTATTCAAGCACATGGCAGCTGTGTGCGGAAAAATATGGGAAAGAGAGCAGGAAAGAAATAAGACTATAATGAGGTTAGAGCACTCTCAATAACCATAGGTTTAAAAATATATTTATAATATGTTAATTGTATCCTATAAAAACATTTCAAAACAATCTGCTGCTTCAGCATCCTCTAATGGCAGAACATCATAGAACAGGAAACAACCAGCAGCCTGGTGTTTGTCTGGTCTCGATTTGCAAAGTTCCCTTGTGCTGCTGTGAATTTTGTCCCAGCCAGCTCTGGGGGATTTTTACTAAAACCAAGGCAGGGCAGTCAAGAAGCGAAATGTGAATGTCAGATCAGGCTATTTATATGCATGTTAGGGACTAAAATATGTTTAACTGTACATACAGATTAGAAATTCTCCACTAGTCACTCAGAAATGTACCAAACACATGATGCAAGTTTTCTGAAGCTTGTACAACATAAAAGTCATATGTAATAGAATAACTAGTTAAGTTCTTTTCACTTGGTATTCTATAATCTGATATCAGAGATTTAGTAATGTCAAAACAAGTTAGACTTCTATATCAAAATAAGCAATACAGTATATATTGCTATTGATATGTATAAACACTACTCTCTATTTTAAAAAACTGATTTAATTTAATGCAGTAAAATGGACTCTTTTTTCCCCCCTGCTGCATCAGCACTATAGTCCTGAAAAAATTTGTTCCAATAATGCAGATTTCATGCAAAAGTATTTCATTGAAAAATTTTGGCTTATTCTCAGCATTATTTCATTCCCTGTGCCATGTAGTATCATCAGTTTGTCATGTGCAAGTGCAGGGCCACAGCACATAGCATCATGTACCTCTTCAAGTCACAGCAAATTGATCAAATTTTTGCCCTACTGGAACTCTAAGTGGATTAGGGAAAGTGGATTAGGTGGTCAGAAATGACTTTTTTTAAAGTGTTCACACATTGCATTGCAGATGTGCAGATGTCAAAGCAACTATTTAGTCTGGAAGTAGTTTGTTTGATAAAATGAAATGTGAATGAGGGTTCATAGAAGATAATTCTAGTGTTGGTTGGAAGGAAACAGGATATTCCAACCTTTTCCTGATGCCCTGCTTCTCCAGCCTCAGCATGGTCTCCCAGTGGTGCTATAACTCAGCAGTAAAATCACTGGATCAAGGCTGCTCACTAAAATCTAGACTAGGAGCTTTTTGCGAAGGTTTTGGAATTGAGGATTTAATTTAGTTTATTTCTTTAAGAAGGATATGTATTGGTAATTGTCACTTGTATCCCCACCATTAAAAATGCACAGTATTTTGGAGATAAACATCTATTTTTTTTCTTCTGCCTTTGTTGCAAATCTTGACAATCACATTGAAATATATGGTGAAAGGATTGTGGAATCAGTGAGATTTAAATGCTTGTACTTACCTAATAATTAAATAAGTGGAATTTACAGGAGATTGCATGATATATCCTGGATGGTTCAGATCCTGTTAAGTGTTCAACAAAATGATTTTTGTTTAGCCACTCACCATTACCCTTTTACCACCTTAAAATTACTGTAAAAATTCAAACGCTCCCAATTTTCAAGATATGCTCTCAGTGAAAATTCTGTATCTTGGCAACCAGGAAGGGACAATTATTCTTTGGAAAAAGTCGTCCTATCTACCAAGATGAATTTATTATCATAATTGTTGCAAGGATATGTGAGTTTATTCTGTATCTCTTCTTTGACTCTCTTTACTGTAGGAGATATCCCAATTCATTGATATTGAAATTGGTGAAGTGGGTTTAATTCAATTCAAAGAAATCCATGTCTGGTGGTATAGAACAGCTCTTTATATCATTTAAGATTTCTCATGCTTAGAGAAAAACAACGATTAATTTAAGCAATCTTGAATTCCGATTGCTCTCTATCAAATATGAACAACTTTGCATTGGTAATTTTTTTTTAATGTTGCAGATATGCAACTACCCCCAGTAAAAAGGCAAGAGATTTAATGCAAAGTACCCTCTACTTACAAGAGAAGAAGGAGTTGCTATTGCCTAAGAAAACAAATAAATACCAATGTCTTCCCTTTTTAGTTTCTAAATCTTCAGTCTTAAAATTTAAATTATACAAGGAAATATTAGTTCTTTGTATCATTATTCATTTAAATGCAGGACATGAACTTGAAACAGAAAAGATATGGGGATATGTGAAAGTGAATCTGAACTTCTGAATTATATTAGAGAGGCTTAAATTCTTCTTTGAAGGATGAAGACTGAAGCAAATTTAGGTCTGTAAGATTAGCCACAGGAAATCATTGGCTAAATTAATAAGTAATTTGAGAATGAATGAATGAAATAGTAGAATTTTAAGAAGAGGTATTTGCTGGTTAGCTTAGGTTTACACTAGAAATAAAAAACTTCAGGTCATGCCATAATGTGACCTTTTCATGGTGCTGATGTAAATCCAAGATTAATACAGGGGGAACATGGCCCAGAACAAAAGCACAGACTGAATGTGCCTGACTCTGGGCCCTCCCACACCGAGCTCTGTGTATTTCTCTGCTGGTTTGTATTAGGATATCACTTAAAATGGAGAGAGCACTTCCAATAAGAGAGGCAGGACAGAAAAACTCAGTTGTTTTTTGTTGTTCTTACCCATTTAGGCTATTTTTTAACTTGGTTTACACTATCAAAGATCTGATGAACACAGAAGAGTTTTGTCTGACAGAAAATCTTCTGGATTTTCTCAGCTGAGGATTTTGCAGCTTTGAGACCATTTCAACCATTACAAAAGTGGGAGGAGAAGATCCCTGGCAGAGCAGGAGCCTTCACGGGAGGATGGCAGTGCTGGAAGAAGTGTCCCAGCGGGTCCCCAGGCCAGGCAGGGTGGTGCCTCCTGGCAGGGCCCTCCCCAGCTCTGCCTTGTCCTGTAGGTAACCCCCAGGCTCAGCTGCACAGGATGGAAACGGAGCTCTGCAAACAATCTCAGCTAAATAAATTGCAAAACATATTTCATATGCAAATGAATTTCAATCAATTTCCAAATTGAATTCAATCAAATTACTTCTTTCAGTATTCCATACCTGTCACTTGCCATCTCCCTATGTCTCCTACATTTTGTGCTCTGAGCAGGTGACTGTAAACAGGAACTGGATTTAAATACAGTGAGGCTGGCAGTCAGTGTCAAGATGGCTCCTTACCAATTCCTACTCAAACCTTCAAATTAAAACATTTTTGGTGAGTGTTTTTCATGAGTGCTTTCTTTCAAGTAAGATACTTGTATTTGGGGGAAAAAAAAATAAAAAAAAAAAAAAATGACACACCCGAACACAAACCCACTAATTTTATGTGAAAAGAATTGGAGTTTTAAAAAATATCAAAGCAGATGGTGAGTTTGCATTTGAGGAAATATTTCCTGGTGCTTGTTTAGAGGACTTTCTTGAGTTTTAGTGTTACTGGGTATTAAATTTAAAAAACCAAACAAACAAAGCAATAACATTTAAATTGCTATATTTTTACTTCATTCTTTAAATATATATTTGGATTTAACTAGGAACTAAATAGCAACATGTGCAATTGTTGAATTCACATAATATATTTTTTTTTCTTTTTAGATTTATAAACGCTTTCTCTTCAAGTATGATGACTAGCATGAACTGAAAACAGTGGTTTATTTATCTGTTTTAGGCTTAACACTGAATCCAGGTATGAGATTTTATACTCCTCTTGTAATGAAAACTCCTTGTAAATGAAAATTATGCCAAGATTGTGGTGTTCATGTCCTCAGAATCAGACATTAATAAAAGGGTTTCTTTTGTCCTCTGTTCAAATCCCTTGAAAGCTCAGCTCTTGCTTAGATGTTGCAGCCTTATATGTGTGAAACTTCATCTGTCATGAAGATTGGTAAAAATACAATTAGGTGTGTCCTTTTAAACAGTTTTTACTCTGATGCCTGAGCGTTTATCTAAATCTCCGGTTATGTGGCCACTTTTACCACTAAGCTGTGTGTGTCCCCATAGCTGTCATGAATGAGTTTAATGTAATGAGCAACATTTACAACATTTTCAGTAATGACATTTACAAATATTTCCTCGGTTACTTGAAAGGAAAAGGAAATCTTGTGTAAAAACACCAAGAAACTCTAAACTGGGATTTTTGCCCTTTGCCATTCCCACCAGAATTTTCTCAGCTGTTAACATTTCTTTCATAAATGGAACACAAGAAAACAGAAGTGCACATATATAAACACGCATGCCTCTTTTTTTCTATTGCTAAAGTCCGTTGTGGCTGGTGCTACTGGTTATTTCATGGCAACAGGAAATATTAAGACCTGATATTACAACTTTTATAATGTATCTACTCCAATTTCTGTGCTTATATTAAAGTTTAGCTCTTTGTGTATGTGTGACTGAAACAAAAGTTCAAACCAGTGATTCACTGTCATGGAATAGGTTACTGGATTATTAATATTTTAACATTTTCCTTTGGCAAATATGAAAGCAATTGTAGCTAAGTGTAGGACGTAGTAGGAATAAACTCTTTCTGGGTACAAGTAAGGTAATTGCTGCCTGATTCAGTAGCATTATTTTGAGAGTAATATATCAAAGAAGGGAATAATATTTCTTATCTTCTAACAAGACCTTTCTATATGAGTCACATTTGATAAAAGTCTCTTTGAGAAAAAGATCAAGTTCATCTTAAATAATCATGATTTGCATATTCCTATTATGACAACTGCATTATTCTGAAAAGTGTGCTGTGCTATTTCTATGGCTTCTGAAAACAAAAAAGGTGAATTTCAGACTGAAAAAAAAATCAGAACCAATGTTCTCAGCATGTAATTAGGCCATGCGTATCATGAACATTGTTCTTGTGACTGTTTTTATAATTTTTACATAGTTATTTCAGAAAGGTTAAAAATTATGCATGCAGTCTTTATTATATTACACACATAATTTGGAAAAAAGCATTTCTCTGCACTAAAAATAATAAAGAAATAGATTCATTGTGTTGAGAAATTTATTTCTTGAGCCTCAAATAATTTAATTCCTTTTTATTCTATGCAAAAAGTAATTTTCTCCTGGGGGAAAATTATTACTTAACTACTGTTATGTATTCACTGGCAGTCTTAGCCACTCAGCCAGAGATAGTTCTAAAAAAGAAGTAGAGAAAGCTGATTGAAGTGAAATCCTTAAACTAAATATGAAAAATAGAAGACTTAAGGTTTTATATGCTTCTTTCACAAAGAATCCATAATGTTCCTGACATTAGAAAATCATTTAGTACAGAACTGCAGTGACTTTGACTTTATCACTGTCCTGTCATGGTTGCTTTAATGAATGACCATGTAGGTGTTTGTTTCAGTGAGGGCCTTTATCCATTCCCAGGATGGGCACACGCAAAAAAAGAAAAAAAAAAAAAAAAAAAAGATGCTTCTTGGCAGGAATGAGGAAATTCATTTTACATACTTTTCCTCATTATATACTTTGCTTTTGTTCTTCTGTTGGATTAGGTTGATAATTGGAGCATGAAGATGGGGACTGCTGAACTGGTTTTGGAAGAAACAATTTTGGAAGCTTGTTGCCATGCCAGGGTACCAGCAGTCATGACAGGCCTATAATATTCACCTGTTCCAGCTACTCAGTCCTGGTCATGGAGATGGCATTTAGGTAGACCAATAAGGATTATACTGGTCAGCCATTTCTGGCTATTTACTGCCAGCTTTGTAATATTTCCATCAGGGTGTACAGTAAAATTATATTGTATATACTTGCAAAGGACCTCTGGGTTATTGTTCAAATACTTGAGCTGAGACCTGGTGCAAGTCATTGGTTTATCCCTCATTCCTTCCACCAGAACATGAGAGATGAGATTTCTTTCCATCTGTGCAGGATACCTGAGGGTTTCCAGAAAAACCATTCCCAAAGGTCAGGATTTAACATGGGGATTCCAGTATGCTTATGGGTAATACTGATGGGATTTATATGAGCCATATTTTTAATACAAAAAGTCTTGTCAGTTCAGGTGAAGAAAAATGGGGTGTTTGTGTATTAATACATGGAGTGTCTGCAGGACAGGAAAGTAGCATGCTATGCAGATCTGTGGTATAAACTTAATTGTATGTGTGTAAACCAGTGGAATCCTAGTGCTGGAACAGGGTATGGTTCTCATAGGGTATAGAAATAAAAGGTGAGATGGAAACTAATTATTTGCCAACCTTAATCACTGCTATACTGTACATGAAAAAGGAGAAAATCTATTTTATGATTAATATACTCTGCTGAAAGACGAAAAAAAGTTGATGGAAGCAAAGAACCCAACTGTTTTGAAACCTGATATGTATAGGTACTGTACGTACTGATCATAGCTGAGATGGAAATAAGCTGCACTTATTCTTCCCATCTTCCCTTTTTCTTACCATCTCTATAACAAAGAAAAATATATTTTTTAAAATTATTATTAGTATACTTGTTCTCAAAGTGAACTCTTATTCTCTAATCCTATTCAGTGCTGAAGAGGCTGCCTGGATAAACAGGCTTCATCCTGTCATGAAATCATAATATGCATTATGACATTATATTTTGTTGTCATGGAAGCAGTTGCAGTGACATTCATGATTCTGATGTGAATCTTAACCAGTCTTTTACCAGCCATCAAGTTTCCATCTGAGGGCCAGGTTCTTGCCTGTGTTATGCATTTTCCTTCAGAGAGCCTGTCAGTCATTCATTACCAGGTCGCGTATATGATAGAAAACGGCAATCCCACTAACCTTCACAGCTTTATATGCTTTCTGTTCTCATTACCATGTTGAGGTGACGAGAAAAGCCAGCAAAAGGAGCTTCTGCCATTAGCACAGGTGTTTTGTGACCAGACATATTTCAGGGAATAATCTTGCATGTTGAACTACAGAGAAATTGTGGCAAATCCTTGGGTTTTGTGAGATTCAGAAAAGAGTGATTTATGCATTCTTGTTGTTATTTAAAAAGAAAGATATTGTACATACAACAAAAATTGGATTTGCTTCTGTTACAGGCACTACTGAATCTTTGTTCTTCTGTCTCTACTGGTTCTGTTGCAGAACTGTGTCTGCTCCTTTGCTATTCAGTGGGTAAAAAGACAGTCCACTCAACTCCCAGTATTCAGTGCACGTTTGTAGTTTTCTCTTGGTTTGGTTTACTGAAAGAAATCTACCAGTAAAGACAAATCTTGAATATCTCTGCTTTTCCAAATGCTTCTCCTCATCATGCCTCTGCATTTTATATGGCTGTACAAGTGCAACTAGGAAAGCAAGGTTGGCTGTCCTTTACTCAAGACTAAGGCGTTCTGTTCAGAAGAATAGTGTGGATGCACTCCTGTTCACACAATTCGTTAATGTTACTGGGATGTGTGTGAATGCCAAGCTTCGGCTATGTCTTATTGACTGCCCCAGCTAACCTCATTCTGTCAATCTGCTCCCAGCACCAACACAGAGCCGTTCTTGGCAGATGGCACAGAGCACGACTGTGAGAATGTGCTATCCCCCTGCTGACCTTGTGCACTAGTAGGAGTTCTGCTTAAATAATTCATGGCAAACTAACAGGGATTTCTCTTCCAATTTATTTTATTGTTTTGTCCAGAAAGCTATTGACATATCAAGGTGTTCAAGTCTTTAATGTGCGTCCAAAGAAGCCATTAGAATACTGGGGCCACACAAAGCATTAACAGTTGGTTTAGATGGCTAAATAAATTCAGTTTCCAAAGTCATGTTTAATGGAGTCTGAATCCCCCTGAAATCCTGGAAGTCTGTACATACCTTCAGACAAGACCAGGAAGGTTGGTAGAGTTTAGGCCCTGTAAATGTAGGTTGTTTTATTAGAGCTGTGTCATTCATTCATCACTGTGATATTGGCAGAGATGGGACTGCATTTTTTGCTGTTTGAGAAGATGAAAGCTAAAAACATTTATTTTTATTTTTGGAGGTTTTACTGTCAAATATTCTGGCAGTATTGGATGAATTATTGTTGTTTTGCTGTGGTTTTTTTTAGTTTGAGTAAATGTAAACATTTTGCATATTGAAGGAAATACATAGATGGAAAAGGCAAAGATGTTTTGATATCACTTTCAGATAAGAGCAAATCCAGGTGTTATACAAAAAACCAAAACAGCATAGCACTTAAGCATATGTTGAAGTCATTTATAAAGTAGTAGGTATTCCACAGGTGTCCTGTTTATTTAAATCCTAATTTCACAAATGAACAGATGTATAATTTTGTGTGAAAGTTGAAGCCTAGGCCAGGTCTAAACTAAAAAAAGGCAAATAAGTGTAGTGAGAAGTTTATACTGACTGTGCTGGCAAAGGAATCATTGAGCACAGTAACAGAACTGAGATGTACCCATGAGAGCTTAATTTCATCCAGAAGCAATGATTTCATGTCATGATTCTGTGTGTGCCTTGTGGAAGAAGAATAATTCCAGCCAGGACTGTGTGGGCAGGATGGCATGTTCCTACTGCTGTACTACCAAGTACTTCCACTGCACTATCGCCACCAGTATAGTCCCTCTGACGGCTTCAGAAATTGGGTTCACTGATGCTTAGGTCTCCCAGTGATCTGTAAAGAAAGAATTTTATCTATCTGTGCAATGATCTTTTCAAAACCCCATGCACTACTTGTTCTTGACACTCGTATTATGGGGGCTGAAGTGCAATCTTTTTTACTATTGATGAATTTTCTCCCTCTATGACCAGGCATTGAAACTCCAGCTTTTTTATTAAGCTGCAGGCAGCTGAAAATTTGAGATATAATATAGGATGCAATTTTTGGAACCAAAAAATTTGTTTAGCTTTATCGTGTGATAACCCTTAAATATAATGGGTGCAGATAATTGTAGGGGAATGCAACCATCATCTAAGAAATAATTTGCTGAAACATAAGTTACTTTTATAGAATGGATATTGCCATTGTCACCCCTCTTGGCTCCAAAAGTGTTCATCACACTTTCCCTCACATGTTCAGGTTATTAATTAGATTGAATTATTTTCTAACACATATTTTGCATCTCTTTAGTATCTGAAGAATGGCCGTTATGAATAAATGTCTGTTTTTTTCCAATGAAATAACTTTGTCTAATGAAATATGTTATGTATTTCTGCAATTTTTTCTGCACTCAAACTATCATAGCTACAAGCACACAGCAACTCCAATGACTTCACTGCAAGGATGTAGTAAAAAAGCTGTATTGAAAATCTGTCTTAAAGCTAGAAATGTAAAATTCTTTATACTTTTCTGGTTTGCATCAATCCAGAAATAGTTATGTTCATATTACACATAAAATTACTAAGTTTTATAGCTAAAAGATGGAGAAAGCAGGTCTATAAAAGGCACTGAATTTTAGCTATATCTTTTTATTGTATTAATGGTCAACCTACCACAGCACTTCAAGTGTTTCATGCTTCCTGCCATTTGAAATTCAAGCTAAAATCTTGCTAATATATTGTGCCTTTTTTTTTCATCCATACAGAACTGAGATAGATTCTCTGTTAGTTATGTCAAAATAACCAAAAGTAGCAGTTTAACACCTATATATTAAACTCATATGGCACTTTATATACAATTAATTTTTTTCCACAAGCTTGCTATTACAGTGGGATGCAGAGTGTAGCTATATTCCCACAATTACAAAGTCATATAACAACTCACTTGTTGCTCACACTTTTATCTCATAATGTTAAGAGGAGGAATTGTTTGAATGTACTGTCACGAAGACAGAACAACCACAACAGTAGCCCTCAAGTTAAAGCTTTAAATGATCAACATTGCCAATACAAATGACAGCTCACTAAAATGTAATCCTGTTTTTTCCAGGGCAGGTTCCTTTTTCTGTTTTTTTCCCCCTCACTATTTTTGACTTCTACAGGATGAAATAATATGACATGTCCTCCACTGACTAAACAGGCTTATTAAGAATTAATATGTTTTAAGGGAATATAGCCTCCAACCAGGAATCTTTAAAAACTTTGTGGCTTAATGAGTATTTAATAACTGCAACATGTGAACATTTTGAATCTGTGTCATGCTTTTGGTATTCAGCATGGTAGTGATGTAATAGGAGATGTTCAGGGAATATAAAGGCACTGTATCTACTTGGAAGTAGAAAAGCAGATAAACTGCACCCTTGAGAGGCAATGAAACACACACTAGGGCAGAATAAATGTACTTTGGAAAGGGTACAGCATATACTTCCCCCTTTCTCATTCTCCCATTTCTCTTCCTACAATGCTTCTTTGTGTAGGAGGAGAAAAGAAAAGAATTATTATTTTTTTTAACTGGTTTTTCCCTTTACAGCATAGAGGTTTTATGGGAAAAAATGAAACACAGAAAGAGATACAGTGACAACAGCCAAAGGCACTTTGTATTTCATTTAGCAATGTTATATAGTTTTAAAATAAAGAACTTGAAAGTCTTTGGAGTGAACAGTAAAAGCTGTTATTAAGATAGGTGATCGCCTGTCATCATAAAGGGTTTGTTTCTTTACCTGACACCTTCCTCGGGGTGTTCTCTGACTTGAGATCGTTTTATAAAAGTAAAAGAAGTTTGTCACAGCTCCACAGGGTCTTTGAGAAGACCCACAGCCTGAGAGCTGACTGATCTGTTCCTCTCATGACTTCTGTTTCGATTCCCAAATGTCAGAGCTAATTTTCATTAAGGTCTTTCCTGGTATAATGCAACTTTCCAGTGTGGGGCTCGCTCTGGAAGTTTCTCGTGGTTGCTGCTATGGAATGCTGTGCCTGATGGATTGTTCGCCTTGCACTACCTGTATTCCGCATCCTAATCTGCATCTTCCCTCTCTCCAGTGCACTCTGTCTCCCCATCATGCTTTGTCTGTCTCTGATGAGTAATCACATGTAATCATCAGGAGTAGAAATGGCTGTAGGGAGTAGCTCTTATGGAAATAATTTGATTGTCATTTTGAACACTTTGGACTCTTCATTTATGTATACCTAATTGTGAAAATACTTTATTGCAAACAATTGGTAATAGACTTTTGTGTCACAGTAAATCCTTCACTTTTATTCAAATTTTACTATAGTACAGCTAAACTAGGCTGACGTTTTATTTTAACTTCTTAAATGAAGTCAGAGTACCCATTATTTAGAACTGATTAGAGAACTTGATAGCACTGGCAGCATTACGTGTGATTTTTAGGCTATGGTATAAATTGAGCAGTCTAGACTTCAGAAATAATTCAAATGAGCAAATATGATACTAAGGAACAGAGCTGCCTGAGGTACAAGCAAGGAAGTTTAAATCAAGAGACATCCCTAACTTGAAATCCAATAACTAAAATAACAAAATCATACACCAAAATGTAGTAGTAGTCCCATGATCTGCCCTTGATTAGCCTATTTTAGTATTTTAGTAGTTTTACAATTCTATGTACTTACATACTGTGACTTCGTTGAACTTTATTGAAAAAGATATTGTTTTAATATTAGTTATTTGGTTAATTTTAAAGATAAGGTTACTGGAAATTTATAAATAAATTAATTGGAAGTCAATACATATAGGAATAAAAAGTAATTGTAGTTAATTTGGAAAAAAGTGGATTTAATTTCTCTTTAATTATCACTGGACACTCTTTTAGCCATCTCACTGAAGAAAATCACTAGAAAAAAAGAAGTATATAAAGTTAAAAGAAAAATATAATTACTGCAGGTTATACATTTATAAATGGTTTAACTGAATAAGATTAATTTTTTTCCCAGAATAATGTAAATTACCAACCATATGCAATTTTCAGTGGTGTTTGGTATGAAAAGGAACTCTCTGTTTCATACCTCTCTGTCAAATCAAAGTCTGAAGTCAAAGTTTTAAGAGCTGTTTCCTGACACCTCTGGGTTGCCAAAGGGACTCCCAGGCATTTTTCAGAAGGAAAGAGTTCTCCACCAACTCGAGATGGACCCCAGGCACCATGGAGGGTGTGAGGCTTTGGTCACCCTTTTTTGTACTTCCTTTTCTCACACATCTGCTTTCCTGGCACCATGTCTTCTAATGCCTTTTTTTTAGAAAAAGTCAGATTCACCTGATCAGAACTGCTTCCATACCCTCTTTTGACCAGACAGGAGTGGTATAAGCCCTGTTACAAACAGTCCTGAGTGAGTATGGATTTGCCATTCTCAAGGAGCTGACAAGACCTTGTGGTCTGTCTGTCTTTCCCCAACAGGTTTGTCGGGAAATGAGAGACAGATCTGAAAGGATGAGCTCCTGTCTTGTTGCTCCTTTTCTCATACTTGTTGTATTGTTTTTATGTGTTTGACATCAGTGAAAGACAGCTCTACCTCACTTTTAGGTATTTTTTTTCCCTTGAAAAATGATAGCTATTATTATCTTCCACCTCAAAAGCAGAAATAGATTTTATAGGATTTCTCTCTATTAAAGGGGCAAGGGAAAAAGTCAGTACCAAAAATAAAATCAATTTGTTATTACTTTGGTTCTTTAAATACTACTACTACCTTTTCATCTGTATCCCTTAAAAAAAGGTTGAATATGTTTTAAATGGAAACTCTTCACCACAGAGCTAATTTAACTGAAATCTATAAACTCAAAATCCATCATTTTATTGAAATATTTGTTACAATACCACCTAATATCCAACCCAATATCCCTTGGTGAAGCTTAAGAATTGTGTCCCCTCATTCTGTCAGTGCTGCCTGGAGAAAGAGACCAACCCCACCTGACCACAGCCACCTTTCAGGGAGTTGTAGAGAGTGGTAAGGTCACCTCTAAGTCTCCTCCAGGCTAAACAACCCCAGCTCCCTCAGCTGTTCCTCATTGGGCTTGTGTTCCAAACCCCTCACCAGCCTCGTTGCCTCCTCTGGGTGTGCTCAAGTGTCTCAATGTCCTTCCTAAACTGAGGGGCCAGAACTGGACACAGCACTCAAGGTGTGGCCTCACCAGTGCCAAGCACCTCCCTGCTCCTGCTGGCCACACCATTTCTGATCCAGGCCAGGATGCCACTGGCCTCCTTGGCCACCAGGGCACACAGCTGGCTCATGTTCAGTTGGCTGTTCACCAGTACCCCCAGGTCCCTTCCAGCCACACCATCCCCAGCCTGTAACACTGCAGGGGGTCATTGTGGCCAAAATGCAGGACTCAGCTCTTGGACTCAAACTTCATCCTATTGGACTCTGCCCCTCCATCCAACCCTTCCAGGTCTTTCTGCAGAGCCCTTCTACCTTCCAACAGATCAACACATGCTCCCAACTTAGTGTCATCTGCAAATTTACTAATGAAAGACTCAATATCCTCATCCGTGTCATCAGTAAAAACATTGAGCAGAACTGGCCCCAGCACAGACCCCTGAGGGACACCACTGGTGACTGGCCCCCAGCTGGATGCAGCACCATTCACCAGCACTCTGGGCCCAGCCATCCAACCAGTTCTTAACTGAGTGGAGTGCTCCTGTCTAAGCCATGGGCTGGCAACTTTTCCAGGAGTCTGCTGTGGGAGACAGTGTCTTGCTGAAGGCCTTGCTGAAGTCCAGACGGACAACATCCACAGCCTTTCCTGCATCCAGCAGACGGGTCAGCTGGTCATAAAAGGAGACCAGGTTGGTCAAACACAACCTACCCCTCCTAAACCTGTGCTGGCTGGTCTGATACTCTGGCCATCCTGTAACTGCTGTGTGATGATACTCAATATAAACTGTTCCATTACCTGACCAGGTACTGAGGTCAGGCTAACTGGCCTATAATTACCAGGATCATCTTTACCACCCTTTTTATGAATGGGAGTCACATTGGCCAGCTTCCAGTCATCTGGAACCTCACCAGTGAGCCAGGACTGTTGGTAAATGATGGAGAACGGCTTCGTAAGCTCATCTGCCAGCTCCCTCATCACCCTGGGATGGATCTGTCTGGTCCCACAGATTTATGAATATCCAAGCAGCTCATCAGTTTTCTGCCTCCTCCTTGATAACAAGGGGACCATTCTCTTCCCTGACACCGTCTACCAATCCAGAAGGACAGTTGTCCTGAGGACAAACTGTCTTTCGACTAAAGACTGAGGCAAAGAAGGTGTTAAGCACTTCTGCCTTCCCCTCTTCTGCAGTTACTAAGTATGATGCCTTGGGTTTTAGCTTTTATATTTTTCAGATTCTCTGCTGCTTAATGTGTAATTCTGAAACTTCATATTAGGTGTTAGTATGTTCTCTCCACAGGGTAGTTACACAAAACAATCCCTTCGTAGCTAGAGAATCAAGGACATCCATTACCCAAAAATCATAAGCGTCAAAGGTGTCTTGGGTTGCAAGGCAGGATGTTACCAAAAGTATGTATTCTCTCACCATCTGTTAAAAACAGGTGGGACAGTGTTCTTTATCTTTTCCATCGCCCATACTTCCTCCGGGAAGTTATCTTCTGCTAATAGACCATTCAGTCCCACTGCATGACTGATAAAATTACATCATCCCATTGGGAGATGCTCCACCCAGGGGGAGGAGAAAAGCATTTCCTACCTAGATAAAATCTGAGATTTGGAACATCAGGGCAGCCTTTTTCCACTGGATTCCAGAGGAAAAAACAGACCTTTTCCACATAATCACTGGACTTTTAGAGGAAAACTGCACCTTCTACAGGACCACTGCTTCAACAGAACCACATCTGTCACCCCAGGAGGACTGCAGCCACCATTTAATCAGACACCCCTGACTGATGGGGTGTCAGGTTGTATCCTGACTCTGTCAGTGTTTTGTTCTTTTTATATTACTGCATTTTTATCTTTGTCTGAGAACTCCTTAATTTCAAAATTATAATAATTTGGTTTTACATTTTCCATTTCAAGAGAGGCTCCTGCCTTCCTTAGCAGACATGCCTTCCAAGCCAAGACCAGAAGGGAAGGGGGCAAGCCAGGGGGGTTGAAACTTCATAACTTGGGGCTGTGGTTGGACAATTGACCCCAATATATAGATGAACCAAAACTTATAAAAGTGTGAAAACTTGTGACTGGGATCCATCTTGGATTTGATTTGGGTTTAGCCCCGGCCAGGTTCTTGCACTGCCCAAGGTATATCCCTTCAATAAATACCTATTTTATTCCTTTTGTTCAGTCTAGTCTCTTTTCCAGGTCTGCCTTTCCAGGCATCACCTCCCTCATCCAATAGAGAGCAGAGATTGGTCTTACCCTTCCTTTTTACCATTAATATATTTGTAAACACATTTTTGTTATCCTTTACATAAGTTGCCAAATTACATTCAAACTGAGATTTGGCCTCCCTAATTTTTTTCCTACATGCCCTAGGGACCCCCTTAAATACATCCTGAGAGATCTGACCCTCCTTCCAAAGATGATGCATCCTCTTTTAATTACTAAGTTCCTTCAAAACCTCCTTGCCCTTCCAGGCTGGACATTTGCCTTGTTGGCTCATCTTTCAGCACACAAGGACAGTCTGTTCCTGTGCCCTCAAGATCTCTGTTTTGAGAGAATTCTATAATTTCATGATCACTGTGCCCCAGGCAGCCTCCAACCACCACATCTCCACCAGCCCATCTTATTTGCAGACAATAGGTCAAACATAGTCCCTCCCCTGCTAGGCTCACTCACCAGCTGCGACAAAAAGTTGTCCTCCACAGTCTTAAAAACTTCCTGGACTGCCTTGTTTCTGCTGTATTAAGTTTCCAGCAGATGTCTGGTAGGTTGAAGTCACCTACAAGAACAAGGGCTGATGATCCTGGAACATTGTCCAGCTGCTTTAGAAGTTGTCTGCCTCTTCCTCCTGGCTGGGTGGACAATAACAGACTCCCAGTAGGATGTCAGCCTTGTTGGCCTTCCCCTTAATTCAGTTATCAAGTAGAAGATGCAGGGTGACTTGTCAAATCACCATTATTTTGAATTTAATAAAAGTCTGCTGGCAGGAAAAGAAAAAAAAACCAAACCCCCAAAAAACAAAGCAAACAAAACAAAACAAGCAAACAAAAAAGCCACCAACACCAAAAAAAAACACTAACAAAGAAATATCCCACCAAAGTTGGGGCTTTCTCATTAGTAAAGAGTAGCTGAAAGGAAAGCAGGCATTACCACGAGAGGGCATGGATATCTGCAGTACTTCTTTAACAGGGACTGCCATGCCCATGGTTTTCTTCCTATAAATGATGCAAACCCTGCAATCACAACAGTCTGAAGAAGTCCTCAAAGGAATTTGGATGCACATTTCACAGGTATCACTCTCACTAAACCTTTCAGTGTATGCCAGTAATGCATTTCTGCACAAAGCAGTTTTACTTGTCCCTTGTGCTGTGTCCCCAACATCACACCTGGTGGTTCTGAACAGAGTTATGTCTGGAGTAGGATATTTAAAAATAAATGGAATTTGCAAACAGGAGTCATTCAATGAAAAAATATATTTAAAACCCAGACATATATTTTAAGCATTGATTGAGGCAATAAATAGTTCATGGTAAATGTATAATTACATTGAGAACTGTAGAGCTTCAAACATATTGAATGCATTCCATAATTGCTTATGGATAACAATATTAAATATGTGGTAAAACAATCTCCAGGAGGAATCACACCACAGAGCATATTTCCACCTTTGCAGAGTAGGTTTGTGTTGGAATTAGAGGAGGGCACAAGGTTGGAGCTGAATCAGGCTCCCTACACAGCCTTTTGTAAGCAGAGATGGTGATTTACTGTCAACACTTGAGGGCATTAAAATAAATTTTTCTTAATCTTCATGATGAATCTAACTAGTCACTGGTAAACTCAGATCTCTTATAGGGGATTTTCATAATTTTGTCATCTGAAGTGCATTTGTCTTAGAAAATAAAATGTAGATAGTTAACAAAATACAAATGCAGACTAGAGATGTGTACATTTCAAAAAACTTTATTTTTATTGTTTCAGTTGACATTCTGCAGAATGTCATTAAGAGTGAATAAACAAGCTAATGAGGTTTTAGCTAAATCTCTGCAAACAAGTTGTGAATTTGGAAAAAAAAGTGCTCATACCTTAATCCCCGATTTCCTATTTTGGAATTTCCTATTTTTCCTATCAAGTCCCCTGTTTTGCAGTGATGCATTCATTCAACATGTAACTAGTATCAAAGGCATGAAATTCTGATTAACCATTTTTTGGCACCTCACCTCTTCCAGTTTGAACTTGGATTCTCCTCCATGCACAGACCACTAATGAGGAAATCCTTGCTTATGAATTCAATGCAGAATGAGAGAATTTTTTCCTTTGCATAATGTTTGCTTTGAAGTCAGACAGTCCAAGAAAGTGATTGATCTCACCCAAGTTCATAACTTTTTCAAAGTACTGCCGATATCATTAAATTTTAATTAACCCTTTGAGCTCCTTCTATGATGTAAAGATGAGGAAACATCAAAGACTTGTGTGTTAGAGCAACAGTGAAATCTTTTGAGCTGGCTTAGAAGAAATCTAAGCTGCAAAATATTGCAGTTCCATAGTCAACTCAGTTCTAGTTACTACCCTGCTCAGTGTTAGAAGAGGCAGAGCAATTGTTACATCCTCAGCTCAGGCTATTTATATACTGTCAAACTAAACCCATCTTCCTGGAAATGTCCTTCCTCCTATCTTTTAGTAGGCTATCTTAAAGCAAATGAATAGAATATAGACTCTCATTCTTTCTCCTTCCCTTTGTATTTGCTTTAGCTATTATTATCCTGGTTAGTTGTTTTAGGATTTAATAGGTATTAAATGATCTTCCATTTTAAAAAAAAAAAATTATCTAGACTTCATGTGTTAAAATTCATCCTCTGCAGTTCCTGTTCTTGACAGGGCAATTTCAGTTAAGAAGAAGCTGCATACACTCCTAACTCCAAAACCCCTCACTTACGCATGTGGGGACCTGCAGAAGGCTTTGAGAGGGGCTGTGTTCTTAGGGCAAGACCCAAGTTTGCCTTTGTGCTGTGAAATTATTTATACTACTGTGGAGTAGATCTGAAAGTATTCTGCACCAATGGCTCATGGTAGTAAATAAATCCTTAGAGCATTAATAAGGAAGTTTTTGCTGCAGGGGGTCAAAAGACAAGACCTGGCTGGAGGAGCACTCTGGTCTCTTGATACTCGAAATGCCTAGGATGCAAAGAGCTAGGGGAGAGAGTGGGAAAGAAGATAAGTAAATGCTTCCCAAATTCTGCAAACAAGGCAAAAGGGAAGGTCAGGAAACGGATACTTTCTGCTGGATATGTCAGCCTTTGATCTATTTCCTGCTGATTCTGTTAAGGAAATTGGTGGTGAGAAGATAACAAAGTCTGCTCTTCCTTTCATTAATAGTGATTATGATAGAATGAGTGTTTGATATGCAAAGAAAATGCTGGTCAAAGCAAGACCCTTCCAGGAAAAAAAAGAATAAATAAATAAATAAATAAGCATTATTTGTGGTGATTCCTGGAGAAAGGGATATGTTTGACTGGGGAATGTTAGGTCAATCTGGGGAATTTCCAAAGAGGATCACTTGCCACTGGCAGGAGGAGGGTTGCTTGAAAATACTGTGTATTGCATTTACGTTTTAAGTTTCATGTTAGATGAAATGCCACATTCACAATTAATATACAGTGTATATTTAGTGTATAGTTATAGCATACATTTAGAGTATATCTCTGGGGGGGCAAAAGTGATAAACAGAGCATAATTTTTCTTGTCCATCCCTGAAATATCCAGCACTTGTTGAATGAGTGCCAATTCTTACTGGGAAGGGGGTTTTTTGTGTTTTCAGCTACATCTCCTATCACAAGTGAATCAGTGCCTCCCGATGGATTACATGGGCTTTTCTCTTGCCCCGAGACAACAAAAATGAAATTAAGGCAACTGTTTCAGTGTTACTCTACTTCAAGAGAAGGAGAATTAATTTAGCTTGATCAAAATAGGACCAATTAAACCAATATATCAGATGCAGGGATTAGAGATTTCCAAAGGTTTGTCTAGCTGAGGCAGAGCATTCCTCTACCACTTTCTAAGGTGACAAGTGGCAGGTAATGAAAGGATTACTAAAATAATTTTTTCTACCTGTCATCTGTGAATCTGTTTTAGGATTATAGAAAAGAACAACATTGAATCTGTTTTGTGATGCATGAACTAAAGTGAAGTTGTGACATCTGGTAAATATGGAGTGAAAACAGACGTGAAAATGGAGGATTTGTATGAAACAGTTCGCTAAAAAGCCAAAATTTTCTGAGTCATCACAATGGCCTATATGCACACACATTTGTTGCCTATTTCCTGATAGAAAAAGAGAACCAGCAGATAAATTTGAGGGTTGTGGATAAAGCTACAGGATATTCAAGAAAATACTAAGCTGTTCAATACTGTGGTTGCTGCACACCCAGTTTCCTAAGTTTCCTTCTCTTAGGGGTGCCCAAATGTCAGTGGTTGACAGCCAATGAGCTCAAGTAACATTTGTCAGTAAAAGCATTAGGATGGATAGCATTACAAATAAGAAACCCAAAATACCAGAAATGGGGTGTTTTTTGCTTCTTTTCATTGCTTTTATTTCATGAGTTTAGCACTACAGTTTTGACAAGATGAGATGCTTGGTGTTTGGGAGTTGGTTTGGTCTTTTTATTGGTTTGGGGGGACTGGTGAAGGAGGCTGAGGTTTTTGATGTTTAATTTTTAACCATCAAACATTCCAGATGCTAAGTGCTGGCCTTCCTCTTGCTATTAATGCAGATGTGGGTAGGTAAGCTGAAATAGTAACAAAATCTGTTATTCTGTCACGTACATAGTCACATACTGTACCTCCCTTTTTTATTCTTGACTTGTAATTCCATTTTATGTTTTTTCTGACTTAACCAGTTTTTTGATCCTTAAGAAATTAGTGTGTGACTTTGTGAGCTGTTTATAGATTTAAAAGACTTCCAGACAACATGCAAATATTATGAGGATGGGGTCTATGTGTAAATAGGAGCTATTTTAGTTCTTTCTGATGGAGCACTTCAACAGAAGAGACTGAATTCAGGCAGACTCTATTTAGAAAACAATTTTGCCCTTGAGAAGGTGTAGAGACTTCAAAAAAGACAGGAAGTAAGCAGACCTCATTACAGTGATATGAATTACACTTATATCAGATTGGCTGGAAAACAAATGTCTGCGTTTGCATTTTGCTGCTCTTGTGCATTTCAATGATCACGCGCTGCATTAACATTGCAACTGAACTGCTGCGAAGCAATTTGTGTACAGTCCAAATAATCAGGAATCCTCAATCTAGCTAATGGCAGCATTAGTCACACAATTCCAAACTTCATGTATTAAGAAGCGTTACTGGATATAGAGGAATATTTATGCAATTAAAATGTTCAGATGTCAGTCACTGGAGGATTAATCATTGAAGATGTGCAGTTCAGTTTTGTTTGACATTCAGTACTATTCTCATAAAGAGATTTGTATTTGATTTAAAGTAATTAAGTGCCTTGATAATAACTTAAATACAAGTGGCAACTTGGCTTCATAGGAGTGAAAGGGTTGTGAATATACTTTACCCCCTTAATTCAGGGTTTTTTTTAAATTATAAATTTTATAAGAAGAAAGTGGCATTTTAGTGTTGTGACACTTGTTGTGGTGCTCTCTGTCCATTTATACTTTTGACCACCATCACACCTCAAAGTGGTTTTGTCAGATTCCAAGAGAGGATTAGCTACCTCCTCAGAGATTCTTTCCTATTAATTTTTCAGAAATTTAAAGAAAATATCCAGATTTAAACAGTTCTTTGTCCAAAAAAAAGCTACAGCTGCACAAGGCTCTTTCCTTTGGATCCATTAAGATGTTATAAACAAAGCAGCAAAACATAACAACCTAACAACCTTTTTTAGCCTTGCATGTCCACTGCTCCCTGTAGGTCCTGTCTCAGTGCCTCTTGCCATGTAGTCCAAATATTCATTTTCCTGTTCCTGTTTCATCAGACTAATTTTGTTTTAAACCTGTATTCAAGGCCCCATTGCCTACAGAAATTTTCCCTGCAGTTTTGTCTAAGTAATATTCTTCCTCTCTGTGTTGTATCTATTGTTGATTGCTCCTGTTTCACCAAGAGGTGGTTGAATTTTAATGGTAGGTTTCATGATCCTTTGATGTAGCAGAGCAGCAGCCAGAGTCTGCAAAGCAGTTAGCTTGAATCTCAGTTTGTAACATCATATTAAGAG
Organism: Catharus ustulatus; assembly: GCF_009819885.2. Taxonomy (NCBI): domain Eukaryota; kingdom Metazoa; phylum Chordata; class Aves; order Passeriformes; family Turdidae; genus Catharus; species Catharus ustulatus. The sequence goes on along the minus strand of NC_046235.1, from coordinate 5,472,512 downwards.
TATTTACAGTTCATGTTTAACTGAAAGACGTAACAGAAACCTAAGACAATTTTAAAGGCAATTACTTTAAATGAATTACTGATTATGTCTAACTGACATTCTAGTTTCCTGAAAATGTCATCAAGCTCTAAATTCTAAAGAAAGGAAAAAGAAATCTGAATTTACAGCATGACATTTTCTTTTATTTTTTCTGTAATAGTGAAAGCAAAATCAAAATATGTGAAAGGAAGAATGATAAGACTTCAGTATAAATGTTTCACAAGTTACATAAACAGTTGCTAGATGGGCAATCTGCTCGTATTTTATGCTTTGTAATACATTTTTGGTAAATGGTTTCTAACCAATAGAAACAAAATAGGAAAAAATAGGAAAAAATTGCAGAGGTCTAATTTATCTGCTGTTGTAAGTGCATTGTTGTTTCTGGAGGTGTATGAAATATATCCCTTAGTTAAAGGGATAGTACTAAAGATCATTTACTCAGAATTGCACAATTACTAGGCCTGTCTGTCAAGCTTGTGGGGGCAAAAATACTGCTGCTTGTTCCAAATTCTATTTAGTGTGGATTTAATGGGAATAAAAAAACCTTTAACAGTACCACTGTACTTTTACCATAGAAATGCTGTGTCATAAAACACAGCTAACATTGAAGCATACAGATAAATGTTCTCTTTGGTCTACTTCTTTTCTCTTAAAAACCTGGTGTTAAAGCAATGTTTGTTTTACTTGCAGTTGCTCTCAAGTGTGAGTAAATATGATTAGTATATAATATAAAAACCAGAACCATTCCCTGGACAGCCTGTCCATTATCCACAAGGCACTCAGGAGTCTGAGCTGCCGATGTTTGTGCTTCTCTTGCTTGCAGTGCAGGGCTTGCAAGGACTGCAGGATCAGGCTAACACCAGCAGCACTGACAAAGGCAATAAACACTCAGAGCAGAGCCACTGAAGGCAACCCTCACTGGCTGCTGACCGAGCACAGAATTGCTGATGAGCTGTGTTTGGGAGTTGCTTTTTTCTGTGGACGAAAAGAATCTTCAGGATTAATTTGTATTTGTGTTTGTATATAGTTATGAACTGATATGACTACTTGGTCTATTCAAACATACATTTTCCATTTCTGATCTATTTAAAATGGATTGGTTTTTATCAAAACCCACAAAGAGGGATATTGAGCTTGACATACCTATTGTTGTGTGGAACACAACATTTGGGTATTTAATTGACAAAGCACCCAGCTACCCACTTGAGAGCATAGCTCATATGAGAGAGGGAGGAAAAATCAGATTTACATTTCCTGCCCTATGAGCTAATACTATGTAATGGAGAGAAATTAACTCCATGTGAATTTCGGCAGTGTTTTAGTGCTTTTCTAAAGGCTTACCTAGGACAGCACATTGTTATGGAAGAATCAGAGTTGTTTAACATATTTTTAAGGTTTTTGCAAGCAAAAGAATAATTACTTTTTTCTGGAGCTGAATGGAAGTTTGAAGAGTTTGCCACTTAGAACTGGTCAAGGGGAAAAAGTTAGCTAAAATGCAAGCATTTCTGAAAAGGCATCTTCTCTTCTGGCATTACTGGCTTCAAATGATGTGCCCTCTGAGAGCAGCTTAGTTTGATGTAGCCACTTTGATAAAAGCTGAATAGAATATAAAAGAAAACATAAAAAGCAATTCAGAAGGTGTGCTGCAAAGACTTCATTTTTTAACTTTTTTCTTTTTTTTTCTCTTGTGATCTTGTTTTGTTTTTCATATGAAAAACACCTACAATGTTTTCCAATTATTATTTCAAGAATTCAAAATCAGTTGACTTTGTGATGCTGAAGGCTGGAGCTCCAACAGCTGGACCCCTTCCTTAGGATGTAGTCAAAAGTTCCACCTCTGACCTTTTCCTTTTTCAGCTCATTAGAGATATGTATTTATTTACTGTAGATAGCCTAGTTAGCCTTGGATTTTGCATCTTACCAAGCTATGCTACACAGAACTCAGGGCAAGTAAAACAAAACCTGTAGTAGTGCACATGTGTACTCTCATTCTTGGCCATGCCAGTTTAAGGGGATACTACTGAATTCTCATGTAACGGGCAGGATATTTTCATTATAATGATAAATATAAACAGACACATATGTATATAGTAATTTCTTCACTACTGCAATTGATGTCGCTCTGATTAAAATTTCTTAAAATCTTTTCCAGAACTCACCTGTTCTAATTAAACTTACCTAATATTTGGAATAGTCCATTTACAAAACTGTGATAACAGTTTAAAGGACACTTTCACCATAGGCGAGTTCAGTCTCCACTGATACTCTTGCCCCATAGACAGCTGCATTTATTCTGTTCAGTTTTAGGGACAAGCCCAACTTATCTATCTGGAAAACATTATACTGGTCTATGTGGAAAAAGCAAAGTCCATGCAAAGCATTCCCCAGTTTCTCATAATTACAGTAGCTGCTTATCCAAAGGGCAAACTGTCCACAGAAGATGCAGATCAAATGCTCTCTCTTCCAATTGACATTTAACTTTATATTTTAGCAACTATGCTCTTTCCATACGATACATTTTTATATGACACGTACACAAGAAAATAAAAAGACATTTTTGTGAGCCACCAATATTCTGCTACCTTAGAAACACTTTAAGAAATGAGACTGAGGCAAATCTAAAGACAAAAATCAAAATATCTGAACCATATGCATCCATAATAGCATTTTTTGCAATTTTTCCACATAAAATAAAATTGAGTGCATAGTTGTCAGGCTTTGTATATTTGTCAGTTTAAGAACCAGCAAATAGGAGAGATTAGAAAAAATCAGTAAGTCATTTAAAAATTGTGATATCCGATGAACTGAAATATAGTAATAGTGAGTAAACAGTTCTAACAAGTTTCTGGCAAATTTTGAATGAGCAGCCCTTCCTCCAACAGTGCCTGTAATGTATAAAAGTCTTTAGAAAAGTTTCAGTATTTATGGGTTTTTTTTTCTGTAGTTTCGTTCATTAGCTGCCATGTAAAGAACATTGCCTGCATTTTGCTCACAGATTTAGCTCTTTAACTATCAGCATGTCAGATTTCTGATTTTTGGCATATATTTTTTACTGACAGCAACTGCAATCATAGAATAATAGAATGGTTTGGGTTGCAAGGGACCTTCGAGATCTAGTCATGTAATATGCAAACCAACTCACTTGTGGTTAGTGTCTGTAGGTTATGTATGCATATGGTGAGGATACAGAACAAAACTAATACTTAACTTTTTATGAATTAATTAAAATCAACAAGCATCCTCTTCCTCCCTGTTACAGGACATCCAGACTGTCTTTTTATTTTGCTTCCTTTATCTCGGTCAGGCTAGAAGAACCTGCTACAATTAATAGAATTAACCAAAAGAGTTTTTCTAATAGGTGCGATCAGGCTCTGAAAGCATAGAGATACAAAATTTTTACAATTTATGGTAAGTCTGTATCTAGGTACTTGCAATATTGTTGAAAACCTCAGAGCAGAACTTCTTTAGTGACAATGAGTTACTGTAACTGGTATCAGCCTGGGAGCTGGTGAATCCGTGGAAAGTGAGGATCACTTGATTAGAAGTAAGAAAATGGAAAAGGATCAAACAATGAGAAATTATAAAACTGAACACAGGTATCACCCTTTCATAAGTAGCTTCCCTTCTACTTCACTAAAAACTTCGTCTCTTTAAAAATGCTTCAGAAGAACATAGTGGAAAAAGTTTTCCTTTTGCACCCCAAATTGTTTGATATTCATTTTAACATTTATTCCCAGGAGACTACAAGACATTATTACATTGCTGGTAGGGCAAACTAAGCGGTACAACCTCACTGAGTCTTTGTGTGCTCTTGTTCCTCTTGAGCTAGAAACTTTCTAGCAATGGATGATCATCTTTTTTGCTGCATTTTTGAACAGCATACAGGAATTCACCGGGGGGATTAAAGAAGTAGTCCTGTCTCATTCCTCCCATTAGCATTGCAGAATATGGAACATGCTCAGAGTTGCACAGTCATTTCTCAATACCTGAATCACTACCACAGCAAGGTTCTGGTTTGTCCCTTGAAGTCTTAGATGCTCTCGTAATAAAAATAATAACTACACAAAAATGGTATATTTTATTAAATACCATGCTAAATAGACGCTTAAATTAAGTAAGGAATAAGCAAAGACATCTTCCTTATATTACTGTTAAAATGCAAACCACAGTTTAAAGAGTAGAACTGAATATGTCAATTTTTCATATCATCTTCCTGCTCAAGTGATTCTAGAAATGACTGTTTAACTTAAGGAAATAGGTTTTACCTATCACCCACCCCTAGACCTTCTTGCTGTTCCTACAGATTTTTTCTTTTGCTTTTTTCTCCGTATACTTGATTGAAAAACCAACTGTGTTTCTGCCTTTTTATATTCCAGAATTCTTTGACTCTTTATGAATGCCAGCAGTCACACAGCTGTGAAAGAATCTTTTGATATTCACATTTTTTTGTAATATAGAATTCAAATTTATTTTCACTCTATCTTTCATGCTTCTCAAGCTTTAAATCCTGTAGAGAAAAAATATAGATGTGAACACAGAAGAAAAAAAAAAACACTAGTTTGAACTTAAGACTGTAGCCAACTCAAGCAGTGAGAATTATTTCATTTCAGCAGAGGTGTGTATGCATCTGTGATGAGGGAGATGGATGAAAGGAGATGAAAGTGGAGGGAGAAGATCTATGTATGTACATGTGTCAAAATGTGCACGTATTTTTACATACATATTCTACATAATATTCATAAACTTATAGCCTATGTGAAGCAGTCCTGTACATGATATGAATAACACATATGTGAGATATTAGGCAAAACTAATAATTTGACTTTGGTCCTCTATATCTACAAGGCATTTGTACTTAAATAAAAGGTGTAGCTGCAACTATTTCTATTCTTTCAGATTTCTAATATTTGATCATTTCTCTGACCAGTAAATTGTTTTTTCTGTGGTTTTGAATATGTCTCTCTCAAGCTTCCAGCTCCTAACTGGTGGCTATTTTGGGGAAAGGAGCTCTTTTTTAATAGTCTTTCTGTCTGTGCTGACATGAAGTCCAGTTTCCAATTTCTAGAGCACAATAATGCTTTGTAAAGAGTAGAGCTGATACTGATTTACAGCAACTTACTGTGAGGTAAGAGAAAAGTTTTGTACCACTCCTATTTTAAGTGCAGTGTAAGTTGAATTCATCAGTATAGAATTACATCTACATTACACAAATTCTACTGGCTGTACTTTCCATCACACAAGCTTGCCATGCTATTTAGACCTTTATACTCACTGAAACTTGAAATTTAAAGAGGAAAAAGCATTCCAGTTTCATATCACCGTGTTTCAGGATTTTACTAGCATAGAAGGTTTCCCAAATGAGTATTTCAGGTAACAGATGACTTTGCTGTGCCTCTTCCAAACAGCATCAGTATCCAGTGTTCTGCAGAGGATTTTCTACCAAAGGCAGTGTTATGATCCCATTATTGAGAAATGCTTTTGTCCAAATTAAGGTAGCGATGGCCAATGAGGAAATTATGGCTGAGGCAAAGTATTTTTTTAATACTAATTATTCTGTTTTTGTTTGGAAACAGCATCAAATTGTCCCCAGTGCATTGTTAGCTCAAAGGGAAACATGGGACATGTATTACCTTTCTTAACTAAGGACTCAGGTTTGTATCATTTCTTTAAAGCCATATAAGAGTTGAGAGGGGAGATGGAAACTAGGATAGCTTCTGAGAATGAATCAAAAATGACAAGAACATCTTTGCAGTGCAAAATATTTAGTGGTACACTAAAGATGTTTCTATAGGCATTTCTAAGGATACGTGACACGGTGTAAGGAAATAGGTGTGCACTAGGAGTGGGAAATTCTTATATTTCTGGAGGGCTTGGTATAACACACAGAGCTTCTCACACAAAATGATAAAGAGTCCTTTATAGCAAGGACTAAGTGCTGCTCCATCTTTGATGGCAAATATGCATTAAAAAAGAGAAATTATTAAAAGATAGAAATCATTTTCCAGGCAAGTGACTCTATGCTCACTGTAACACTACAATTCTTTAGAAGCATGTTAAGGAGGGATATTAAACTAATGTTTTGAGAAAACAGTGTTTTTGTCTGGGGTGGGAAAAAGCCTAATTTCCTGAGTGCAATCCTTCAGTGATTCCAGCATCAATAACATGGTTTGTCACCTCCTTCAAATAAAAATAATTAAATTGTTCTTGGAGTATGCAGAATTAATCTGAGCTTTTCAATCTCTATGGGCACTGAAAGAAGTCATGTTTGCTGTGACACTATTACTAGTCAAAGGAAATAAGTGGAAGTATATAAAATGTGACACTAAAAATCCTAATTTTTATTGCTATATCTTGCAGAAAAACTCTTAGGTCACATAAGAAAAGCAATATTGCATTACTTTATGAAACAGTCTCTAATTATATAATATTCAAAACTATGCATTACATTTAGATTGGGTAGGAGAAAAAAAATATGATAAGGGCAGTGAGACACTGAAACAGTTTGTGCTGAGAAGCTGTGGCTTTCCCATCCCTAGAAGTGTTTAGGGCCAGGTTGGAGGGGGCTTGGAGCAACCCAGGACAGTAGAAGGTGTCCCTGCTCATGGTAGGAGAGGAGCAAGATGAGCTTTAAAGTCGCTTCTAACCCAAACCATTTAATGATTCTAAGCTGGTTATGTGTTGTCAGTACTAATAGAAATTTGTGTGGTAACTGCCTCTAGAGTTGGTCAAAATACTGTGGGGTTTTGGGGTTGTTTGAGGGGTATTTTTGGTTGGGTTTTTTAACTGTTTTAAATAGAAATAATTAAATATGTGAATCTTTTTGCTTAAAAATATTTTAACAAAAAGTTTCTGCAGGACTAAATCCTGAAATCCAAATAAGATGTTGTTTCTTCCTTCTTGGTTTACCCTAAAGTCACAATAGTCTTTCTTGCAAGTATGTCACTCATGGGTAGGTTTTATTCATCTTGCAATGGACTAATCTCCAGATTTATTCTCTATTAAATTGCAACTCATAAATCCCAAACTCCAGCGAAACCTCTTTGAATTAACAAAAAAATATGAAATACACCATTAAACTTTCCTCACTTGTATTTCAATTAAAAAATACAAACCAAACCAAAACCAAAACCAAACCAAAACAACAACAAAGAAACCCCCCAAACCTTACACTTCTTTTTAGTATTTTTGCCTTTTGCACAGTGCAGTAAGTTTGGTCTCTGGACAAATTGGTGTAATCTGTTTTGTGTTCCCCCCTCTAAGACTATCCCCCCTTGAAGCAGTGACTACTGCATCCCTGGGTGTAACACAGAGCATGAGTCAGCTGAGGTGCCTACAGCATTGGGGAGCAAAGAAATTGTATAGCTTTTCTGTACAAAACACATGGAATGAAGAGAGGGGTGTCTCACTCCCCACTGATGTAGTGTTTATAGTAACATGCCAAAGGGTGTGTGCTGAAGCCCTGAGCATTTGGAAGCACAGAGCGGTGCAGCCACACCTGTGTGTGGAGCAGAACCCTCCGCAAACCAGGGAGGCACTCAGGGCTCTGAGGGGAAGGATGTGTGCTCATGTCCTTATAAACAATTCGATGGGTGTAGGGATGGGTGTTAAGGTCTTTAAATGGGTCTGAATGTCTCTGCTGACTTTGGGCAGCAGGTTTGTTACCGGGCCCAGACAGCTTGGCTCCTGAAACAGAGAAGGGTCTGCACAAGACTCAACCTCTGAACTTTGGGGTAAAACAGTGGGTTCAAGGGAGGATCTGGGGTAGCAGCTCGGGAAGGCTGTACCTTCCTAGTACCTCAGCGATGGGGAAAGGAAGAGGGCAACATGCGGCCGGGAGTTTGGGATGAAACCTTGAGAGAGAGAAAACCCCTGGGTGTGTGCCCCGGAGAAATCTCTCCCTGTCCTGGGGTGACTTTGTGATGTTGAATTGTATCCCCACTTGTATGTTTAGCCCAGAAGTAAGTTTTATACCTTTAGGGCTGGATTTGGGAATGAATGGGGGGAAGGAGAAGCGGTCTGAGGCGGTTGTTTTCAAAACATAGAGACAGGAGTTTCATTGCTTCGTCTCCTGGACTGTGTCGCCATGGTGGACAGCAGGAGAGAGTTCTCCTTTGATTTTAGTTAGTTTTTGACTAACTGAAGCAGAGAAGTTCCCCAGAGCATTTTTTTTTTTTAATTATTTTTTTCCCTGGAATTATTTGAACCTGCTCTGGACTGGGGGGCGCTTCGGGGGTTTTCTCCCAAATTTGCCCTAAACCAGGACACTCCCTTTATTCAAATAAAGTTGAAGGAGTCCTCTGTATAAACCTCTGGCACTTGTGGTTTTTCCTGACAGGATCAATACCTCCGCGTGTGACTGGTACTATAGCATGCTGACAGGATAGGCACAAGTTGCATTATTACTGGTAATACTTCTGAATCTGAAAAATCTCTATATTTCATGAGCACACTCATTTTTTGCTCTTCTGTGTAGGTCAGTCAAGATCCATCTTTTAGGACCTCCTTCTGTCCATCCTCTGTATCCAATGTGCATGTTTCCCTTTTAGCACTTTCTGTCAGTTTCCCACTTCTTGTATCTAAGCCGTATCTCCAGCAGTGCTATGTTTGCAGAATGACTGTGCTCCTCTTGCATCCAAGTGCATTATCTAGTTTCTGGTTGGTGTGTGTAAAACTCAAATCTCAAGTTAGATATTTGAAATCAGGTAGGAAAGTTTTGTCAGGTCAGACCAATAAAAACAAACAGAGATTGGAATGGGAGCAATGTTTTCTTCCTACCTAGATGGGTACTACATTTTCCATGATTATTTGGGATTTTGCTGAATTCTGTAATTCTTCAGGGATGCTCTTGGTTTTTTATTTTTGTAATTCCTACTATGCCATATAGTAATTTCAGCTGTTAGTTTTTTAACTTGACTTGACCTTTGTTATAAGGTATGAGGAAAGGTATGGAACTGCAAAGCATTATTGACTACAAAGGGTATGGGCTGTGCAACGCTGAACTAAGTATTTACTGTTTGTCTTCCCTGTGATGGGAGGAGACCAATTTCAATAATTTAGGTGGCTCCCTCTGGTTCTGTCTTTATATGTTCTTAATTACTCTGCGTTTAAGCATACCAAGATTATAGTTACCTCTGCTGGGCTTTCAGACTACTTAATTCCTTGTTCTTTTTTCCTTTATAAATGGGGAAAAAAAACACCTCCTTTCGTTTTTATTGCTTAATTTCCTTTACAAAATCCAGTTCATTAGGATTTTGTTAATTTAATTTTTCTGCAATGCTTTCTGACCTATTCTTTTTAATTATTTCTTTTTCCCATGCTTTGTAGTTTCACTGCTTATTCTTAGCATTCAATTTGAAAAGCACACTGTGGACCTTTTGTGTTTCCAATTTTTTGTAAGGCAAAACCCAGGAAGCATTAGAGCCTTGGTCTTACAGGAATTCGGTGTTTTTTCATATTTGCATAAAGATAAATTTTTCTTACACAAGTCATTTGGCTCCTTATCTTGCCAACTTCAGTTATGACTTCTGCAGTTTCAGAATTAAATTGGAGGCTTCAGGTATTGATTTGTGTCTGTTTTGAAATTCAGCATCAACTGAGTTATCTCATATGTAGACCTTCAAGTTTGTTTTCTGCAACAATAAAGAGTTAAATAGATTGAAATACTAAAACATCATCATGTTTAGTAGAATAATTTTTGAAAAATTAACCCATTTTTCAGAATTTGAATTTTAAAGATTTTTTTCACAATTGATGTAAAGGGATAAGTGCTATTTGTTCTTTCAAAGTTTAAATGTAGATCAGACCCAAATCTGCACTGACTGTAAGTGCCAGTTTCTGCCTTGGGTGAAAGAACCATAAATCTCTTAGCAGTGGGATGATTCACACAACAAGACTTTTCTGCTTTTGTGATGTCTGATATATCAAAGTCTGCTGATGTTATTCTTTTAGAAATTGAGTTCCAGTTTAGAAATTGAATTCTGAGTGGATATAAATTTGGTGGTCTAACTGGGGTTCTCTCTAAATGTTTCTGTGGACTTTGAGCCAGGCCATTTACCTACACCAGGGAAATAATGCACATACTGAGAGGATTTCAAGACAGCAGACAATACAAAATGTAAGAGGTCTCAAGAAGTAAATGGTACAAAATGCATAGAATCTTATTTGTCAAATTTGCTAATTATGGATGCTATATTCATTTCTTACCTAATGTCTTGCTGAAGCCAAAATGCATGTTAAGTCATTGTGACATAAGATGGTCTAGAAGAGAGCACAGAAGCCCTTTCAAACTTAAAAATTCTGAAGCAATAGAAGAATCTGTTACCCTTTAGTCACCCATACTTCCTGGGTGTATAATACATGGTTAAGTACAACATATCTAAGAAATACCTTTCTTGTCTAAAATATTTGTCTGATCTATCATTTCCAGCTGTCTGGTATCTTATCTTTTGACCCCTCAGTCACACTGCTAATAGGATTTTTATAAACCAGCACAGCAGTGAACTTCATAGCTCAACAGATTAGTTCATGTGCTTTCATCTCTGGAACCTCGTTCAAACTCAGTACTGACCAAGTGTGCCATAATCTCCTTTGGGCAGTCTCACTGAAAAAAGGAGTATGGACTATACTATCTTCTAGAACTTAGCTGGAAGCTGAACCCCACACAAATGTCATTGCCTAACTTGGATGTACTTTTCTTTTTTTTTTTAATTTTTATTTTTATTTTTAAAAAAGTATCAGGCAAGCTTTGCAATGGATTTGTTTTTGCTGAGTCTCTACAGATACTAACTATAGTCTATCAGAAATTAACAGACCTACAAAAAATTTATAGTTTCAAAACTTTTTCATTTTGAAATCTAATGAAATAAAAATATTAGAAATGTTAGCCAGGATAAACATTTCAAAGGATGGTTTTGCTTGATTTCAAATTTACGTTCTTCTAGTTTTAAACTTTCCTACTGAATATTAATGTAATTATATTTATTAAAAAAGTACAGTCTCAAACTGTCAAATCATAAGTCAAGTCACAAATCAAATTGTCATGTTTAGCCAATTACAGTATAGCCAGGAAGAGTATGGATAAGATTTGAGAAATGTGGCTGTATTCTTTCATTGCTGATTTCATTTACAAAAGCCTAGAGAAGAGAAATGAACTTTTATTGTTTTGGTGAATCCTAAGATCTCCTGTCAGCGTTTTGATACCATTGTAGTACAGACCAGAATAAGGAGTAAGCCATTTGCCCATTTGCTGCATCATGTTGCTAGGGTAAACAGTTTGGCAGCCCTTTGCAGAAATAGGAGTTCATTAAATCCAATTTTTTTGCACATCACTAGTAGATGTTTAGGGCAGGTCATCTACGGAAGCTACTAACAGGGAGCCATGATGCGATCATTGTGAAGGAATTTTTCCTGAGGCAAGTGACCAAAACTTGGGGAGTGGAGTTGCCTACTGTCATGAGATATGAGGTAAATAGACCTGGTTTTCAGTTTCTTCATGAATCTTAGGAGAAAATAATACTCTTCTGGTTTGTTTTGTTTTGTCTCTTGGTTTGGGTTTTTCTGTTTGTTTGGGGGGTTTTTTTGTTTGTTTGTTTTTGGTTTTTTTTTCTCTTAAATGCTGTTGACTATCTTTCTGAGCTCTCCTGAATAGGAGAGTGGAAATGTAAATATACTGTACCTAGTTCTTATTATTGTGCAATTCACTTTTTTTTTTTTTAATTTCTTTCCCACACTGTTGTGATAATAATGGTAGTACTTGGTTTGTTTTTTTAATAAAGGATAAAATAGGAATAAAGCATTATGTAATTTATTTCCTCCTATATCCGAGGGCTAGTTATTTATACAATGGCTTCAGAAAAGCTGTTTCAGTTCCAGCTTTAAATGTTAATGCTAGTCTAGTGATCTGGCTCTGCAAGCTGTTAGATAGGCCAGTTCTGCATCTGTTGGAATAGACAGAATCCTGCATGGAGATAGGAACTTCACACATATGGATACCTTTGCAGAACACAGATAGCAAGTCTTGCAAAGGTTATCCTTGCCAAATGTTCTTGTATTTATTGTGACAGTGTCTTTGTTGAATTCATTGAATGCAACTCCTCTTCCACCATCCATTTGATTTGCAAATGAATTCTCTTTGACTGTATTCACACCCCTTCTGTATTTGCTTTCCAACAGTATTCCAGCAAATTACTTTACTGGCAGGAACACTTAGGGAGCCAGCCAATTTTAAGTATTGCAAGAATATTCACAAAACCCAGAATTCTCATTCATAACTTCACACAGAGTTTTAAGAAGAGCCTAATCTCAGTAATGATAATCAGTGTATCACTGAACGTGAACAGTTCTTGTAACTTATGTTCATGGTCAAAACTGCTAAACTTGGAGTGTCAAACTACTGCTATGAATGGCCTGGGTATATGCTAGATCAAGAGTCATGGATAGAAATTACATTTACAGTTAACTGAAGAATTATTTACAGTATCTCAAGAGAATGTCTGAAAAGATTTGCTTAAATTATTCCAATTTATCTGCTTGAACCTAAAATGTCAAAAACCAGTAGAAGCTGACAGCACAGTTACAGAGATCCTTACATTTCTTTCTTTCACAGTGGATAAAAGAACACAATGTTTAATATTGAATGACCAGTGAGTTCTGGATATTGTCATACAGTTTTGTTGCTTCTCCAATTCATCAAGTTTTTATTGTATCCAGACATGAAGACTTGAATATAAAAACATTGCCATTCTGTAAATAGTTAAATATGTCATCCACAGTCATTGATGTGACTCAAAATTAACCAGTGCAGTTATTTCCACTTTCAAAAAGACTTTGTCTTTGTCTGGAAATGCATTAAAGACAAAATATTGTTCTGGGGGTGCTTAGAAGCAACCAACTGCCATGAGTATGAATATACAGCCCTGTTTAATCTGTGGAGATCAAAATTCTTTAGTATCATTCATATTGGATTTTTTTTTTTTAAGGAAAATATATCTGGACATAAGTACCTAATTTTTATTTTGAACATTTTCTGGTTTCTGTCCAACTTTCCCCTTTATCTTCTGCATACCAGCTTCCAGGTATCTGTCTCCTGATGGTAGAGATGTGTGGAGGATTAGTGTCTTGATTGGCAGGTTGGCTAACATTACAGTTCTGCTCATATGGAGCTTTCCTTCAAGTTCTAAAAAACCACCACAGCCAGCTCAGGAAAAAATTCTGTTTCCCTTGTTGCCAAACAGCACATACAACTTGAAGTTCAAAGTGCAGTATGAATTGGGATATCTTTATATAGTTCATGTATCAATACAGATACAATTCTGAATTAAATAATAAATTTTGTCTTCCTGTTCAATAACTTAGAGGAAAAGCAAGCTGTAATGTCACAGGAATGACAGAAAATTTTGGATCATCGATTGTACCTTATACTTCTAAACAAATAGATAAGAGTTCTTCTCCAACATATAGAAACAGGAGCATTGTTTTTCAGGGTCTAATCTATTCCGTAACACTGTGTGTGGCTGGAGATACATGTAATACAGAGGGAGGGACAAGCTATTTAGAGCTGGACTTGCCCATATCTTTATACATTACACCCTTTAAACAGGATCCAATCCTACAGAAGAAACTGTGTAAAATAGAAGTTTACTATTATGAACAGCCATCATGAGCAAAACTTTAAGGATTATTTCCTTTTCATAAACCACACTTTCTTTGCTCCCAAGAGGTAGACTTGCCAGAACTCCGATGCTGTCAGACTTAACACATTCCCAGACTTTTCCATACATTGGTGCCAGCCAGGCACTGACCCCACTCAGGCCAAGGATCAAATGACACAGCAGTGCTCCTCTAATATTTCCCCAACAATACAGGAGTGTCCTTGTATTATATGAAAATGGTTTGAAGGAACATCTCAAAAGCAAAACTATTTCTTTACAAACTGCTGGGAACAGGATGCACCAATAGTCTGGTGTGGTATGATTGAAAAGGAGCTTTGTGGTTCGCATCTGACTTGCAGGTGAATTATGAGTGCCTTGTTTTTGTACAAATGAACCCATTTAACGTAGAGCTAAAAACAAGGATTGTCACTAAGGTCTGCAGACATTCTGATGTGAGGCCTGAAATACTCACAGTACTATGTGATTATGAGAGCACTTCAGAATCAGTGGTTAGTGTTCCGCTATTTGGATCAGAAACAAAAAGTACTGCTTGGTGCAAAAAGCTCTTACCCTCAGTCCACAAGTCAAAATTTATCATTTCTGTAATGCCATTGCATTTCCTACTGTATAACTTCAGCACATCTGTCCCTAACTTAAATCATATCTACTACATCCTGTTTTCTATTTTAACTCTTAAAATTAGAAAATAACATATCCCTTGAGCATTCTGTTCAAGAGAATAAAATAATTTCATCACACTTCTCCACGGAGGTTTTTTTTTTTAACACATTATTTGTTTAAAGTATATTTGGTTTTCCCCTCAGCAAAAGTATTCTGGTAGCCCTGTACTAAAATACAAGGACAAAATGAACAAAATTTAGAAAATGTCTGATCTATGAACATCCAAATGACTTGGGTAATTTGTTACTTCTTAGTTTGCCCTTCAATCATATTAATTTCTAACAATTTCACTGTAGTTGCATTCGTTTCCATACTATTTCTTACTTTTGTGCAGTTATTTTTAGCTCTATGGTCTCTATGGCTTTTCTGCTGGTACCTCCCTTATCAGACAGAATTCTCAAGTTGAATAAAGTGGAAAAGTCAACAGAGCTTGTGTTCTGACTTTATTGTAGACAGTCTGTTTTGAGTTTACTTGTGGGAAGAAACATTCTGCTGTCTGGATGATGCTTATTTTGAGGTCTTTCACTTGAATCTCACTACTGGCTAATTTATAAGGGTTCAAGGAGAACTGCATATTATTTATACACTTTCTATTGTCAGAAACCTACCTTAATTTGTAAGACTGATAACTGAAATAAACCAAGATCCAAAGTGGAAAGTTTTTTTTAACAGAGAATCCCTTAGGAGTTGTTTTTAGGAAAATTCCATTAACCTTATCTTTGCAATGTCTTTTCCAAATTGCTTTTTTGCAGGTGGCAATTGCAGTCAAGCGCTTTGTGAATGAGAGGTTC
The DNA here is from genome assembly GCF_009819885.2 of Catharus ustulatus. Taxonomy (NCBI): domain Eukaryota; kingdom Metazoa; phylum Chordata; class Aves; order Passeriformes; family Turdidae; genus Catharus; species Catharus ustulatus. The sequence goes on along the minus strand of NC_046235.1, from coordinate 5,457,352 downwards.
TAACACAGATTTGTGCCTGTGCCTCTTGCATCTCGTATCATTGACTCCTGATTGTTGTTTCTATCAGCTCTGCTGCTCACTCAGAATTCACCTTAAAGGTCTCCTTTAGAACAAGGAGAATAATTCAAGAAACAAAGACACCTCATTGTGCAACAAGCTTTTCTTTTTCTCAAATCTGTTTGGATGTGAGCTACTACCCCTCTGAGTGGTTAAATGATTTCTTAAATCTGTTACAGGAGCAAAAATTGTATCAAAATATTTGATATGTTTAGATTGCAAAATTACCAGAAAAGAGCATAAAGAACTAAAAATCAGCTTAACTGCAATTTCGTCTGGAATGAATACACACACACCCTCCTCCATCAAATCCAGTCTTATTAAGTTATTAATATTTGATTAATTTGAATGACCTTTATGCACTTTAGGTGCCTTCTGCAATCTGCAAATTATGAAGTGACTGCAACTTTATCTTGGTCCCATAAGAGATGATCCACTGTTCCTCTCAACAACTTAATCAGATCTGTCATTCCAGACTGGAGGGGAAGCACTGCTGTTAGGAAACTGAAAACTTGCAAAATATTGCAGTAGTCCAAAGTATTCCCTTGCTAATTTTCCTAATTAAATTGTTGTACAAAAATTGCCAAGTGATTTAAATCCCAAGGGAAGATATGCTGGTTTTCTTCTGAGCTAGTCCTACCAATAGCCGACCCTTAGAGCAATCATAAATCATAATCTTGCATGAGGTGCAATTTAAGCTTTGTTGTTTTGAAGTTGCATCAAATAATTGATCAGAAATTGTAACTAGGATTATAGAACAAGATCAGAAATTAAATTAGGCAAATAATTGCAAAAATAATTGAAGTTACAAATCCTGAAAACTAAGAAGCATTTCCTTTTAATGCCCAGAGGGATGGGACCGATTGCTTTGATTAGGATTAACACTAGGACATAGGGGAACAAAGAGAACAGAGCAGTTTTAGATTGATTTACAATTATGACATATAACCTCTTTCAAGAAAGAAATCAAAACTTTCCAAACACTTTTTTTAACATTTCCTTGGGTTCTGTTAGCAGACATCTACTTCTGCTGAAAGCTCAAGAACTCTGCTTCTGTGAATGAGTGCTAATTTGGGCTCACTGCTATAGATCCATGGAACACAGAGACAGTGTCAGTCTGCTCACTACTGGCAAATTGTTTGGATTTAATATAGAAGAGTCTGAGGGAAATTCATCCTGTGTGTTAATCAAATGTTTTCAGAATTACATATACATTAAAAACCCATCCCAGAAGGCACAAAGTGAGAACACAGATATTGTGCAAAGCATGGTACAAATCAGTTTTTCTCCCACCTCATTCCCCATGGAATGGTAGACATGGGGTTGAAGTCTTATTGAGTTCAGGAGCAAAAATATAAATTAATATTATGGATATGGGAAAAAAAAAACCCTCAAACCCTAGCACAGACTGTTCACTGTCACTGTATCACCATTTATTCTCAAAATTATTTCCATTTCCTTTTATTTGTCACCAATTTTTAATGTTTCAGGCTTGTTTATTTGAAGTGTTACTTGTTAAAGCACTCTAATTACTCTTCATATTTTTTGTTTATAGAAGTGTAACTGAAATTGAATTAGTGAAATTCAAACTAAATGTTTATAGCTTGCTGAACCATTGTGAGTTACACTTTCAAAATAAGAGTAAGGAACAATTATATATCCTTGCAAAATATTCTGAATTTGATAAAGCCACATTTTCAGAGAGAAAGCTGTTCTTTCAAATCATGACACTTTCTCATCTCACAAATGCTTATTTAACTACATCTGGTTCCTTGTAATTTGAAACTAGAATGAAATCCAGAGGGTGCACTATGTACCAGAATTTCTGCATGACTACTCCTGTGCAGTTAACAAGGTTGGGCAGCTCTGTGTATAATTCATGGCTACTCAGAGGGTATCTTGGGTCTTCAAGTACAGCTTCATCGTGCAGAATTCAGATTTAGGATTGGGTGTGGGGAAACATAGCCCTCAGTTCACTTCTGGGCTGCTGTGGTGCTGTGAATAGAGCAGGTTTCGTTGATGGAAGAGCAGGTTGCTGATGGAAGAAGTAAACTACTGGAACTAAAGATCTTGATTAGAGTAGCCCTTGGCCTCCAGAGGTGATCTAAGTTGTAAACATGGTGTTGTCAGAGGATGTTGTGATTAATAACTGCTCTCTGCAAAAGAAAAATCTTGTGGCAGAGAAAATCTGAAACAACTAGGATGTGTCGGGATACATATTAAATATGCATTAAATGGGCTAATTTCTCATTCCTGTAATTGAAATGCTTATGGAGAATCTAATTAACCTTTCAAACGCTGATTCCCAAGTATTTTTGGCATCAAGAGCTATTTCTTGAGGAAAACATCAGATGCCAGCACCAAAACGTTTTGTCCTCTATTTATTTAATCTCTCTGGAAAAGCTTCAATTAAATGTCAGAAATTAAATCATAAGCTGTGCTTGTGGCTGTGGCCTGATCCTGGCAAATTTCATGGCCAGACCTTTGCCAAAGTGTCCCAAGGGCCTTTAGCCATTTTAAAAGAGGGGTGGCTTGGGTTGTTTCTGTTTCTTCATCTGCTGTTTGCTATTCTTTGGAGCATCACTAAACTGCAGCAGCTGAGTCAGCCCACTCCCAGCACCCCTGATCCTACTGAGCCCAGGTTTCCTGCATGTTCCCAGTCCCTGGGAAGGGAGAAGCACCGGAGCTCAGGTGCTGTGTGGAGCTGAGTGAGACCTGCCCATGCTGCAGCAGGACTTGCATCTCACTTTTTCCTTTCCCCTCTTTCACTGCTAGGCTGTTGGATGATGAACTCACATGGTCTCGGTTTCCCTGAGTTTTGAAGGATTAATGTGATTTAACATAGATTGGATGTCAGGTGAGAGCTGCATTTCAATTAAAAAGAATTCGTTACCATTAAGCTCATGAATAGTCGTAAGTGAGTTTAACATACCTCAGATTTTCTCCCTGTGCTGTATAGATGAGAAAATAAGTTTTAACTGGTCAGAAGTGTTCAAATATGTGGTTTCAAAATATTGGTATTTTACATTACTTATCAAGTGAAAAATACTTGATTAGGCCTAAATGTACTGAGGCAAAGCCTCAAATAAAAAGGAATAAAATTACCAGACCTTCTAGAGGCTTCAATCTGCTTTCACCATTGGACTGTGTGCTTTGAGGAGAAAAGACAATCCTGAGGATCTCTTGGCACTTAAGTGGTTAAATTGTCCCTTTGGATCTTACAGAACAGTATCAGTCATCTCATGTTAAGGAAAAAAAGTGTCTAATCCTTGACAGAAATGAATTACCTCATATGGGACAGCTGCATTTTGTCTGATGCTTGTTGTCAGCTTTCACTGGGAGATGAGGAACTAAGAAATAGATTTCATCAAGTTCTGAGATGGGAGGAAATGAAATCTTAGCAAAGAAAACAAGTTATGCTTCCAAAATGGATTGTACAAGCAAGAAGATCTATCAGGTGAAAACTGAATGTTAAAATAATTTGCCCAAAGATAACTTATGCAATGCTGGGGAGACAGAAAAAGGTGAAGGGCCCTAATATTCCTAGTTTATCAAAGGCCTGTTTAAGTCATCTGGGTTTGCTACTTGTCATTTTTTGCTGTCCTTGTTCTTTGTGGTTTGGTTTTGTTTTTAATGCTCCGTAGGTATTTGCCGATGCTACACTTTTATAAAGCTCAAGTGAGTTCACTTCTCCCATCAATCTGAGACATAAATTTAATGACTGTGCTGTAGTATATCCAGCTTTGCATGCAGTTTCCCTTCTGATGATATGTTTGTTTTTCAGAAGAGCATTTCCTATGTCACTAAGAAAGGAAAACGGAATCTGTCTTCTGGCAGATCAATAGTTCAGGTGTACTGAGGAGTGGTCTCTTTCCCCAACTCATTTTAGGCAAAGTGGAAAAACAGAAAAATGGGGAGGTCTCTCCGAATTTGGTCTGATCCAAAAATGTCAGTTTAGAGAAGCTTTCTCATTACCTTCCTGCCACTGTCTTTTCTCCAAGTAATAATTTCCATTCTTTCAGCCACAAGGTCAGTCAAAAGTAATTAAACAAAAAAACCTAAGCTGATTTATTAAGATCAAAAAAAGATTATAAATTATAAAATGATTAGTTTTTATTTTTCTTCTTCACTTCACCACTTCTTGATAAAGTGGTTTTGGCTCTTCTACGACCTTTGAAAAATGCAGCAAAACGGAGACTTCATTCAGAGAACTTTCTAATACATTATCCCAGTTCAACAAATGCCAAACCTGTGAATAAAATGTAGCATTTCTGTGACTGAGGGTCTCTCTTCTTAAATGTGAAATATATAAGGCAAAGACAGAGATCAAAACATCAAAAGAAGTTTGTGCTTGTACATTTTTCAAAATGTGTCATTCCAATAAGGAAGTTAGGATTTTTTGAACATTGTAGTCTCTCCCCACAATGTGAAACAAGCTCTAAATTGAGCAGAACTGTTGTTGTTGTTGCATGGTTGGTTTGTTTGTTTTTCTATCAGGTGTGGAGTTTGTACTTTAAATGGAAAAAGAAGCCTGGTAAGAGACATAGATTGTAGTTATGTGGATTTGATTTGAATTAGAGTTAGGGGCTTTTTTCTCTTGAGTTCTGAACATAAAGTCAAAATTATAACTAATACTCATTTATTGTTTTGCTGCTTTTAAGATTTTATTTTGCTAAAAGTGGGCCTAGTATCACATTAGTTATTTTCTGCTCAAATTATATTGCACTTACAAAAAATGCACATACTCAGGAAGTTAATTTTTCTCTCTCCTAAAATAGGATCAGAGTCTTTGAATGACCTTGGTGTTTCCAGTCAACTGGTCACAGAGGGATAAAAGCATGGATAACATTAGTGTTTGTCCTGTTTTATTGACTGTTCTCTTCCCTGAAGGGAACAGGTGCTTCTGGCTGAAATGTCAGAGTAGAAGTGAGTGGTTAAAATTGCTACCTTTTTGAATTTTACTTGCAAAAAAATTTCAGGATTACTGCTTATGAATACAGAAGTAATTTGGTTTTATTTATAGGCTAAGAAAAGCAAATAAGACTGTTTCCACCAAGACTGCCAGGTACTAAAAAGAAAAATTGAAGTTACGTCATAGTTTGCATTTCTTAAGTGTAACTACTACTGCAGGAAAATTACATTACTCAAGACAACATGTGAAATAATTGATGCATATCTCCTACAATGTAAATCAGAGTCATTAATTTTGAAGCCAGTGCTGTGCTTGAATCCAGGTGAATTATATTATAAACCAGCTTTTTGTTGTATTCAGATTCATGCAATCAGATGGGTGTTTTGGTGCCTGTTAATACCTGGCTTGTTTTAGGAAGACCTGCCGAGTATTTGAGGTTCTTGGTCATATTGTAATGGGATCCTTATTGCGCCTGAAAACTTTGATCTTCAGAAGAAGTTCTCTCAGTATAGCCTGTGAAGAAGCAATTTCTTATTGTCATAGTTGGCTAATCCTGTCCATTAGGGCGCAAAAAATACACGACTGCAAATCAAGAGCTTTGGACTGTACATGGTCCTGTGATTGCTGTAGTTAATGGTGTACTTTGTTTTCCATCTTGCTTCCTGGTTCGTTTAGGGGTTGAGTGGGCTTTTTCACATTTCTGTGGTGAATATTCTCTGTGTTGTCTATGTAGGTCAGCATGTTCACTTCCTGACGCTTTATGGGTGTTTCATTATCTGATGTTCACTGTCTTTTCACACTCCCAACATGTGTCAGACACACCTTGTGATATAAAGGAATAGTGTAAAGGATATGCTGGAATCTGTACTTGTTTGGCCTCCTGCTTCTGCCCTGTCATTGACAAGCAATTATACCTGCACACCTGCTGCAATGTCCCCCGGGCATAAAATCTGATGGAGCTGTGCTTCTCTTTCACTACATAAATACAATAAATATAATAAATACCAAGTATTCATACCACAGAAGTTTTCACAAGTGGCAGGGTCTGTACAAAGTGCTAAAGATCTCAGACTGGGGACAATTAGCAGAGAATGTGAATGGGTGGTTCCAGTTCTGCTCTCTGAGCTCTGCACACCTCAAACAGTGAATTGCTGCTTACTGCAGGAACTCTGATACTGCAGAAGCTGCAGAAAGCACTCCTTCAGGGAGTGTCTGGTGCTGTGAGAAAGGCTGGTAAGTGGTGGAGTAAACCAAAAGGATTTTATTTTTGAAAGTACTGTAGAGTATGTCCTTTATAAATTTTGCCATTAGCAGATGACATCTGTAAAATTTGATGGGGTAATATCTGTGCCCAGTTTGCAACTGTTCAGGAGGAGTGGGCAGAAAGCCCAAACCAAACTGTTTTAGGTACCTCCAACTGCCAGGCAGCTGAGGAGAAAACCAAGGGAAAGGGATTCTGATACTCGTGAAGTGAGAGGAATGCCGAATGAAGCAGTGAGAGCTGAATGAATTGCAGATTCTGAAACTAAAATGTTGAGTAGCTCAAGTGTTTGAAATGAGTAAAAAAACTTGGGTGTTTTGATAACACTTGTGGAGGAGACGCTGTAATTAATGTAGTTACTCTGAGCAGCTCTTGTAATTCAAGCTAGCACATGGGTACAATGTGGGTTTTCTGTGTTGCATATGAAATATTTGTCCATATTACCCATACTGCAATTCTGAATGAGAATTTGAGGGTTGTTCTGCATGTCTGTGCAACAGGATTCTTGCAGGCCCTTGTATTTAAAGACGGAATTATTATTTTAAGCCAGTCTGGAAGATTGAAATCCATAAAAGCCATTAGACTGATTATCGTCCTGTAACACTGTCAAAAATCATGTTAATTGGTGAGCGCAAGCCATCCTCTGCTAACAGCTCTTCTCTTTAATTGAATTTTTGCCAAATCGGTGTCATTGAGATTCTCTAATGGACATTTTTGCTCCTAGGGTTTTTTTTTTTGCTTAGATGTATGGAATAGGACTGTGTTGTATTGTGTATGATTCATCTACTTCAGAAAGACTGGAAGTTTTCAAGTGATTAGCATGGCTGCTGGTAGCAACTGAGAAACTCATACCCAGAAATTTGTCATGAATAGTGTTACTTCTCTGATGTCAATATCTGCCAGTGTCTGGATGCTATTTATAGTTTCATCACCGCTAGCTTCTTCCCATTTTTTTTCTTTCTATTATGCATTTTGGGCAGAGATAGGTGTGCCTCCCCTCTCTGGATTGCAACTAAAAGAGGTGTTACTCAGGCAAATACCTCATAATCCTTAGATCAAATTTGCTGCTTCTCCAGCTGCTGGGTTTTGTTTGTTTGGTGTTTTGTGTGAGTTTTTTTGTTGTTTTTTTCTTTGTTTTATTTTTCTTTTTGGTTGTTCTTTACATGAGTTTTCCTATCAACTGCTTTAATCTGAACTTTTTGCAGGTAGATCCAAAAGGTATAGATTTTGGGAGAGCTGTAGCACATTCTGTCACAACTTTCACTATCAAGTTATTTTCACATCTTTGAAAATGTCTGCCATTTTAATTCAGTACTTGCAAAAAACTGTCCAATATCTAGAGATGCATGACCTGAAGAAGAATATGGTCTCAGATAAAGATGGTATGTTGGTATTTTAGTTCCTTGGTTGAAACAGATACAGAGAAAGAAGTATACAGACTTTCAGGAAACAAAGTTTGAAATTTATTCTGTTTTTGTTTGGCAGGATATGTAGCTGTTTAATTTCTGTGATTGTGAATCAGAGAGAGTTAGACGATAATTATTTTGTCAAATTTAGTAATTTTTCTCTTCTGGTCTATGTCAGTGCCTTTAGCTGTAGACTTTTGAGCTAGAAGTAGTATCATGTGACCTCATGTAGTAAATTCTGCATATCTTTTAAAACTGGAGATAGAGTCTTTGTAAACAGGACCAGACCAATTTAACATTAATTTTAATATCTGTCACTTAGTTTAATTATAGTGAAACCCAACTCTGTGCTATTGCAAATTGTCCCTTTTCAGAGCCTCTGTCAATTAGGCTTTGGATTTTTTTTTCATTCATCTATTGTTTTCATTATCCCTAATTATTTTTTTTCCTGAAAGAGTACCCATAGGTGCTTTCCGAAACTAAAAATAAAATAACAACTTTGGAAAATTTCTGAAAAACAAAAAAAGTTTATTTTATGCCTTTTAAAAATAAATAAATACCTCCACGTGGCTTTTATTAAAGCACTCTCTGTAGCTGTAATGCATTCATCATGTAGGTGCTCACTCTCCAAAACGGTGTTGATTTGTCTTCTTTGTTGCTTTTGTTAAGGTGATGACCTGCTAAATGCTACCAGCTTTCCTTACTAATAACAGTGTTTTCCTGCAGTATTTAGTGGGATGTAAATGCTGTTGTATCCACTGCTGGTACTATCTTTATGGATGCCCCTTGCATGGCAAATAAGGCCACACTCCTGAATGTGGAATAAGGTGTTGAGTAAATGTGTGTGCTTATTATATATGAATAACAAAGCATAAATTATAATTTTTCCTCTTACTGAGTATTTCAGGATGGAAAAATATGCATTCCTATAGACAACTATATATTAACTTGGGATAAAACACACAGAAAACATTTTACTTAATTAAAAGGCTGTGAAACTGCCTAAAAAAGCTTTGAAATGCCTTTTGGAATTTTTAGGCTATGTATTTTTTTCTGAAATTGTTTTTAAGACTAAAAAGTAGTTTTAACTATCAATGCTAATGAAATGGTAACTTTTATACTTTTTTGGTTTTTTGGTGCATGCTAGCTAATTACCCAGCAGAAGAGTTAAAATAGCTCTTATCTATTCATTTTAGTTCAGTCTTTAAGTGACTGAACTAAATGAATGAAATGAACCAGTTGGTGTATCATGCTACTTTCTTTAAGCACCTTCTGATTTTGATTTAATTATATAATTAAGCAATGATTTTCATTATCATGATGATAAAATATAAATATTGTAAGTTCTACTAACTGTTCTACAAGTATAATTTTGCTGTGTGACAAGCTGCTGTTTTGTAACAAGAAAGAATTTTTGTTTATTGTAGTAAATAAGAACATTTCCAAACAGCAAAAGAGCTGTGCTGTGTTAAATTTGCACCAGTGTCATTTAGCTAGTCCTGAAGGAACTGTCAACAAGCCCAGAACTTCAGAGCAGCTGCATCAAACAAACTGCTCCGTGTCATTGACTCCCTGCTGCACTCTGCACTCTCACTCAGCAGACCTGATGAAATAGGAATCAAACCCAACGCTTAAAACATGCTGGGTACAACCAGTGACAGATCCAAACTGTGCATAGAAGGTGATGGAACTGTACCTTTTACAGCCCGTTGCTGTGTGTTGTTTCAGTTGCTGGTACATAGGTTAAATATTCTTTTTAGTCTTACCTTTGTTACTCCTAAACCGCTTTTGTCAAGCTGCAGATCTGCTTTCCTTTAACTGATTATTGGTGAGGTTTTTGTGGCCAGTGCTGAGTCCGTGCCCCTGTGACTCCCGTGCCTGTGGTCCCCTGCCCCATCCAGTGTCTCAAGGCCTAAGCCCCAGGCTTGTTTTTCTCACTTTTCTGGTTCAGCTATGACCATCTGAAATGGACCCGCTTGGGCACCTCCTCTCTTGCAGAGTGCTAGGTCACTGTCCTAGCTGTTAGACCTGCTTCTGAGATGTGTTTGCTTGCAGGCTGATCAGGGCTAAAGATTTCCCATCTATTTTCCATCTTATAGGGAATTCATCCTGGTAGAGGAGCATTGTGTGTTTGAGAGCAGGTTTGCATAATTTCCAGTTGCCTTGAAAGGCAGGTCTGAGATGCAAATCTGTGTGAGGGAAAACCATGCACAGTACTCTGCAATCACAGATTTTCTGGTAGAGGCAGAGAAATGAGGTGTGTCTGTAGCAAGTGTATCACTAATCAAAAAGGAGGTATATTTACATCTGTTGGAGTTGTGTGCTTGGAGAATTTTTCATCAATCTGTTAAAAATAGCATGAATTATTTCTTTAAAGACCTCTAAGACAAGTTGGTTTTGTGGAACTTTCTAGCAGCTTGAGTGTCCCTCAACTTTTATCACTACAAAAGATTTGCAAGTCTATTGGCAATTAAAATTATACCAAAATTTGTTTTGAATGCACCTACTATTGGCAGACTTTTGACTGCTTTGCAAGCAGTGTTTTGTGAATGCCTGCATGACCCTTCTATTAAGCAACTACCTGTGTTCAATAGCAAAAGAGATTTTGAATGTTTCACAGCAAGTGAAATTACTTAACCCAGAGCCGAGTAATTGTTCTTCTTAAAAAGGGTATACACCTTTCCTGTGGACTTTTTTGCCAATTTTAATTATGGCTGTTAAAATGCAAAGCAATTTTTAATTTATTTTTTTAAAGAAAATTGCATTCCTGAAATATTCACGTAAAAGAATTAAGTGATTCTTTTGGGCATAATAATTCAACTCCCAATGTGTAAATGGCATTCACACGCAAGAAAAAGGCAAATCTGAATATGTATGGCTGTAATTGTTTTTTCCTCTAATCTCTTTCGTGTTATCAAACATCTGAAGAAGACTTACAGTAGTTTCACGAATACAAGCCGCACGGATTATAAGCCGCACCCCCGGTGCCTCGACAATGTTGCTGTCTTTGTCAATAGATAAGCCGCACCCCGAATATTAGCCGCACTTTCGTTCGTCGCGAGAATCCGTGCGCAGCTTTCACAAATTGGCCAATTAGTAACAGGATCGCGGCATAGCGGGCTTTACTGGCTCGGGGCGGGGCCAGGCAGGCTCGGCCCGCTCATGGTTGCCGACGGGGCCGGGTGGCCCAGCTCAGCGCCACGGCTCGGCGGGGCTGGCCGGGTGGTGCTGCCGCCGCCGCCGGGCTCGCTGGCCCCCCTCTCCCGTCAGCACCGCCCCGCTGCCGCGTTCGCTCGCCCGGCTGGCAGGGCTGCCGCCGCCGGGCTCGCCGTCCGCCCCGCTGCCGCTTGTCGCCCGCCCCGCGGCGGCGCTTTCGCGGCTCGCGGCGGCGCTTTCGCGGCTCGCGGCGGCGCTTTCGCGGCTCGCGGCGGCGCTTTCGCGGCTCGCGGTTCGCGGCTCGCGGCGGCGCTTTCGCGGCTCGCGGTTCGCGGCTCGCGGCGGCGCTTTCGCGGCTCGCGGCTCGCGGCGGCGCTTTCGCGGCTCGCGGTTCGCGGCTCGCGGTTCGCGGCTCGCGGTTCGCGGCGGCGCTTTCGCGGCTCGCGGTTCGCGGCGGCGCTTTCGCGGCTCGCGGTTCGCGGCTCGCGGCGGTGCTTTCGCGGCTCGCGGCTCGCGGCGGCGCTTTCGCGGCTCGCGGTTCGCGGCTCGCGGCGGCGCTTTCGCGGCTCGCGGTTCGCGGCGAGCGGCGGCGCTTTCGCGGCGAGCGGCGGCGCTTTCGCGAGCGGCGGCGCTTTCGCTCGCCGGGCGGCGCTTTCGCGAGCGCCGCTTTCGCTCGCCCCGCCGGCAGGGCTGCCGCCGCCGCCACCACGCTCGCCGGCCGCCCCCTCCCGTCTGCACCGCCGCCGCGTTTCCTCGCCCTGGCCGGCACTGCAGGCCCCCGCACCGCCGGGCTCCCCCACGCTGCTGGCCCCGATTATGCTGGGCTTCCCCCGCTGCCAGGCAGCCCCACCCGCCGGCCTTCCTGCTTCTGCCATGCTCCCCTGCACTGCTAGCCCCAGTTCTCCCGGGCTCCCCCGCCCTGCTGGCTCAGGCTCTGCCGCCCGCCCCCGACACTGCTGGCCCCGCCTCTGCCAGGCTTTCCCACCTCTGCCGGGGCCGGCCGGGCTCCAGCTTGGCTTGGGGCTGCCGCGGGCTCTCACTTCCGTGTTGGCAGCTTTTAGAATTTTGTTAATAGATTAGCCGCCTCGGAATATTAGCCGCACTTCCGGGTTTCCACCAAAATTTTGGTCAAATTGGTGCGGCTTGTATTCGTGAAATTACTGTAATTGCTGGAGTCCCTTTGAAAAAACTATTGTCCTGCCTGGTTTGCCACTGCTGTCCCTCCATCTGCAGGAGAGCCCTGAGCAATCACTTCATGGCCTGAACACTTTCTCTTGCACACACAGACAAAATAAGTAGCATTGAAGTCTGTTAGCACTTATGGAAACATTTGTCAGTAGAGACAACTTGGAGGGGGACATAACTTTTAAAAACAACCTGCTGGGAAATTACACAAGCTGGGCAAACCCCAACTTGGCCAGGATTTCAGCAAAGCTCTGGAAAAGCAGTGTATATGTGTAGTTCTGGATTGTGCTGGCTTGTGACTTTGTTTTTGAAATTAGCTTTTCACCAGTTGAGTTTCCCTCTTGGCTTTCTCTGACCACTTCTGCTGTTCTTAGTGCCTGTGCCAATATGTGAGATGCTGGAGAGAACTGTCATTCGTGACATTTTTTCTTGAGGCTGAACCACTCTAACTTAGAAACCAGTAAGTGAATGGAGATTGGAAGATATTGGAAGATGTCATAAGTTCACAGCCACTAACTCTCCTTCTGCAGCCTTTTAGCCAGTAAATGTTGCAAACATAGCATAACTTATAAGAGGCAGAACACAGAGATTTGATCTTTTATATATAATTTTGAGTCTAAAAATTTAATTAGATATATCTTAAAAGGCAATTAATTTTCAAAGACTGCTGATTTCTTTTTTTTTTAAGTGCAGGAAAAAGAAAAAATCTTGAAGGTATTTTTGTATCTCTTTTAGGCTTTTCTCATAAATCCTACAGACTGCTCACCTAAATACATCTGCAGACTGGTGGTTTGTAGTTATTTCAATGATAGTGCAATGTTCCATTTATCAAAATCATAAAATAAGTTTTATGCCACTTTTTCCACCTGTGTGTTTCTCATATTTTAGGTTTGGCATGACTGAGACTGAACAGTGTTCAGACTCTGTCACCTGCTTTTCCTGTGCGCTACTACTTCAAAGGTTAATGTAAAAGCCTGATGTTTCATGGTGGAATTTGTGAAATTTTAAAACTTTACTGAGCACCTGGCAGCAAGGTTTAGATGTTTCTCATAAATGTATTGGATACATATCTGATGACTTCCAAACAATCCAAAAATGATAACAAGAGTCTTCAATGAAATAGTGATAAGAAAGTGGGAACAGACAATCCTAAATGCATTTCAAAAAGTCTAAGGAATCTTACTATATCTAGGATAAAATACAAGCAAGGAAAGAAAAATGTTATTTAGAAAAGATGACTCTAGTTCATGAGTTATCTTCATGAACTCAGCAGAAGAGTTATCCTTCCAGCATCCAGAAAATCATCACTTCTGCTGTTTGTGGCTTACAATATTAAATAAGTGCAGATCTAAAAAGTGCAGACTATTCACAGTTGTGCAAATACTTCAGGGTTTTTTTTCAAAGCTACATCAAAAATAAAAATGTTAAAACTCTCAAGGGTTTGTTTGTTCTTTTTAATGAAATATGAAATTAAGGGGAAGTTTGGCTTTTTAAGCTAAGAACTTTCTTTTAACCTGACTTATCCATCAGAAAGTAACCCCCTCTCTGTGAGTCTATTTGTTTGGGCAGGTTTTAAAGTGTGCAGAGAGACCAATTAAGAAAGGTATTTTGGAGTGTGAAATGGTTATTTAATCTGAAATATGTCATAAGAATATGTCATATTGGCAAAGCTGGTAGGCTGAGAATTTGTACTGTCACACATGTGAAAGGATTTTCCTTTGCTGCTTCTTAGAACAGATGAATGTCAACATAGTTCAGTTGCTTTTTGTTTTCCAGTTCTCTGCTTTTCTTCATTAGGAGTTTTATGCTCTTCCTTGGGCACACTTTTCTTGAGCAACTAAATACTGTATTCTCAGTAACAATTTTCTGTGTGGTTTTAGGGGTCTTATCTTGCATTTCCTTGTTTGACACAACTGCTTGGCTGTCTGGACGTTATTTTATATACAGTTCTATCTTTTCTAAATTCACCATCCTCCAGGCATTTGACCAGTTCTTTTACCATGACCAGCCTTCAAAGTGATAATTTTTCTAGCCCATATAGCTGACAATAGGAAAATTATGTTTCTTCTAGTTGCTGGTTAAAAAGGATTTCCCATAAAATGGCATTATATACTCACCAAGTCTTAAATAATGAATTTATTTGGGGGTTCTTTTGTTCATGTAGGGAATAATAAAAAACAAGGCTCAGTCGAATCTGCATGAAAGTCACACCTTTTTAGTCTGGAGAGAGAATTCTAGCTAGATTTGTCTGAATCTCATTTAAATCGGCATGTCTTCAGCATCATGAATGTGGGGTTTTTGATAATTGCTTTGTTAGTCCTCTGACACTGAGTGACAGAACTTTTCAGTGCTTGACAGCCAAATCCATTGGCACACGACAGTCCTCATACACAGTGAGGTATTTTCTTTCTGCCTAGTGACAGTAAGAGCTTTCAAGTTGACAGAGCGGGGCTAAGATGTCTTCACAAGTGAGAAGAAAGCTGAGAGAGGATGAGGAGGTTCTCTGTCAAAATAAAAGCATTTGTTTAGTTTATCCTTCCAGCATAATGAAATAAAGAGAAGATATGATTGCTACATGTTAAAAAATAATTTTATTTAGGTATTACTTATAGAAAAATGTATCACTTAACTTATTATCAGGGTCCCTATGACTAGAAATTTTTTGCAATAAGTGTAAAAAATATTTATTCTTCACTGAGGTGATGAGTGGTTTGAGGTATAAAGTGAATATTTACATGTAAAGAGTATTGCAGTACCCTCTGACAACTCATCTGTTAATTATTTTTTCTCAAGAAATAATTAGTATAGAATGTGTTTATTTAGGGGTAGATTTTGTATATTTTAATTTAGTTTTGAAATTTAAATCAAGTTGAGTTTGAGAGTTTTATACAGTTTACAGTAACTCAAGTACAGTAATTTCAAGATTATAAGCCACACCTGATTATAAGCTGCACATCTGGGTGTCGACAACGTTTCGTTCTTTGTCCATATATAAGCTGCACCAGATTGTAAGCCACACTTTCCTTCGCAGCGAAGTAACCAATTTGTAACAATCACACGATCGCGGGTGTTACTGGCAGGTACTCAATTCGCGAGCTCGGCTTGGCCCGCGGCTTGCACTTCCAGGTTGGGAAATTTCCAAACTTTGTTCGTATATTGGTCACTCCTGAGTGTAAGCCGCATTTCCGGGTTGGGACCAAAATTTTAGTTAAAATAGTACACCTTATAATTATGAAATTACTGTAATTTGCTGCTTTCATTTTAAATGCTATGAACACTTTCCCACTATAAAATAATGGTTTGATTAGTCAAAATTTCTGTAACAAATTCAAGGCATTCTTAGAAATTGAGTGCACAGAAGGCAAAAGGATGCCTGCGCTATTGCTGTGCTTGCTGTATCCACAAGGGCAATAGTATTAACTTGTAATATTAACTTCAGTCTTTGGGAAGGCAGGGGGACCAAAACAACCAAACAACAAAAACCCAAACAAAGCCCTTGCTGAGCTCAGTCAGTTTGCAGTTAATTACTCATCAGGAAAAACTGTTTAATGAATGAGAAGATGAGATTATGTGATCAAAGGCAGGTAGGTTTTTATGGATGGATGCTGCTGATTTCTGGCAATTTGTCTGTGCCTGGATCTTCTGCATGGATGTTTATGAGAATGTCCCTACTCTTTTGTCTTTGCACCTGGATTCCGTTGCAGCGAGATTATATTTGCATTTGTCCCTTATATTCATTGTTGTACTCTCTTTCTGCCAACATCCAAGGATTTAGGTGTTTGAGAGGCTGCAGCTTCAGTTATTGCTGGGCTCCAGGACCCAACAATGCTTCTCAGGTTCTATCTATGTGTGGTGGTTCACTCAAAGCCACCCTTGGCAATGTCCCTTTCAGCAAGCGCTTCTGGAACAGGTGCCCTTATTATGAACCCAAACCCAGGGCAGTGATCACCTCTGCTCCAGTGCTAACTAAAGGAGTGAGTGCTGGTTGCACAGGACAAGGATAAGTTACAAGGACACTTCACCCACAACAGTTGGTGTACTACTTCATGTCCTTTACTTCTAATGAGGAGATTTCAGAAAAAAAAGCCTACATGTTTTTAGCATGTTCGGTACATCACTTTTACAATATTCCCCTAATGTAAATGAATGCTCTTTTGAAATTAGTTTCATATTAAATCTATTTGTGTGTTCATTATAAAGCCTGATAACATTGACTTTTTTCTGACTTGAGTGCTGTTTTTCTCAGAGGAAGTAGTCTTTAACTAATTTTGGTGTCATCCACCTTCATGGTATTTTACAGCTCTGAATTGCATACCATAGTTCTTAATTAGTTCTGCATTAGTTGTGCAGAAAATCTTCTGGTGAGCAGTTTGAAGTCAGGCTTTTCTTTTCGCCTGCTTTATAAAACCTGTTTTGGGTTAGTTAATACCAATCTTGACTTTGACAACATAGTCCATCCCAAGAAAAAAATGAGTGACATGAAAATGGAAATTTAAAATATATGGATCTGTAAGTGCTTAGCATTTTACTGTTCTGAAACACTTGAAAGCTTTGAAGAGCACATGGACATCAAATGAAAGAATTTATCATTTTTTATGCTACATTCAAACTTAAATACTTGCTTTTCACATTTGTATCCATTTTGTTGCCTCTCAACCCATGACTCCCACTTTTTCTTTTATTTCCTGTTTTTATTTCATGTTTAGTTAAGTCTCACATGTCGTTCTGTCAGTTGCAGTTATTTTCAATAGCACAGTAGTTGTTCCTGAAAATAGTAGAAATATTACCTGCTGAATGTTATCAGAGCATGAACCAGGATTTTAAATAAATCATGTTGAAGAGAACCTAAACCAGTTTATACTGATTCAAAAGGCAGGAATAACACATTTTAGAGACTGTCACAGTGATAGCTTCAGTAAATGTACAACCTTTCCTTGCTGCTTTTAAAAAAAGTCTTCGCATGCTGTTAGCACACAAGTTTAAAAATGGCCTTATTTTCCTTATTGCTCTCAATTATGTAATTAAACCTTCAGATTGAATAATTTTAAATGGTGGTTTTTTTGTGATTTAATATTCTGTAGAGTTTCTGTCTGTTCCCAAGACATCTTCAGTGGAAAGATAATATTTCCTAAGACTGAATGAAAATCCCTTGGAATGGTGCAATCTCTTCAGGTGATGTGCTCGGGCCTTTCTGAAAACAAAGTTGATATGTGGGTTTTACAAGTCCTGTTGTGCAAGTGGATTGTTCTTCGTCTTCTTAGGCTTTTTGGGTTCTGTTACAAGCACTTGGGATTCTATGGAAATGTGTGATTTCCTCAGTGCCACTTTAAAGAAATTGCCTCATTCTTATCTCTCTTGTTTCTATTAACCACATAACACTGACATAACGATTTTGAGCCTCAATATGTCCAACACATTCTATCTTTGACAGTGTGGTTTATTTTTAATTGCATTTTAAGAAAGAAATGGCCCTGAAACATCTAGCCTTATGCATTATATCAATTATCTTGGTGGAAGAAACACATAAAATACATTTAATTATAGGTCATGACCCAGCAAATCATAAAAATCCTGTACTGAAGTAAATTGTTGCCACTAATTACCTTTCCTGTTTGCCAGTACTAAAATAAATTCAATTCATGTCTTGCTAATATTGGTTATTTCAGTGAATCCAAAAGGAATAAAATATTATGTGTCCAGTCACTAAGTAGTTTGCTAATATTCAAGAATATATAAATTGAAATCTATGTTTAATACCTTTAAATACACTATGATGACATTTATTGTATTTTACTTTAAATTGAATTAATTTTTAACTTCTCATAAAATCCAGCAAGAAATGTGCTGTTTTAAGTTCTGATTTTGAGTTTGGTATTTTGTTGGGCTGCTTTTTGGTTTTTTTTCTTTTTTCTTATCAGTAAAAGTATTTCCAAGATATTTGCAAACTGTTGCATGAATTTGAATAGCAAAACTGATATATTTAATCAAGGAATGAAAGTGTTCATTATTGGGTGTGAGACCTTTGACATATTAAATCACAGTTGTCCAAAGCACAAGAAATTAACTAAATTTGCACCACGTATCAGGGACAATAATTTGGCATACAGTGTGGAGAAAATCCTGATTACTGTCCATGGTGTTTTCATTGACTTCAGTCTTTATCTGCAGAGAAACTTTTAGAAGTGCTGAACTGTCTTATTACCTAATTACTATCTAATTTACATGAATTTACAAGATTATGTAGGAGTTTGTTGCTGGTTTAACGAGCAAAGAGAACATAGCATAGAGGGATGTTATCACATTAATAATCATTACATAATTTTTAAAAAGTGACAAATCAGCCCTCTTGCTCTCCCCATCCTTCATGTCAAATAGCAATCAGAATATAGTGAGGTATACTTTGTTTTTTAACTTTTTGGTACTATGCTGTTAAGGTCAGAAACAAGAAAGGATGAGAAGTTGAAACAATTGCTACTGTGAAGTAAAATACAGCACAGTTATGCCTAAGGGAAATGAAAAGTAACATTTTAGGCTAGGCAATAGGTAACATGATTTTATTGTTAAATACCAAATTTTAAACAGAAGACATGGGAAGTGGGCTGTTTGATAGGACAAGATGGAGATGAGTAGAGGCAATGGGACTGACTTAAAAGTTATGCAGAAAGTTCTGCCGCATCTGTTGACTCATGGAGCACCCT
The DNA here is from genome assembly GCF_009819885.2 of Catharus ustulatus. Classification (NCBI taxonomy): domain Eukaryota; kingdom Metazoa; phylum Chordata; class Aves; order Passeriformes; family Turdidae; genus Catharus; species Catharus ustulatus. The sequence continues at coordinate 5,438,677 of NC_046235.1, read as the reverse complement.
TTTCAAATTCATGTATATTCTTTAAAGTGCACTAGTGTACATCCTGTAGTATGCTCCTGATTTCTTATTTTCCAAGGGCTGTTGGAGCTGTAAGCTCTATGAATGAGCTGGGCAACTTGTATAACAGAAATAAAACAGTTCCCTAAATCACTGCATAATAAAATCAACCTTAGTGTAGCCTAAGGTTCAATGATAATATTATATCAGGCGCAGTTCATATAAAGGAAGAATTTTCTTTAGTCTACTAAAACATGAAATGTTAACTAATTCTTTTCAATATCTGAGTGGCAGTAAATACTTCCTATCAGTTTCTCATTTTGTACTTTTCAGTTTTCATTGGTGTTGCTGCAGATTCACATGGATTCATCTCAGATTTTTCTAGTTTGGCCCTACTCTGTAAGATCCATTGACTCCACCTTGTCTGTTGAAACCTCTATGGAGTTTGATGGTGACATCAGAAGTGGCAGAAAGTCGCATCAGAATTGAGAAATGAAAGCATGAGAGGGGAAAAAATTACAAATAAACAAAAACAAAAAAAAACCAAACCACAGGAAATAGTGTATCATGTAAAAAGCTTATAATAAGAATGAAATTAACTTACAGGTTTACTTCTTCAGTCTGTGATTACCATCCAGATTTGCTCCTCAGCTCTATTGGGTCTCTGCGCAATTTACAAGGCCATATTTAATGATGATTTGGAATATTTTATGGTGCTGTTTTAAAAATTACTCAAGGCAGCCTAACTGCAGTCTTCCTGAAGTTGAAATGAGGGCTTTGTGGTTTTTTGTTGTTGTTGTTGTTGGGGGTTTTTTGGGGGTTTTTTTGTTGTTGGTTTTTTTTTTTGCTGGTTCTGAGTGCTTTTATACGATGACTTGATAATGTTGAACTCTGGGTTTGAAAGTAATCTTGGTTTGCTTCTGAAATTTACTTTAGTGTTTACTCTGAGGGATAGCCTTTGGTTACTAATCAGTATGCAATCAGTGTTCTGAACTGTCATGAAAATCTACACTTTTGTCCATGAGTAAATTATTTGAAAAACTGCATTGAATGTGTTCTGTGTTCATGGAGGTAGTTTTGTTTGGGGTTTTTCTTTTCCTCCTTTCTTTCCTTTTTTCCTCTTTTTTTTTTTTTTTTGTGTGTGTGTGTGTGTGTTTTACCTGAGCATCTCTGATAATTAATAGTGTTTTCTTGAAGCTGAGTCATTCATTTTCTCAACTACAGCTTACCTGGAGCTTATCTTACTATGGCAGCAGGCATAGCAAAGGGAAGTTGTCCATTGCTGTATCTCCCAGACCCATCTGGAATACATAAGGTAAAATCTTCATTTGCCAGTGGTCTGAAAGGGGCAAAGAGAAGTTTTTCAGAGATCCCAACTAAATGTCCCACAGAAAAGTGCTGTACAAACCTATCTTACTTTTGAACAATTGATACTGAACTGCCCAAACATTGTTGAACCTAAAATTTGTTTCCGGTTTTATCTTGTTGTTGTCTATCTGAAGCATATACATGTTGCTGTGATTGAGGCCTTAAAAACTTGCACTGGGGATGTTGATTACAGAATAGAACCTGGAGGAGAATCTATTTTTTTTTCTTTTTCCTAATGGACACAACAGATGAGTTCAGTGTCTCTTACTTCAGGAAAAAAAATTGAAGATGAGAAAGTTCAGGATATTCCAGGGCAGTTCACATGAAGTGCTAAACCAGCCCTTACAGGCTTGCAGCTACTTTCTTAGGAAAGAAATCTGTGTTAATCCACATAGGAAATCCAATACTGAGGGACTGGAAGGAGCAGGAACAGGTCACAGAGACATCACCGTCTTTAACATGGATTAAAAACTGGAGATGTGATTAGTGCTCTCCAAGTAACTTTGGGGATTTGATATCCAGAGAGGTATTGTCACCTTGAAGACAATGAGTTCATAGTTCAAAGAATTGATCAGCATACTGAATGTAAAATTTCTGAGATTGCCAAAATAGCATCAGGGTGGTATTATATGAAATTATATTCCCATGAGGAAATAGTTGGAACAAGTTAGATCATACAGCACTTGATGCTGAAAAAAGCAGTAATGGTGTGAGGTGGGGCTGGGACTCACCAGGGAAAACTTGCAATTGTGCGGAAGTACACAGGAGAAAGCACAGCAACAGATACATATATATGAGTTATTTAAGATGTTAATTGCATTTTTAATAGGTAAGGGAAATTGAATATGATTGATATGGAAGTTAAAGCAAGGAAGCATGGATAAGTGATCTCGTTAAGTGGGTGTATAATGGTAATGCAGGCAGGAGGGGGTGGTCTTTTGAGAGGGAGGGCTAGATTCAAACCCTTTGTAGGCAATTATGAACTTGTTAAACATGGAATTGAATTTGTAAGTTTGATTTAAATACAAAAATTAAAAGAAAATATTGCTGGTGACCTCATTATGTAGCTAGGCTAAATAATGAATTTGGCCAAGAGATCAGAGCAATGCTCTGTCCTAACTTCATGAACCTGGCTGGGTGCTACCTCTCCAAAATTAACTAACTCCAGTTTTCCCTGTAAAATTGGCACAAGATCAATATTATAAACAATAGTTGATAACACATGAGGTCTGAAAACTAGCAAGATCTATGAGGTTAATTTTCGTACTGTATATTGTATATTTGAAATTTCTTTCATACAGTTTTCCTTTATGTAGCAAGGACAAACAGCCCTTAACACTGGAGACTACATGCTGCAGTATGATAGTTTCTTGTTCCCAAGTCTTTAGAGAAAAAGACCAGTCTCTTGATGGAGTTGTTTGATGGAATATTATAGGAAAAAAACGCCCTGGAAACATGTAATTGTATCAATTGTTTTACTCACAGGGAAAATAGATATATGAAAACTACTAAAAAAGGCTGTCACATGGTGGGTTGTTGGTTTGTTGTTTGGTTTGAGTTTTTTTCCCTCTGAAGTAAATGAAAGCAAATTAAGGGCTAATTTAGGAAGGGACTAAAATCACTTAAAATGAGAGGGCACACATGCTCTGAGACCTTCTCAGTAACATACTTCAGGTAGAAATCAGTAAATTATTTAAGAAAAATGTTATTAAAAATGAGAAAGGTGAAAAGTGCAGCCTTACACTATATGAACATTTAGTGCTGATGTTAGAATACCAGTAAGAGAATACTGCTAGACATTTGAAAAACTCCACATCTGAGACAATATACAGAACATTTTGTTTTGCAGGTTTATCTGCTTAAAGCACCTGAGAAGCTGTGTTAAATACTGATAGGGTTCCAAATTTAAAGCCTAAAGGGAATTGAAAATGATAAAATTTGCTAGGCATGAGAAGATAGGTATTTTAGAATGCTGTGAAACTAGGAATTTTCAGATCTGATATGAGTGTCCTTCAGAGAAAGTAAATGCTAGTTTTAGAGTAATAGCCAAATGCAACTTGATTCAAATCAGAAAAAGCATTCGTTTTACTGAAGTTTGCAAATGATTGCTTCATGATAATAACTGAATGAGTTTCCAGCCCATAATCCGGGTTATGGAATGTATTGAAGATTTTCTGAGTTCTCTAAATATATTTGTTACTACTGTTGAACCTCAGATTCATATACAGTGTAGGCTACAGCAAATAAGTCCATTAGGAGCAGTAGGTGGGGAGATGTCTCGGGTACTAAAGCACTCAGATACCTATTTGTTAATCAGACAAATAAATAAAGAAAAGCAGTTGCCAGGATCTGTGGTTACCTAGGTACTGGGCACTGTGACTCAGGAGCTTTTAATCTTTTATCACTCCATAGAAGTTTTTCTTCTGAGTTTGAAAATATCTAATTTTCACTTTTAATAATTCATTGGGTTTTTTTAATGATAAGAATTAGAGAAAATAATAACTTATAATATTTGTGTATCTATATGAACACCCTAGTCATTATAAAAGCTATTTTATTTCTTTTAAGAATTTCCAAGATCTTCTATTATTTTCTTAATCCCTGCTTGAATTGGGATTTTTGTCCAATAAGAATTAACTTAAGTAGAACCAAAATGTATATTTGTACAATACAACAATATTAATCTTTTGGTTCTTCCCATTAAAATAGCACTATAAAGTATCTAGCAAGAAGGTGTGATTATTTCATATGCAGAATAAGCAGAAAAAATTTAGACAAACTTAAAAGATACAGCCATGTTTTCTACTGAAAGTTTCTTCTCACTGACTGTAAAGAATACAAGAATGAGAGATGAAGTAATATACGAGGGAGTAAAAGCTGCAAAAATCTGCTGGAAGTTAATAAATACTGAAATTAATATGGTTTATGTTCCTTGAGTCAGGTTGCCTTCTAAAAATGGCATGTCAGTTTTCTCTTAAATTTTCAAGTCATGTTTTAGCTCCTTGTCCCAAAATATGTGATTCTATCAAGTAGATTTATTTATAAACAAGCATTAATGAAAAAATTGTGGTTGACTTATGTTTGTTTTTTTTTTATCATCTTAACTGTAGCTGCCAAGTTGAACAAGTCTTTTCTTTTCTGAACTACCCTGTACCTTGTTTTGATATCCTGTATAGCTGAAACATTTAGAGGTAGTCTGTGCCCTGATTGGGGTTTTGAATGTCATCACAAAGTTTTATATAATTGAAAATCCTGATAGTGCTTCACATATTTGATAGATGTGCCTCTTTATATACTTGTTCTGTTATTGTTCTTGGCACCGTTATTTCCATACAGGAGCTCAGGAGAACATGCCCAGAAATAGTTAAACCAGTGACAACAGGAATTGTCTCCATCAATATCAAAGCTATCAGGAATTTCTTCTTCTATTTATTGAGACATTTTGTATCAGGTTTACCTCTTCCACTGGGCAAAATAAAAGAGTAGTGTGAAAAAGGAAACAATTTCAGCATAGTTAAACTGATTTATGTGCTAGGCATGTCAAATGTAAGAATAGCTTTAAAAATAATGCGGTGAAGGTAACTGGAGATTCTCTTGAAGCCATTGTCTCTGCAGCAATTAAGTACTTCTGGATCAAATACTGTTTAGAAAATATTACTGCATCACCTATACAAACCAAAATCTTCCAAACTTTAATATAGTGAACTGTACATACATTTATTTTAGTAAATACTATTCGATAATTCAAATTAACTAGGGTGAGAAAACTTTTCTCTTGTTTGATTGAGTAGAATTTCCAGTTACCACTTTTAAGATAGTCAAGAATTCTGCAAAGCTACATTTTGTGGGGAGCTGGACAAGACAGGTTGGACTTCTCAGCCAGCTTAGTTGTGAGTCTTTTATGTTAAATTCCAGAGAAATATTTTGAAAGTTACTGATTTTGCATTTTAGCTAATTTCACAAAATTTCAATTTGAAGACTGTAACTGTATGATTCTTCTACTATGGGGAAAAATGCAGAATACTCCAGTGAAGCTCCAGCTTGTATTTTTGGTTGGGATGGTCAGTGATCTCTTCTATCAGTTTACTGCGGTGAGATCTACAGGCTTCTTTACAAAACACTTTACAAATGCTCTATTATTATCAGCATTCTGTAAGAAAATCTTCAAATTATGATTGAAATGTTAGGGAAATGTTAGGGAAGATCCTATATAGGGCTCAAATAGCCCCTTAATTGTAATATATGTCAGGTAATTGTGCCTTGTAAAATTCTACCTGCAGAAGTGTGCCAAACATCATTTAGTTGTTAATTGCAGAGCATTCATGTCAAACTGTTCTTCATATTTCAACCTTTAATTTCTTTTGGCATCTGATTTGACATTTGATTTATTATCAATTGTTCTCAGTGGTATGTGTGTACTTTGATATGTGATGACTGTGTTAAGCTAGACCTGTTAACTTTAGCCCTAAGAGCCACTTGCCTGTACTGTGTCATCTTGCAATATTTTTTAACGTTTATTTGGAGAACAGACTATTTACAGAATTCTATGACTAATTTTCCAATTTCAAAACCCATAATCTTCAGACTTCTACTTTTCTTCTAGGCTTGTTTTTATTTCCTGGAAAGAGAGACTGGTGTGTAGGAGGAATGGATAGGAATGGGCTTGCTTGGCTGTAGCATTCACTGGCCTTATTCACTCTGCACTGATCTAAAATGTACAGGCCCTTTGTATGTTCATAATTATCAAGTAAGTGTGAAATAATCATACAGTGATCTTACACAATAAACATCCCAGACATGTAGCTTTTCATACAGAATTAAGATTGGAGAAAAGAGTAATGTACTTCATGAGATAAATTTATAAAGGAAGTCATGATCTTGTACTCCCTGCTGGGAGGTACAAAATTATGCCCAAATTATGAATAGAAAATCTGGACCAAATATAATGCACTGGGTTATGTTTGCAGACATTAACAATTTCATATTATTTAGTGTGAGCTGGGAAATACTCCATAATTGCAGGTGTCCTAGAATAGGACACTGAAATTTCCTATGTAATTGTAGATTGATGACATATTATGTGTATCTAGTTTGATTTTAGCATCAAGTCATCACATAATTATATATAAAGATACTTTGCAAGATACCTGTTATTTCTTCAGGATCCATTACAATCCATCAGACAAAATATCAGTTCTGGTTTTTAAGCTATATATTATAATATAAGGATTTTTAAAATAAGGGTTGTTTACCCAATAGACTGTGAAATTTTTTTAGAGTCACTGTAAATAGATGTTTTACTCCTAGTTAGGGAATTCTGAGATAGTATAGTGCGTATTGCAATGAATTGTTTCTATATAACAAAAATGCAGTGTCTGGGGTTGGGAAGGTTCAGTTAATAGAGAATTTATCTTGATTTTTATCAGTAGGTTAAAATACAAAGCACCTGCAGCCATCTGCATGTGAAAAATTTCACTAAATGCAGTGAAATGAGTCACCCTGAAAGTTGAGTGGACCCAGTAAAGTCCAACAAAAGATCAGCAAGATGATCAAAATAAACACAAAGTGAAAAAGTTTTTCAAGTGTTTGAAGCAAATCTAGGAATAAGTAACAAAAGATTGGTGTCGAGGTCATAGAACATGATATTACTGGATATGGCATCCCCTTTTTTATATGTGGTAATTTTATTCATTGAGTGATTTGGAAGAGACTATGTTTTAACTTTAATGAGTCGCTATGAAGTTGAAATTACTTGCCAACACATTCATGCGTTTCAGTTGTTTTTTACACTGCATTTTACATGAGGGGAAATTGCAAATAGTAAATGTCAAGGATTCACTCGGGGCATTACAATTTCAGAGGCACGAAGCTAATACATATTTGTCTCATTACTGTCATCAGATTGAAGTTAGTCCATGGATGGCAAGATCTTATAACTCATAGGAGACATAGTTACAAATGACATGTGAGAGGTCACAGATATCACAACTTCCTAAATTCACATTACAAACGTGTTGTTAATAAGAAATGAGGTACATGTTGTTAATCATATTTGACAAAGCCCATTTTCACTGAAAAAGAGGTAAAAGGGTTTTTTTTTTTACTTTGCAGTCTCAATTGATCACATCATTGTAGATAATAATATATGGGAGAAGAAAGGCAGTGCCACCCTTTCAGTGATTTACTGAAGTCATCTGTGATCTTGCTGTATCAATACAATTGACACACTGTACCATTTAATTGGCCTGGTGATATTTTGCTTAAGTATCTGTATAGTGCTGAAGAGCAGTGAGTATTGTATAGGGGCTTTTAAATACGATTTGTATGCAGAGGTGTTTTATCTCCTTCCCTGGCTCCAAAAAGCAATGTAGAACTCACTGTAGCAATTCACAGTGGCACATCTCAGCAACACAGTGTGTTGCTTTTCTGTTAGCTTAATCAAGTTAGCACAGAGAGACTGAAGAGCATTCTTAAGGTGCAGCTCTGTGTCTGAAATGAACTGGAGGTAACTAACTGAGTTTGTCCAGTGTTTCACATAGTTGTTAAATGAAGTTAAATGCTTTGCTTGTTTAAAATAGTCAATAAGGTGTAGGATGGTATAACCTGGCTACATTTGCTTCACTTATTAAGACTGTGTGGGTTTAGGACTTATTTTTGATTATGATGGAGTAATCTGTGCTCTAGATTAAACATCCTCAAGCAGGTGGTTAAGTTGCTGTTTAATGTGTACATCTGCACACTGCAACTGCTTGCTTGCCTATTGAGTGGGGAGAGCTACAGTTAATGTATTAAATCATTTGCCTGACAACTGCGTTGTCTTTCTCTGTAATTCTAAGTGCAATTTCAGGTGTCAGCTTTGATTCATAAAGCCACACATGGTTTGATTCATAAAGCCAGAGAGGAGTGTCTGATCGAGTGCTTCTCTTCCGATTTGTAAGAAAGGTGTGACACTGGGTATTGATTCATCTCTTCAGTCACTTGGTGTGCAAAGGACTGCGAGTGATGGAAGTGCTGTTTGGTGGGAGGGTGTCTAAGAAGCAAATACAAACAAATACTATTCACTGACAGGTATCAAACAGGTGTTTTAGCTCATTAGTTTAAAATATATTATTTTTCTCTTTGTCTGACTAAAGTGATCCCAGCAGTTTGAAGAATCACAGAGGTTACTAAACGAGGACTAGTTGAGGACTGAAAAATACTTTCTGCACTTTTCCAGCAGAATGTTTTTGCCTCTCTGGTAATATACTCCAAAAGTATGTCTTCAATGTCAGGTGTTTATATAAGCAGCAATAATGATTAGAAATATTTTAGAGTGGCATTTGTAGCTCTTTAAAATAGTTACTGAAAACAAAACCCTAGAGAAACTTCACTGCATACAAGAAGATTTTGCTCCGGACATGGAAATTACTTGAATTGGCATTTCTGTCTGCTTACCAAGTTTTCAGTAAATGAAGAAAAAGGACAGGGAACATAGAAAAAAGCATCACTGACAATTGGCAAGTAGACTGAGTGAAGAAAGACTGGGGAAAACTAAGAATATGTGCTTTTTGAGTCTGAGAATCCACTAACTGGATTCTGAGATTGTAGGCTGTGGAGTTATGAAAATAGATTTGTTTCCTTAAGATAAGATTTTTAAGTTGTTTTGCATACCTGATTTTCTAATTCTTGACAATAGACTGCAGTCTGCCTCTATGACAAAGGCCAGCTGTGTGCTGGGCTATATTAACAGGGAGTGTGAGCAGCAGGGCTGGGAAAGAGACCTGTGAGCACATCTGGGGTCCCCAGTTGACCAGTTTGGGCTTCCCCAGTACAGAAAAGAAATGGGTGTAGTGGTGGAAATCTGGCAGAGGCCTGAGAACCACTTGAATATGGGCTGGAGCAAATCACTTATTAGGGATGGTTGTCCATTGATTTACAGAGATGTGAGGAGAATCCTTTTGCTCAAAACCTCCAAACAAACAATGAAAACCCAAGTCAACTAAAAAAACCCAAAACATCACAGAAATAAAAAAAAAAAAAACTCAACCAACACTCCCACAGTTAAACAAACAGGGGAAAAAATCACACAAAAACCCCTCCAAAAGAAAACATGCTTTGCTCCTCTCCACAAACATATCTAAGTCCTCAGTCTCAAGGATAAAGACTTGGAATACTTACAGAGCAAAGTATGTCCATTACAAAAGTTTCTAAAGTAATTTGGGTCTTTTAAAAGTAGAGGAACTCTTTCTTTACAGATGGGAAAGGCAACCTTTAAAAAAGGCTTTATTGCTATGATAACATATTGTATCTCTGTGCTTAAATTGCAGTGAGGGGATTTTATAGCATATAACATTTTTTTTAGTCACTTCATCCCTGTGAATTAGCTAGCTTTTGAAATTAAATCTGAGCTGAATTGATGGTTAGCTCTTCTAGATTTTGTGTCTTGATTCAGAATCTTTTTGTTTGGTGGATGATTTGGTTTTGGTCATGGGATTTTTTTTTTCCATAAAAGGAAATAAGGGTTCTTCACTGTATCTAATGACTTAATCATTTTGTGTAATGAAAAAGTTGACATTTATGCAAAAAATACGAACTGCAAGAATGAACTTCATGTACCTTAAAAAACTAAACAAATCCACCCTGTACGTTTTGTAGAGTCTCAGAGCTCACAGCAAATACAAAGATAAATGGCCTAACACCTGAGAGAAAAATGACTGTCAAGAATGAAATTCAGTGTCATCCTTTCTGTAATTAATTCTTCCTTGTGTTGTAATGTTGTTTCCTGATGAAAGCTTGGACAGAAGATCAGTCATCCTAATTTTTCAGGAAGGTAATATAATAAAATAACTATGGGGTGTTGATAATCTGAAATACTGTAGTAAAGAAATTAGTTATGTGGACAGAATTAGTCTTATGTTTTCCCCTCTCCTGTTGTCTGTGTGCTGTCTGTCCCTTATTGGAAGACAGAGTGGCCAGTTTCCTAATTCAGGTGCACAGCTAAAAACAGCTTTTCATGTGCTTATTTTGGTAAGTAGAAAGCAGTATTCTTTCAAAATGATCAGTAGTTTTAATATTTTTGGATGATATGGAAATGATGCCTGTGACACTTTTTAGGAAATAATTTTCCTACCTACCAGGCAATTAAAGTCTGACACGTAGGTGACACACACTGTACTACTTTTGCCACTTTAGCATATTACTTGAGAATTCTGGAGTATTTTATTGCTAAGGAAAGGAACTATTGGCCAAATCCTATTCCATTGACTCTTCTTGTTATAAGAACAGTTTCAGACTGATGAGTCACTATTCATTTTATTTGAAGCTTTGTGTGTGTATATTTTTTACTGTCTCATGTGTCAACTAAAAATAACTCGCAGAAATGACAGAATAAATTTTATGAGGAAATAATAAAATCTACTGCTCTGAACATGTCACTTGAGGCAAAAAACAGTTGCTTATGCTGGCTGGAATGTTACTCTGATGTTTTTAAATAACTTCATTAGTCAATAAGATTCAGTTTAATTATTTAAGTGACAAAAAATGAGTTTGGTACTTGCATATATCCACTGTTTACTGTTTTTAGACTATTCTTTATAGTAGAGCTGCAAGCACTTACAAAAACTCATTTGGCTGGCAAAATATCTTTTTGTTTACAAAACCAGAAGCTTTTAGCCACTGCAAGTTTTTCAGTGTTCCCTGCTGGGATCCCAAGCTAACGTTTTTTTGCCAGCAGGCACCACTTTCACTTCATGGGAACCTGCTGTCACCAAAAGAGATTTTTCCTCAGGTGTCTTTCCTTTTTATTGCAGCATCTGAGGAGACTGGTCCTTAGGAGGATCCCACTTTTTTGTCTTTCTGAAAAGCCGTCTGAAATTCACTGTAATCTTGGCTTGCCAAGCAGGATGTAACCAAAAGTATATATTCTATCACCATCTGTTAAACCAGGTGGGACAGTGTTCTTTATCTTTTCTTCAACCCATCCTTCCTCCAGGGAGATATCTCCTGTTAATGGGCCATTGAGTCCCACTGATAAAATTACATCATCCTATTGTAAAATGCTCTACTCAGGGGGAGGAGCCAAGCATTTCCTACCTAGATAAAATCTGAGATTTGAAACATCAAGGCAGCCTTTTTCCACTGTATTCCAGAGGAAAAACCAGACCTTTTCCACATCATTAGTGGACCTTTGGAGGAAAACTTCCATCCTTTGGAGAAAAAATTCCACCCTTTGGAGAAAAACAGCAGGACCACTGCTTCAACAGAACCACATCTATCACTGCAGGAGGACTGCAGCCACCATTTTTTTGGACTGCTACCAACACCATGACCGACTGACAGGATATGAGGTTATGTTCTGACTCTGTCAGTGTTTTGGTTATTTTCGTATTAGTGTACTTTAATTTTTTCCTAGCAAAGAACTGTTATTCCTATTCCCATATCTTTGCCTGAGAGATCCTTAATTTCAAAATTATAATAATTTGGAGGGAGGGGGTTTACATTGACCATTTCAAGAGAGGCTTCTACCTTTTTTAACAAGCGCTTGTTCTTTCAAACAAAGACAAGTGTGCACATTTTTTGCTTGGACTGGCATCCTTCAGTCATAGTAACCTAGAATTGTTTAGGTGGAAGAAAAGTTTGAGATCATTTAGGCCAGCTGCTAACTCAGCATTGCCAAGTCACCACTAAACCACATAGAAATATCTTTTAAACACGTTCAGGGGTGCTGACTGCAGGCTGTGCAGCCTGTTCCAATACCTGACCAACCTTTTTGTGAAATTTTTCCTGATTCCAACCTAAACCTCCCCTGGTGCAACCAGAGGCCATTTCCTCTTGTTCTGTCACTTGTTACTTTTGGATGTGGTTATACTGACCTGTCAATTATGTGATATTGCTGGCACAATCTTGATGATAGAAGACAGATTCTGGTGTCTTTAGATTGATCCTTTGAATAGCCTCTACTGTTCCATCTTTCTTTAGACTGGAATGCAGGAACTTGTGTAGTTCCTGATGATTTAAAAATCATTATGGCATTCATATGCTGTCACTGTGAGACAGTGGATCATTACAATGGGGTTTTTCTTCCATGTACTATATTGAGAAGCCTGAACCCATTCCTTGTTCTTCTATTTCTCTCTTTGTAAAGGAGTGGCAGGAGAAATCATGATCTCATCTTCTGATTCTCTGTGGTCATCCCTATGAGATTAAAAGAGCATTGCATAATAAAGTAACAGTAGTAGAGCTGTTTCTCCTTTTTTGCTTCTGCTTTGAATAAGCTGGTACTTCAAAGGATACACCATCTGCCTCATTTCAGAGATACTTGCTTCAAAGCTAGTCACATATAACAAAAAGGCAGGTAGAAAAGACCCTATAACACTCGTTTCAGTTCTAAAAAGGGAGGAAAAAGCCCAACAATCTCTGGTAGAGTAGTTAGATCTTTAGTAGAAACATGAAACATGAAGTGTGTGGTACAGTGATACTTTTTAATAATATATCAGAAAAGAAGATACGCAGTTTCATCTTCTTGTCCAACAGATCATTTATTTGATTAACTCTCTAGGCAAATTCTTTGTCTAAAAGCAAAACATTATCAAGGAAAAGGCTTCATCCTAGAGACTAGGGAAGCTGTTTACCTGTGTTAAACTCCAGACTTCCCAGACTGTGAACCGCACTCGATGGAACTGCGTGTGTTTTATGCCAAGCTCAGAAGAGTTGAGTCTGATGATTTGCCATTTTCTCACTGTGAGATATCAGACCTTATTCTGTGAGCAGCACATCATAAAGTGCCCTCATTGGCCCAGGAGGCTTGTTTTCTGCAGCTAGGTCTTGAGTCAGGAACCGAACTATTGATTAATTATCCACAAAGTATATTGTGTGTGAGACATGTACTGTGATTTCATGGAGGTGTCAAAGCAGATGCATTGATTGACTTAGTCTTAAATCTATCTCCCCTTACTCATTACAATGAAAAATCACATATAATGGTGATTGTAGTTGAAATCTAGATCATGTTCTGTAGTACTGCAATGCTGATATGACAAGTTTGTTGTTTATTTGTTAATTCCACCCCCAGCAGATTTAGCCTAATCCTATTTACCTAATGGCTCTGATAGCGAAGTTTGCTTTATTCTTGATAACTTTTTGGTTATTTGTAGAGTATTTTTCCATATTTTTAAGATTTACAAAGGAGAATTTTCTGCTTCCAGTATAGTCCAAGTGCTGCTGTTGGAGATAAATCAGCTTATTTACAGACTTCTCATGGTGTAAAGTGTCATGCTATCAATCTGGCCCAGCTAGTATCAAGTGCTAGGAACAGAATTTGAGAAAATTTTATAATTAACTGACACTCCTAAGATTGACTTTTACTTGGATAACAGAATTAAGAATGATATCAATTCATGGTAAATGTTCACAGCATGTTATGTTTCCTGAGATTACTGTATTTACTGGCATTTAGGATAAACTATGGTGTTTAATTTGGAGGTTACCATAGTTTATTAATATACCTTACAAGTGACAAACACTCTCTAGTCTCATTGACAATTGTGATTTTAGTAAAATGTTGCTTTATATGGATATTCATTTTATCATCAAATTTGCAATAACTTCAAAAGGGACCTGTGATTTGTAATCACTTATAGGATTTAGTTTGCATCTCACTTTATTTTTTTTCAGATTCTACCACTGTTTTCTACAGATATGAAAAAGGATTGAGATGATAGTGAAGATGTTGGACTACGAATAAATTATCTAATGTATCTTTTAGGAAGTGAATTCACCACTCCTCTTTAATTTTCTATTTTAGAAATCAAGTCAGAAATCCTGAGAAGCAAATATTCTGTCCTTCTTCACATCTGCTGTTAGTGGCATTTCACCCTGACCTCGTTATGCGATTTAGTTTTGTTTTGTTTTCCCTTGGATTTGAAACCTCTTAATAGCATTTGACTGAAATCTTTTTTGCTGCAGCTGAAGACAGGCCATAATTACTAGGACATGCATAAATGTGCCTAATGGTTATCCAATGGGCTTTTTACCACCCTTACAGAGTTTTCACATAACCTGTCTGTTCAGCTGGTGCAAGACAATCTGGCTATATATTGTCAAGAGGTTTAGTAAAGTCAAGATGTGATATTTCTTGCTTTCCCTTTAGTTACCAGGTTTGTGTTGAAGTAAGCTAGAATGAGCTGTCAAACAACTGATTTGCTCTCAAGAAAATTGTGTTGGTGACTATTCATCTCACAGTTAATCTGCAAGTGCTTATAAATAGTCAGTTTAATGCATTTGTTCTATCAGTTTACCCAGGGCTGAAGCACAGCTGAGTAGTCTGTAATTGGTCTGTAATTCTGACTTGTCTTTGCTTTCCTTTGCCCTAATCTCTTTAGAGACAGGAAATAAAACCCTTGTCTTAAACAAAATGGTGGTTTTAGAGAATGCCATAAGACCACACTAGCTGTATTACTTCTCTCAGGAACAAAATTATGAGAGGATGTCTTCTGAACAAACATAAACACCCAGCAGCATTAGTTTCCCAGTTGCACTTTGCACTTCAGAAATCCTTTTATATTGGTGCAGAAGAGTTATTTCTGAGTGCATCATATAGTTAAAGGTATGTTTTCCCAAGAGGATGCTAAAGACTGTGGGATGCTGAGGAGAAGTTCTAGGTCATTGAAGAAAGTCCAACCTGCACATTTCTGCAACCATTATGTGACTCCCCAAAATGTTATTATTGATGGGAGTACAACATACTGAGAAGAATTACCATGTACAGCTATGATGTTCCAGGTAGGCCGTTGTCTTGTCAATAAAGCACTCCAGGTTCTGACACAGTCTCAGCGCAAGTAAGCTCAGTACCTCCTTCATCTGGTTTCAGTCTAGTTACCACAGATAAAGAGTCAGTCTGCCTTAGTTATAGTGAGGTCTTGATGCACTTTTCAGAGGTTATTTCATACAGGAGTTAAAATAGAAGAGTAATAATTTTTAAGAGGCTTAAATATGGTAAATAATGCTGTTTTTAAACATTTCTTATGTAGTTCATGCACAGAAATGTTGCCCTTTCGAGTTAAGCTGGCTTTAGGTGGTTATACAAAAATACCACCCCCATGTTATAACTAGGCAAGAATATTTATGGCAGCAGTTTGCTGTGTTATGGGAATTAGTGCAAAGACCTGATGACATGTCAGTCTTGAAGTTACCTAATGCAGCCACAACTGACCATTGTTACTGTTGCTTGTAAATAGTACAGTCAGTGGAATATTTTAAGCAGTGGTTTCTCCAAAACTTGGTTCTTTTCCAAATGATGATGCTAAAAGGGATATACTGTTTGCCTGCTGTTTTATTTCCTGTGAAGTACATTTATACACTGAACCTATGAATAAGGGCTTCAAACTGTACCTCAAACCTCAAGATGTTAAGATTTGTTTATCATTATAGCCATTTTGAGCAGAAAACCAAAACTTGCTATTGAAAACTATTTTATAAAATCAAATTAATATAATTCAGTTGGTCACTTGTTAGGATTGGTCGTAGTCTTCTGGAGTATTGAGCTGTTTTGCAAATTAATTGCAACATATATGGACATCCTGCCACAGAAATATAAAAGAAATTGCTAAAAGATGTAAATTTTCTCTCTGGGTATCAGGTAGATTCAATGCAATGTTCTATGAACTATTTCAGAATGCTCCCTGCAAAATCTTAGTGTGACAAGGTGTCATTTTTGACAGATCAGTGGTGAAGATTGCACAGACTTGAATTAATAAAGGTCAGAATCGTCAACAGGAAGAGATGCCTGGTGGCATGTCAGCAAGCACTCAGACAAGGCAGTGAAATTGCTGATACAGGAGAGAAAATGGAGAGTTTGGGGAAGGGCTGGGTCTTCTGAAATGTTTAAATGTATTTTGCCATTTTATAGGTCTCTCAAAAATCAGTAAGTTTGAATAGCTTAGGTAAAGCAAAAGAATGGCAAGTGTCTCGGCACTTGAAAAAGCTGTGTGGTTTTCTGAGTAAAAGGCACTCTTTCCTCCCCCCCCAACCATTTGCTATGAAAAAAAAATTATCTGCTGACTGAATGATAATGAAGTATGGCAATATGAAATAACAGAACTATCAGATGCATATAAAATAACTTTATATACATGACACTGTATATATTATGTAGTCTGTAGCAGTCCTTTCTCAAAGCTGTATTTATTTATATTTAAATCCTGTGTGGTACACAGATATTGTTAGAGTTTCATAAAAGCTAGCTAGCCAATATCATCTCAATTTGCAATATAGCTTGCCAATGTTACCCAAATTTACAAAAAGGGTGTGAGGAAAGACCCCAGGGAACTACAGACCTGTTAGTCTAACTTCAGTTCCTGGAAACATTATGGGGAAGGTTATACAGGGTACTGTTGAAAGGCATTTAAAGAGTAATGCTGTCAACAGGCAGAGTTAATAAAGGGAAAGTCCTGTTTAATTAATTTGATAATCTTCAATGCTAAGGTCACCTGCCTACTGGATGAAAGGAAGGTGGTGCATGTAATTTTTCTGGATTTTAGTGATGCTCATGGTACTGCCCTTCAGAGCTCCCTCTTGAACAAGTTGCTGGAATGTGTGATGAGTGTGTTCATAGGGTGAGGAGCTGGCTGAAGGGCATGGCTGAAGGAGCTGCAGTGGAGGGATCTACATCCAGACCAGGATTGTCCCCCAGGGCTCAGTTCTAGGACAGTGCTCTTCAGGAATTGGTCAGTGCTCCCATGAAGGAGTTGAATGCACCATTAGCAAGTTTGCTGATATGCAAACAACAAGGTGCTGTTGACTCTTGAGGGAGGAATTGCCTTGTAGAGGGATCTCAACAGCTCAGAGAATCAGGCCTGCCATTGTTGAAGAGACATTTGGAAAATACCCTTACCTTGGTCAGCCCTGAATAGCTCAGGCAGTTAGAGATGATCATTGTTCCAACTAAGATGGTCTGATCTATTCCGTTCTAAAATGAATGCATTGCCACCCACAGGTGGGATAAATTAGATATGAAAAGTAAGTGCACTGTCACACACTGGGAAAAGAAGAGTAGTTCTCTAAACAGTTCAGTTAAAACCAAGCTACTTAAGTCATAATAAAGGTGCCAGTTGCTTGGGTGAGGTGATGTGATATATTGATGGAACACGATCAGAAAGAAAAGACAAGAGTTACTGTGCATACATTTTCCTCCTTTCTGATACCATTCCTAGATCTAAACACATTATTATTAATATATTGTGTGAGGTTTGCACGTGACAGAACTTTTTTTATTAAATACCATGAGCAGGTGACATTTGACAGTCTAGGCCATGACATAGTATTAGTCTTACCTGTAAAGTATAAAAATTGCATCAGGCCATTATCTCCCTCTTTACTGTTACCCATTGCATAAAACTAATAGAGATTTAGCATTGCAGTTGGGTGACTTCCTCAAATCACTGATCATTATGTACCCCTTAATTTACTTTGTCTTTATTTTGCCTCCCATTTATCCTCAGGCTTATATTTTTAAATGCTTTTCTGATGAGTACACAGGTACTGAGGTATTTAACTTAGTTCAGAGGAAACACGTAAATGTGCTACATGGTAATTTGAGGGATTCTTTAATGCCTGTGTGCACATGTGTGTTGGTATTTAATTATGGGTTAATACAGTGGAAATTCGGTCATGGAAAATGGTTCTGTATTAAAAGCATAGTTACTGTTCCAAGAGAACGAGAGGTACACTAGAGATTTAGATCGATTTTAAATTTTCTTTTTAGCAAGTGATATAATGAGTAATGTCATCTTTCTTAACTTATTCTTAAGGGACATTGCTCCATTGCTGCATGCTTAGTGACTGTAGTGGAGTATTGGACAGTTGCCAGTATCCTCAGTGCTGTGCAGTTTGCTGGATGAAACCAGAGATTCTCATTCTTAATCACACAGGCAGCACAAATAAAGATTAGAAACCTGAATTTTGTGCATAAAACTAATTTGTGTACATTTGGATTTTATGGCAGATATGGTTGTGAAGTGGCTTCATGTCCTTTGGAAAACAAATCCTCCAAAATCAGAATTATGATTTCTGATTTGCCCAATTTGTGTGAGAAATCTGTGTTGAAGAAGCAACTGAATTTAGGACTTTGTGACATTTTACAAGTGTGTTAAACTGTGGATTGTCATTCTTCTCAAAGAAACAGGGTAACTGGGAGATTAATTTTTTTGCCTGTGGAGATTTATAGACGAGTTCTGTTCATTTCAGGGCTTCTGGTCCATAATGCAAGTGCTTAAATTTGTAATTAGTTAAATTGATCTTGGTTGCTTGGTTGCAAGCTTGTACTGAAGTGTTAGATATTCAATTGCAAAAGGAATGAATGATTCATAGCATTTCATTAACTAAATCTTAGTTCAACAGTGCATAAGTCAAGAGTTTTGGTCACAACATTTTTGTTCACAGAAGTGGATATAAGTTTCTCTCTCATGCAGTAGCAAAATGAATACTGATGTCAGTGAGTTTTGTGTTATGCTGAAAGCCAAAATTTAGTGCAGTACCTGCTTGTGACTGCAGTAAAGAGTGTTTGAAATAATAACAAAAGGTAAAAGAACTTGAAAAACTCTATCAGACCTTTTATGGAATCTCTACCTGTGTATTTGGACACCTGGACTGAAATGAAGCATCTAAAAATGAAGAATTTTTTAAAAGCCATAAAAAAACTAACTCTTGTAAAACTGCATGTTAGCTGAATCAGGTGTTCTCCAGGGGAAACCTGTTACTGTGGTGACTTCCAGTTAGTTGCTACACCTTTTGAAATATAAAACTTAAACCACTGAATATATCATTGTTTGAACTAATTAATACTCAGTTTCCTGCAAGGAAGTTTATTTACCAAAGGGATTTGGTATGACACAGTGTCTGCTGCTGGCTGAATTTGGTTGTGCCTGGTATGGATTCTGTGCAGTTCTCATCCTCTTCACATTGTTCAGTGGAAATAGAATTGTCTTGCAATAGCTGTGAGGGAAACCTGGTTTTCATGTCCAGCTGCTCTCCACTTTCCAGCACTCAAGTGTATTAAGTACTGTAAACTTGTAGTAAAGTCCTTCAGACTTTCAGAAATTAATAAGTGATGCATTCCAAACTTGTTACTATCCTTTCAGTGCATAATAAACCACATAAGGATTTTAAAATGTTCTCCTCGTTTATCCAGTAGGTAAACATGGCTGATCTAATTTGTGCCTTTGGAATTTTGAATAAGGACATTGCAGATTTTCCTGAAACTTTCAGCTTACATAGAAGAATTTCACATTGGAGGTAATGCTCTTGGAAAAAAATAAATAAGAATTTGTTTGGAGTGGGAAATCTCCACTTTGCATTTGACAAAAAATTGTTAGCTACTTAAGGAGTTGAAAAGTGGGAGTGAGTATACATAGCAGCTACTCTATTATGTGATTAGAAATGTTTATGAAATCAGTTTGTCCTACTGTTTGTGTGCAAACCATGTCAGTCCTGCTGTTTTATTAATCCAGGAATATTGCACCAGAGACAATGATCACATATTGCTTTTTCTCCGGTTATAGAGAAAAAGCCTTAACCACTTAATATGACTTGCAACTGTATTCAGTGTGATCGTGGGCTTTAGAGCTTCCAAATTATCTTTAAGACACAATTTAGACAGGAACCTGGATTTGAGAGTCTAAATTTATTGGCTAAGCAGGGGATTGTGTGTGCGTTGTTTGTTGGTTTGGGTTTGTAAATTAAACCTTAACACAGTTGTGACTGTGTTTGTTCCCCTTGGCTATTCAAGGCTTCTGTTTGATGAGCACTTGACCTAATGAAAAAGTGTCTCCTTCAGTTGTTATTTTGTCCACCCAGAGTTACAGCAGAATAGAAAACTGGTGGAACAGTTTAATTCAAATGCAAAGACAGGAGCTGAGAGGAGCAGGATATTGAATGATGTGTGTGTTGAGGGAAGAGGGGCAAGTTAAGAGGAGAGGAATGAAGGGGAATTGGAAAGGGGAATATAGATGGAAAAGCACAGACTGACCTGCTTTTTTAGGCTCTGGGGTTCTTACATGACCTGCTCATTTATTAGGAATATTTTTGTGTTTCTAAATGAGTGGTTTCATGAGAGCAGTACATTTTCTACTAGCCTTTTTTATTCCATCCTTATTTCACACCAAGAAGAAAGAAAGCAGATGGTTCTGGTTTTTTTCTCAGGCTGATTTGTTCAGTCCTTGCTGATGAACTAAGTAATTATCAATGTCATTCTGTGGACAATTATTTTTATTTGGAGATGTGTTTGTATTGAATGCTGTGGGAAGAAGGGATATATTAAAAAAGACAGATTTTAAATAAAATGCAGATCCCTACTATTCTAGTGTCAGATATCCTGAGGATTGTTTCTTACAGCTGTGCATTACAAAGCTCTTCTTCAATATTTTTGCTCTTATCTGCTTTCACAGGATGAAATGGATGTCAGACTATTTCTAATTTAGTTTTCCAGTATTACTAGATTAAGATCACAAGAACACCTTTAACCTCCTTTTGATGCTTGATTTTAGAGTTTGTGTCTTTAAACTGTCTCCTTTGTTTTCCTGGTCGGAGAGTGTCAGAACCACAGAGTGCAGGTGACAGTGCCTTGACCTGGTGGCATTTAGATTGTTCTTCAGGTCATTATAAGGTCATTAAATGCTTCTCAATATGGGGAAGAGGGAAAATAGAACATTAGGCTTGCTTTCCAGAAGTTATGTGGACAAACAATGGAAGCTGAATTTTACACAAAAAGTGGACCAAATAAGAGGGTATTTTAAATGAAAATTAGGTTATTTCCTGGCAAAGGGAGGTTTCTGTCTCTATAATCTTGCTGTTATGCATTCTAAAGGTACAGTAAATATATAAAGCTGTCTTTCAATCTCCATTATATTATTACATATACTGTATATTACTAGTGAAAAGCATAGTTTATTCCTTCTTCCTAACTTTGTCTTTGCATTATAAACACAACTTCTGTGCCAGGTGAAGGTCTGGGGAGTGCCAGACTTTCCCTATAGAACCCATCCTTTCTTTTTTGTCTATTCTCCCATTCTTCCTTTAAACAGAGCAAAAGACTACTTCTAATCCAGTAATAAAGTTGATTAATTAATTTCTCCATTGTGAACACACAGTTTAAGGTTTCATCTTGACATTGGAATGATTCCAATAATTTTTAAATTCTATTTAAAAGCCATATAATATCATTTTTCTGATTGATGATGGTAGTTAGAAATAGATGCAAACTATCCTAGGTGTTCTGTATTTTTCCTTCCCTATGTCATCACCAACCTGAATATAGTCTCTTTAAAGAAATAAAGTTATACTAAAAGTAAAAAGACGTTTCACTTAGATTAGATACATTTTGTCTCTTATTTAATTTGTCTTACACCTTGCAATAAATGGTAATTTTATGCTTTAATGCTTTTGAAGAATAACACCAGACTACAGCTGTATCTCATCCCTCTGAGGAACTGAGAAGTAAGACATGCTACAGGCTGGAAACAAAGCAAAACCATTTCCAAGGATTTCTGTTTTTATAAATGTTGCTCAGTGGACAGTACTCTGCACAGACTAGTCACAAGAGAGGTATATATTTTCCAGAATATATATTAAACCAATTCTCAAGAACAAGGTTTTAAAATATTCAGATTTACGCTGTAGTTACACTGCTAAATGATTAATCCATTCAAGTGTAAAGTTGCAGGGAAGGAAAACAGGAAAACACAATTTTCAAAATATTTCTTCTTCATAGGCTACCATTTCTTCTTATTTTTAAGATCATTCATAGCACTGTGCAGGAATTGAAAATTGTTCCACAGTTTGTGGATGCTATTCCATAAGCTGCTTTGTTAAAGATTACTGATGCAGTACTGGACAGGAAAGAAAGCAGAGGATTTATGAGAAGCTGCTTTTCTACAACCATTCAGAGTTGGAGAGAGAGAAAGAATCAAGATAGGAGAGAACCTACAGATTTTAAAAGATAAGTTGAATCTTGGCAAGATGTTTTTAAGGAGGTATGGAGGTCAGATGTACAGCTCCAGTAGGAAGTTTAAATCCAAGTAGCCTTTTATTAGGGAACGAAGGCTTTCAGGTGAGACAGGATCATGCAGACTGCGAAGTATGGGGGGGTTGTCTCATTTCTTTTCTCCATGTCCTGTCCCTAATGGGGAAGGTGATGGAGTGGGCTTGAAAGAGGTAGAGCTCTGAATCTCTGGTGTTCTGTCTCAGGCTCTTAAGAGTGCAAGACTTCATTCATCTACACCTGAGCAAGGCTTATTGATGTGTGGTGTTTGCAGTGTGGAGCTCAGAGTGCCTGAGAGAACTGGAGAACACTTTTCCCTTTTTCTCTCCTTGCTGTGAATTCTAAGACTGTCTTAAGGCAGACTGAAAATTGAGAGGAGTCTTCCTCAGTGAGAGAGGCAGCAATATGGACTATATTTTTTTTATATCTGTTTAAAGAAAACATCTATTTGCTTTTCCTAATGCTCATATAATCTTAACTACAGGATTTTACTTGTCTTTCAAAAATGTAATATTTAAAAAAGAGAGCACTATTTCCATTAGTTCCCATGCTGCAGTAATAGATTCAATTGAAGGAGCCTTTAAACCACTTGCATATATACCTTGTTTTTAATTAAAATATCATGTTATTGTAAGAAAATGCACTAAATGCAACTGTAGCTACATTACTGGGTGTTGGTTTTTCTGGAAACATAGTATTGGGATATGATTCCACTGTTCAATTGCACCCAGATATGTGGTGGCTGGTTGAAGGTCTGTAACTGAGACACAGAGCAATTATGCAAATATTCAGGTAAATAAAAAGAGCAAAACTTACATAAAATAATTCTGATTTTTTTTCTAAACACTAACCATCAGTCTTCCAATATTTTTTCTGGGTTTTTTAAAATTAAATTTACATTAACCTCCTGATTACTTTGCCTACTACTTTCGGGGTGTTTTGAGGGGGGGGTGGTCTGTGTTTTTAAGTAAAGCTGCATTAGAACAATCTCCATTTTGGAATACTTGAACAAAGAAAAGGCAAAGAATTTCAATGTTAGGAGGTTAATGGCAGGAATAGGAGAAACCTGAGCTAATTTAAAGCGTGTGTGTGAAGTTCAAAGTTGTACAACTGGAGAAGGCTCTTCTTGTCAGAGTAGGAATGAAGTGATATTTCTGTTATGCATTTTAGCTATTTGAAAAATAATTCTCATATTTCAGCTGTGGGATTGAGGGTCTTAAACTGTCACTCACTGCCAATGTGTTGATCTGCTATGTTACAGCTCTTTCAAGCTCTAGAATTCTTTCCCTTGTTTAAATGATGAAAGGACTTGTGCAATAATTGAGTTTGTGTAAAGGGAATACAAATCAAATGCATGATACCTGCCCAAAGTACAGCTACATTTTGGAGGATGGAGGAAAATTAACTTGAATATTTTAATGGTTTCAAAGTTTGTCAAGGATTAACCCCCAATCAGATATTCTGATTTGAAAAAAAAGAAAAAAAAAAAAAGAGAGAAGACAAAATATGGGAGTCAGGCAAACCCTGGGACCATGCTTCTTAAATTTAAAGAGATACTGAGTTTTTACTGTTTTGCCATTTCATCAGACCTTTGAACTCCTGTGCCTGTTACATCATTTAGCCAACTTGCACAGCAGACCTTAGCACAAAATTTCCATGTCGAATAGGTCATCCTCGTTACTCTTGGCTGTCCATTTCCAGCAGCTAATGCAGATATTGTGCTTTAATGAAGCAAATTAAAAAGGAAAAAAAAACTTTCCATGCTATCCAAAATGGCAGTGCTATTAAAGCTGTGCCATATGCCATTATTATTTTGAATCAGAAATCATATTCACTGCACAATGTTTAAACAGAAGACTGTAAAATTATCTTGCCATGTTGAGCAGGGCTGCTGGCAAGGCTCTGTGACCCAGCTGGAGTGCTGCAGGCTCACACAAGGCTAGATCCCAATGTTTCAGTGAAAAATAGGAGCTGGAGAGGTTTGGGAACTATACGTGTACAACAATGCATCCCTGTGAATACAGATGCAGTGTATATAAAATTTAGTAGAGATACGTAACATAAGCAAGGATTCTAAGGGCAAAGGATCTGTCGGTTCAGAAAATTCTTTGGACTTTTATAAGGTTTTTATAGTTCTTTTTCCCCCTTTGGAATAGGACTAGGATAATCATATTTATTTACTTTTCTAAACAAATTCTCCTTTGGGCTGAAGAAATTCTTCTTTAAACAAATTCTCCTTCAAACATCTGCTTTCTGCTCTTGTCTTTAGACCTGCCATGCTTGAGAGTATTGATTGATTTTTTTTTTTCCTAGGCAAGTGTAACATTGGTTGGTACCAGGTTAGAGACAAACAACATGACAGTCTGTGATTCATGTGACAGAAGACTAAGCCATTTATTCTTGTGAATGCTTCTTAAATAGAGAGATTGAATTTCCCGGGCACACACGTGTGATTGGTTATGGTCCCTCCCAGTCACTCATTTCCTTGGCCAACGATACACCCGCACTTAGGGTCCAATAGATTGGTTGGGATTCTCTGTATTTGTTCAATTCCATCCTATCATTACTCACCCAGGTACTGCCTGCTTACGGTCTGGTTGGGTTTCACACTGCAGCTTTTAAACCAGCTGTGGTTTGTGACAGGCAAGAGCTTTGGCTCCATGTTGGTAAAGTAAAACTAACATCTTAACACAAAAGAAGTAAGAACTTTTCTTCTGCTTGTGATGCTGTGATTAGGAGTAGGTTACCTTCTGTATACCTGGGTTTGTTGGGGTTTTTTTGGTGTTTTGGTTGACTTCTTGGGTTTTTTTCCCCCCAGCCATTTATCAGCACAGTATGTTTCAACTACATCTGTTTTCTGTCATGATAGTCCAGGATGCACTGGTTAGGCCTCACTGCTTCCTATCCTCAAATAAGTAATCCCAAAACCTCTTTTTTTGTGAGATATAGTCTTAATCTACCATGGGAATGGGAATGTTAGGAGAACTGCCCCTCATCTGTCACTGTCCTTTATGGGTTAAGCACCCCATTTCCTTATTCTGTTGAAATTTCCTAGTGTGGGATGCCCTTCTCCATGAAGGTACCCAACAGCCTCATCACACCAGCTGATGTCTTCAATACTTTGCATATCTTCATTTTGCTTTTTTTTTTTTTTTTTTCCTAAAACAAGAAGACAGCATTCAATCTTTGAGACAGTAGCTCTTGCCTAGTTGTGGTTGGGGGTACCATGTATAACCTCAGAGAGGTTTCACTGGAAGATCAGATATGTTGTTACCCGTCCTCTTGAAGGGATGAATTTATAGAAAAAGCTGGCAAGGATTGAAACATAAACAGGTAGCTTATTTAAGAGTAGATTTCAGAAGGGAAAGGTGTCAGGTTCTGTTCTCAAATATTGCTAAGTAAAGCTACTGGTGAACTTTTCTCCTTTTTGTGTTGCTCTGTTTCACAAGAGGAAGGACATGGTGATCAATAGGAGACCTGGAGATGATGAAGATGCTGCACCTGTGGGAATAATTTTTCTATATGTTTGTTTGCCTGGTTTTTTTTGGCATGTGTGGAGTTACAACTTTAGTCCTTCAGTGTTGTAAACTGGCTTTGCGGGTGCACTCTGTGTTTAAGCTGAGCCTTCTGACCCACAAGGCTCTTCCTTGATTTTATAGCTTTTTTCACTTGACATTATATAGATTAAAAAAATCAGTATAATGGTATTTTGTCTACACCTCATCCCACTTCCCATGTGTTTCATTTGTGTTAGGAAAGCTTCCCATTTAGGCTGCTTGTCACACACTTGCTGGCAATGTTTGTCTGATCTTGTACATTAATTAGTACTGGCAGGAATAAGGAGTATACAGGAGAGGAGACATGACCCAAAAATGTGTTTAAGTCATGTTTTCTCCTGGGATGCCTGTTCTTGCAAAATATATCTTAAAGCCATCTGTGTCTAGTTCCATGGTTTATCCCCAAACTCAGTGGGCTCAAGCAAGAGGATTCATAATGATTATTACATCACCACAATAGAAATTTCTGGTTACCTAAGAACTTTAACTTCCTTTATAAACTCCTTTAAACTTTGTATTTTAGTATCTGTTTTGTTTATTAGAATTCTGCCTTACAACCATGAATGCTGTAGCTGTAGACATCGTTTTGTCAGTGCCTTGGCAAAAGCAGGTTTACTCTATCTGCTGTCTGCTGCTCTCTCCTTAAGCATTGAGTAGCTGATGGCCTGAAAACATGAGCACCACTGACACTGCCACTAAAAGAAACAAAATTTAAAACAAACAAACAAACAGAAAAGTAAGTATGGTTCTCTGTGTTTGATTGCTTCTATGCCTAGTCATAGGCAGAGTGGGCAAATATAGGTTGGCTGGTCAGTACAAATAAAAAAACCACAAAACCCTTGGATCTTAATCACAAGCACTAGATTTGTTAACAGGTACTGTGATCCCTTAGAGTTTGTTTGCATTTCTTGAATTAGAGCCTGAAACACCAAAACATCACAATAAAGATATAACACTAAATGGATGTTAGTTGTAGAAAGGTGTCTGGGATTCCACAGAGAGATGGGTTATCATGAGGTGTAAAGAGAAAGAAAATGTAATTAAATATGATACAAAACAGCTTTTTATAAAGCTTTGACTATTGCTTCCATTGTAGTGTAGCTCTTCCAAAACTACACAGAGCAATCTCAAGACTTGGAGAAGATCAATATTGTGTAAAGCTATTTCTATCCTCATCAGGACAAAAAATCATTTCCACAGCCTTTGCTGAATGACTGTCTAAGGGATCCCATATCACAAATGATTCTACTCATATACTATGTGTGTAACAAAACCTCCTGTACTATTGTAAGGTCTCTTAGTCAAAGCTGGAGACTATATGGCTTCAGCCTCAGGGGTTTGGCAATTTAAAAATCATTTGTGGCATTTCACTTTTGAGATGAGAAGCATT
Organism: Catharus ustulatus; assembly: GCF_009819885.2. NCBI lineage: Eukaryota > Metazoa > Chordata > Aves > Passeriformes > Turdidae > Catharus > Catharus ustulatus. The sequence goes on along the minus strand of NC_046235.1, from coordinate 5,411,355 downwards.
TTTATATCTGTTAGTTAGACTTTCAGTCCTGTTTTCCTTTTTTTTTTTTTTTGTTCTAAAATCCATTTTTTGTCTTAGCTGTGCTACATGAAAGAATTGGTGTAGGTAATAAATCTGACCTAGTTCTAGTCTTAAAAACTGTAACTGACAGTAACTTGTTAGGGAGTTTGATCTCCTGTGAACTAATCAAGGCTTAGGTGGTAGCCTCTATGGGAAGTAGGTGGTATCATAAAAATTCCTCAACAGGTAACTTTATAAATTGGAATGAAAAGTTGTAAGAAAAATGTCAGCAGAAATGCTTTCTTAGATCGCAGGGAACTGATAGCTTTCTGACATACACAAAGACACACAGTGGAAATACATCAGAGGCACAGGTATCCTTCAGTTTCGTAGCGAAAACAGAAATAATTATCAGCTTCAAATTATCAGTGATCCAGAAGGGAATGTATAGGTGTTAGTCTAGTGGTTCTTACTGAGCAGGAGAGAAGGGAGATTTCAGCTCACAAGGTACTCAATGACTAAAGCTCACATCAAGAATGAAGATCATTTAATTGGCAAGCTTCAACACCTGACACGTCCTTTCTAAACCAGGAAGAACTGCTGCAGTGAAAGCGCATCTGTCATTTGTAAGGAGTTCACCTGCTAACTATATTGACCAGTGAACTAAGGAGCTTGCTGTCTTCTCTGTTGAATTATAATTAAAAGTGGAACATAAAAATCCAGAGATAAAAATCATCATGTGATATTGACACTGGAGACGCACATCAGTTGCTTAGTGGTGGATATAGCACCCATAGTCAAACGCTGCTATCGTACACAGATTTGCACTGTTCCAAAGCAAACTTACCCAAATGGGCATCACAGCTTGCAGGGTTGAAGGCATAATGTTGATGGCCATGGGGCTGAGGCCATGTCTGCTACTGGAATACGCTGTGAAAGCTTAAAATAGTCAGCAAAGGGCTTGGTTGTGGCAGTACAAAGGAAGGTGTTTTTGCTTCTCTGCTTTCCTGGGCACACAGGGAGTGCATAGGATGCAGCGGCAGTTCTTTGCACACCTGAGTGAATTAAGATGCATTTCTGTGTCATCTCACATGCTCCAGCCACAGAGAATGCCTGATATAAGCAGAGCAGTGGTTGTAGGGCTGGGACAGATTTCTTCCTCTACCCAGGAAAACCGTAGAGTCATTATGCCTAATCTGAAAATAAGTTAAAGTAAAATTACTAGTCTCTTTGGCTGGGCCTATCCATGCTTTCCTTGGGCTACTGATGGGAAAAGGTCAACTCCAACTTGGGTCCTATATCACATTTTGTGTATTGTTTCATTTGAATATCAAGTCCATGTAGTTTTGGCCAAAATTATAATGGCATGAATATCTGAATTTTGGTGAAGTTTATTAGTGGAAAACAGTACATTTAAATGCTTGCTTCCTCAGGTTTCCAAATGGTGCAATAAACATCTAAATCTCAATGACATGTGGGCCTTATCAGAAGCTCATTGTAGTCACAGAAAATACCACCATGGCTCCAGCAGGCCTGGTGTAATCAGTGGGTGGTAGCATAGCTTCCATCAGACTGCATTTCTTGTCCTTTTTGGGGAAGGTACTGCTAATGCATTTTAAATTACTAAAACTTTGCTTAGTGTAAATTCCATAAACCAGAAGATAATAAAGGATAACACAAATTTTGCAATGAAGACTACTGTGGTATTAAGACTTGTGACTCTTTTTGCACCGAAATATATTCCAGATAAAAAGCTGTAGAAAATACGTTCATTGTCTCAGTGGCATTTATTTATGCAGTAACACATACAAAGCAATCTTTAACTATCACAGTATAGGATATCAAGTTATCTTTAATTATCACTACAGAATGGTTGCAAAATCAAATACTGTTGGCAATCAGCATTCATTATACAATACCATGATTTCATCTGTTCATATTACTAGATAAGCAAGGAAAATCAAAACAGTGTCTGATACATCCACTAAAACTGTCTGAGCAAAATATTGTATCTAACTCTCTTAATATCTCACAGTGACTTTCATCTGATTAAAATCCAAAGATACATAACCACAGATGCAAATTTTCTAGTACCTCAGAAATTAAATACTGTTATATTTCAACAGCCTAGATAGTTGGAACCATACTCCAGCTGACATGATTATAGGCACAGCATAAACTTATGATAGAGAGCTGTCTAAATCTCTGAGGCCGCAGGTGCAGGATTATAGCAAAGCCTGTTGAAACATACAGCTTTCTGCCTAAATGCATGAGTATGAAATTAATTAGGCAGTTGATCACACAATAAAAGTATGATGGATAATCTAATGGAAACTACCAGCTCGAAGTCAATAACTAACTTGATTCTTTTATTAGATGCAGCTGATTTTCAATTCCTCTATTTACAGGATTTTGTGCTTTAGACGAGATTTAATTTTTTTTTTTTTTTTAATGAGAACTCAGTGTATTTATCTCTGTTGGTAGCTATAATGTGCAAGCAATGTAGAATTTGTAGATAGACATATCTGTAAGTAAATCTCTAAGATACTTGGTTGAAAAGCACATCAAAGTGCAGTGAAATAATGAGACAGGCTCCAGCTGTTGGATTCCAACAGCTTTTGATTTGTGCTCTAGTAGAAGCTCCAGGTTTTGATTCTCTGTTGATTATTTCCATGGTACTGGAGATGATATGTGCATTATAGGCACAAATAAATAAAAAATAGGCAGTATATAGCAAATAAGGGTGAGTTTGCAAACTGCATTTGAAAGGACATTTTTCTTCCTGATATGTTATTGCTTCCTATTCCTGTGCTCTCCATAACCAGCTGCCTTGTTTTAAAAAGTCTTTTAAAAAAACATATGTAAAAGATTTTACAAATATAATAGGTAAAGTCATCAGAAAATGGTGTGAGAAAAACTCCAGGAATGTTTGTTTGCCCACAGCTTTGCTAGTTCCTTCTTGTGTAGAGAGGCTATTGTGGAAATTGTTTTTTTCAGAGCCTTTTGAGGCTTTGCAAGTCTTACCATGAGGCTGATCCTGTCAAGGAATTACTGCCAGTAGAAAGCAAGTGCCATTAAAGAACTTTGGAGGCCTTATAGAGGCCATGGGTTTAGAGTGAAATACATTGATCATACTGCTCTGTCAATGTGCTGATGACACTGTGAAGATAAAGATCTTGCTCTGGAGCAGATTCAAAAAAATCTGAACAGGGGATTCTCTGAATTACACTCGTCCTGAATTTTGTTTAGAATGACAGATTAAAAATCAGGAAGTTTCAGGGAAAGTGTTGATTCTCATTTGTTTCTAGAATTAAGGTTTACATCTGTTTCTACTGTAAATTTTAGAGATTTTTTATAATTTTGATGATGGATTACATGAAGGCTGTTGCTTGTTATCAGAATGAAAAAATTCAAGTATACTGGAAATGTATATGATTTTCAAAGTTCACTCTTTTTCTGGTGCAATTGCATAGCTAAAGGTGTGTGGATGTGTTGCAGTTTTGGAGATAGACACATGACTGAACACACTGAAGTTCATGCAACAACAGCCAACTTTTACTGAGTGCAGTTCTCCTTGCACAGTTTTGAGGGTCTGTGTGGTCAGTCCTCATTGGCCAAACCAGTTGCAACCTGGCTAACTGGCCAAGAGTTGCCCATGTCCCCAGTGACCTAGACCTGCTCCCCAATGGCCCAGATTGGTCAAGTAATGTAATTAAGGTAGTTACATAATTAGTTATATTTCCACTATAAAATTGTAATTAGGATTATTTATAACTGTGAGGCCTCCAGGCCAGCTATTAGCCACCACATGGATGTTTCCCTTCCATTTAGCCAAAGCTACTTAAAACAGTATTAAGAAACAAATCCTTTTTTTTTTTTTTTTTTTTAATGTAACCTGGTATTTCTGTTGAAATGGATTTCTTATTAGAGCAGGTTTTCTCATAGGTTTTGAACTTCACTTACAAGATGATATCACAGTGGGCAAACTACAAATGCTATATAATAGTAACAGGTGGCTATATTTGATATGCCTGATTCAAGCATTCCCTTCAGAGCAAGTCCATTGTAATTTCAGTATCAAATATAGATGCAGTCCAAGGAGCAGAAGTGAAATCACACATCTTACTGCATCTTGCCTTATATATAGCAGTCTGGAAAACCTTTCTAATCAAAGATTGAAGGTGTTCGCTGTCATCTCTTGGTAGATAGATAAATAGGTAAACTTCATTCTCTGAGTGCAGTTTGACATCTGGAGTTTGAATCTGGTCAGTCTAAACAAACCATTTAGTCCAGGTATCCCATGCCCTGTGTCTGTGTGCCAATTGCTAACAAGAGTCCAATATTCTCTGGTTGTGTGTTAGAAAAGAGTTGGCTGTTAAAACACTTTATGTGGGCTCTAACTGAGCCAAAGGCCTTGGATAGATGAATCCTTAATTTATGATGGATTTAGACCTCTACAGTGTTGTAATTCAATGCTCTAGGTTTTATTTTATGTTTTTTTCCCCTAAACCCCTTTTGTGGTCTGTCTCATGGTATAATCCTTTCCCTTCCCCTTTCCCCTCTGGCCAGACCTGGTTGGCTGGAGTCCAATCCCTCTGCCTCCTGGCCGAGGTTTTAATATCCCCACTTTTCCTGTATTCGGCCTCTTCTTCCCCTGGAATCCTTTGGGAATAAACCTTGGAATATATCCCAGGAAGAAGAGCTTCTTTTGATCTTTTGCCTCGTTCTTGCAGGAATCTGGGGATTCCTCCTGGAGCTAACCTGGGAGCAGGAGGAGGTCCAGGATATCACTGCACTACAAGACTTCAAATGCTGAGGTCCAGCCTAAAGCTCAAAAATGAGTGATGCAGAAGTATGTGTCTAAAACTTTGGGAAAGCTTGAAAATAAAGGATGGAAGGAGGTGGGAATAAGCAGGTCTTTCTAAGACTAGTAGTTGGGAACACACATCTGTCACAGATCCCTCTGCTTCGAGATGTATTTAAACAGTGTGCTGTAAATATATTCATAAGAGTACTGAGAAGATGAAATCTATACCTTGCAATCCTTACATTCTTTAGCTTCCGTGTGTAGTGCTGATTTATTATTTATTTGCTTGTAAATGTCTGACAAATATCCTAGAAAGAAGTCTTCATTTGATTAGTTGCACTTGTCTCTTTGCAGTTTTATTTATTTTTCTTTTAATCTTTGTAATATTACCATTTCTTTGTGAAATGTAAATTATGGTGAGGCTAAGAAAGAGGTGAAGTCACTTAAGCCATTTATTCAGTTTTAAAAAGCGATCTTCAATCTACGTGATGGGTTCTAGTACCAAAAAGACTCTAAAGCATAAACATATTTGTATATTTGCAAATTCATCCAGAAATTTTAAGAAACTGATTTTCAAATATTTAAAGAAACATTCCTGTGGCAGTGTGTGCAACTGAGGGGACAACAAATAGGAGGCATAGGTTAGGTTCTACAGATCTTTGGAACTGGTCTTTGACACTACTATATCTTGCTTGCTCTGTTTTTTTTTTTCCTTTTTCCCAGTGTGAAATGGGAACAGCATCACAGTTACAAGTACTGGTTTGGGTGAGGTAGCAGCACTCTTTTTCATATGGCAACAGTATGGATGAGAAGAATCTTGCTGTTTCATACAGTTGCAGCATTCTGTTACATCCAAGTTGGTAAACAAAAGCCCTGAAAAAGAGCAGTCCTGTGAGTAAAAAAATACTTCCGTTTCTTGCTGGGCCCCTGCTATCCTGGCCCAGCCCCCAGTACCAATACTCCACCCCAACTGCTCCAGCCACTGCTCAGACATGATCTTAACTCTTTAATACACAGATGAGACCTACAGACCTTCCATCATCTCTCGAGTGAAAGGGGCAGAGTGAGAGACACACAGAGAAACAACATGGAGACATCAAGGTCAGACAAAAAGGAAGAGCCAGGCCCCAGATAGGACAGAAAGATAAAGAGATTCCTTAAGCTAAAATTCTCTTGTAAGCTATGGGGATGAACTATGGTATGATGAATATCCCTACAAGTCATAGAAGAAGCATGGAGCGGGGTGGAGCCTTCACATTGTAGATATGAGCAAAGGAATTCATACTGAGAAGCAGATGTTGAAGTAGCTGTGATACCATGAGAAGTTTGAACAGAGAGAGAAAGGAGTGATGAAGACCCTTTGCCCCCAGGGAAGACCTCTGTTCCCAGATAGATCTAAAGATGATCTCAGAAATAGATTGGCGAGAACCTTTGCTTCTGAACAGCTCATTCTTAAAAGTGTACCCCATTAGCTAAAGTGTGAGCCCTCAAAAACAGTTGTGAGGAAAGCTATAAGTCAAGGGGAGGGACTTTTACACAAGATCAAATTTCTATTCTCCCAGGCATCTAATTTGGTATAACATTAAAGCCACAAAAGAACTATTTTCTTATAGAAAAGTCGCCATAACATAAGGAAAGAGACTTTGCTCCCTAAATAAACTAGAAAAAGACAATTTATAAATAGTAAACTGACTAATTTGTTTCTGTATGTTATCAATGTGACAGAAAAGAGTGTGTAGAGGGGAGAAGTGTTTTGAAAGTTTTATTCTGATTCTTATTATTCTTTAATTTCTGTTAATAAAGTTTTTCTTTATACCCTTTAAAGTTTAAGCCTGCTTTGCTTTTTCTCCTAATCCTATCTCACAACAAGAAATGTGTAAATAATGCTAGTGACTGCACTAGCGGTTTAGCCAGCCCTAGACCCAACACATAAATTAGTGCATAGGCCAAGAAATCTGAAATTAGCAAACCAAAACCACTACACCATTGAAAAAGTATCTCTTTGGAAAAACTCACCCCTGTGCTATTATTTGATCATTTGAAACCCCTAATCGAGTACACCAAAAACTATTGATAACATTCAAAGTTAGCACAGTCTTTGTGCCAACAAGGAGAAGCTGCCAGAACAGGTCACAAACATGTCTCTAAACTAGCAGTACAGAAATTGAGTTTCAGGTTTAAACTCCTGGTTTTAAGAGTTAATATTGGTCAACCATGCACTTTTAATTCTGTTTTCCTTGAAAGAAATGGATCAGCTATATCTCTAAGTTGCATTGGCAGCCTGTGAAGGAAGCAGTGGTAGCCTGCATACTTGTCCTAAGCCCATTTTGCCACCAAGATTTGTCAGAATGGATTTCTAAGCAGCATCAAATTGCACTGAATATTAAGATGAAAATAATGCACATGCTATTGGGATATGGCTACTGAACACCTTGGGTGCTACTCTAGGTATATAGTTTTTGTTTTATAAACTAGTCTTTGGTTTGATATTTGCAGATGTTGTTGCTTCCACACATGGTGTGTAAATGCTAAATGCAGCATCTATGGTAAGTGACTAAAACATTAAGGGACATGCCATCGTAGAATATGGTAAATGCAATAGGAGGTAATGAATACATTAATGTACTAATACAATGTCATTTTCAAGAAAAAGGTATTAATCAGGAGAACTCAAAGCAAATGACTGGGCTAGATACATAGAAAAACAATAAACTACTTTTTATTAAAAAGAGATTAATTAATCAGATTTATGTCTTATCTTTAATAATTGAAAGCAACAAGATTGCGAATTTGTGTTCTCAAAGTTCTAACTAGTCAGTAATATCAGCTATAATACTCTCATTTTAAAAAGGACCTTTTAAAGATGCTCTGTAAAATTAAATTTTAATGAGTGGTAATAAACGGTGATACTTTCCATAAGAGGAAATGCAACACTAGCCTGAAACTTTTGCTGTCTGTCATCAGCTTCAGTACTGTGTTATGTACCCTCTTTCCTTGTTTTCAAGTTGTGTACCCTCTTTCCTTGTTTTCAAGTATGGGAATTATGATGATACCACAGAACTTTAAGGAAATGAAAATACCTTTAACAGTACACTTTGTCCAAGCTGTCTTTTTGGCTAACAGTGGTATTTCTATTGCTTTCATTATGCTTTTCCTGAGAAGTACTTCCTTTTTAGTAGTACAATATGCTATTTCAAGGTTCTGACATTCTGCTGCTTAATTCCTGAATTGAATAAGTACTGTCTGGCTGAAGAATAATTTTGGATGAATTATAAGTATTAAAGCATAAGCATGTACCTTTAAGAAAACTTATACTGCCTTCTCCAAAAGCTAAATCCTGAAAGCTAGTGGTCCTTCAAGGATTAATTTAAAAAAAATAAGTTTTATGAGAGACATGAGGAGAGGAGAAGGAGAAGAAAAGAGAGAGGAGGTGAAAGGACTGGCAACTTGCATCATTAAACCTGTAAACGGTACTAGAATATCAGCCTCCCTACTATCAGCAATGATTGGAATTAATCCAGGAACTCAGAATGGATCTGTAAATGTGTCTTCAATTGTAGCCTTTGGCATAGATTTGCATCCCCAGTCCCTTGGGCACTGAATTTCATTTCCCCATTTGCTAAATGAGAACAATTTATCCTAAATCAACGATAATCAGAGTAAACACTATTATTAATTTATTGTTTCCAGACTAGAAAAAAACAGTAAAATGAAGCTCTCTACTTTTATCAGTGCTTTCCCTACCCTTTTTGCCCTGAGGATCCTATTAGCAGAAAGCTGAGCAACTCTGTTTCATCAGAAATAAATTATGCCTCACTTTTTTAATGTAACTACTGAAGGGTTGTAAAGATTAGAAATACGTTTGAACCCACTATCACTTGATGTTATTTTCCTTGATGTTCTGAGCTTCTTTAGGAGAATGAAACAACATGTTCTTCTGAAAACCAAGAGCAGAGCTTTTATAAAAGAACACCAGCACAGATTTTGGTTGATGTACAAAATAATTTCGATTCTGTACAGCAATATTTAAAGTAATGTATAGGCAGTCTGAATCAGAGCTGCCATAATTCCTGGCATGTATAAGAGGCAGAATATTTCCAGGGCAAGTAGGTAGCAGAACTAGTCACCCTTGTTTTTTAAATTATTAGAAAACTGTAATTCCCCAGAAACAGTAGTCTAATTCTCACTTTCTTCACAAAGGAGTTAAGGATGAAAAAACACCTCTAATTAATAAACACTGTTGGCACTGCTTAGGTAACAAGCTACTGTAAATGAAACTCTTAATTGTCTCTGAACACAGTATTATATACAAATTCATGTTACTCTTCAATTGCTGGTCTTTGTTATTGCTCTCTTACATTTTTGTAGGAAGTAAAAGTAGCTTTGTCAACCTCCTTGTTAAACTGAAAGAAGTTCCTGAGCTTTCCATTTGTGGTGATCACTGAGCTTAAAAACACACCCAAAATACTCTCTCATGATAACTAGAAGACACAGCTCTCAGCACAGGCTAAGTCCAAGCTAGATTAAGCTCCTTATGATGCTTCTGTTAATGAACCTAGGCTTTAAATCTGCAACCTAATTTTATGATGAAGGAAAATATTTTTTTAAATTAACGACTTGCAAAATAAATATATAAGACAATATATTTTTATATTTAAGATTTTGGCACAAAATAAGTGGTTTGGACTGTTCTACAAAGCTGTGTAAATACTTTTTTATTTTCATTGTAGGATGTATTCTCAGATTTTTTTTTCTTAATTTAATCTTAATTTTAACTTTGTTTGGCTGTAACTGTCAACGACTTTTTGACACAGGCAGGACCTACATCTTCTAGACTGATGAAGAAAACACCAGAGAAAACCAGGATAAGAGTATTTTGGCTCCATGCAGTCATGAGCCTTTGATTTTTGAATTCCCGGAACTCTTATTTCCATTGTTGGGAGTTTTGGAAATAAAAAACTGTAAATGTTTGTAATTTGTGAAACATACCTGCCTTGGCACCATACATAGGAAAAGACACCCAGGTCAATTCAACCCAGGTTCCATGCTTAGGGACTGAAGAGCCAATAAAGAGGATAGGAAAAAATATGTCTTACATACACATGTTTAGATCTATTGCAATGATTTTGATTATGGGAAAACTTTTATCAAGTTGTCGAGTAGTGTTCAACTTTTTTTTTTTTAAACTATGATGTTTGAATGCTTGTTAAAAATGCAGAATTTGGGATATATCAATTTAAACCTGATGGTGGCACCTAAAATAACTATTCCCACTTTCCTCTTTTCAGGATTACTGAATGAGTGAATAGTCACAAGTCTTGCAAAGAACAGATGAAGACACTGGTAAGTAGTAAGACATTTACTTTTCAATCCAGAGTACAGAAGGAAAACATGTTTGGAATGGTTATACTTCCTTGGTTTGACGGTCTAAACAGTTCCACAAAAGTTATTTCAACTGCTTAGCATACAGCCCCTGGGATGCACTCAGTGCCCATATAGACATGAGGATTCTTGGTGTATTTTGTTGGGGAATTTTTTTCTGTGTGGACATTGGGTTTAGATGCTAAACGGATTATGAGGTTCAGCCTTTGCAGAAGGAGGCACTTGCACTCAGCAATAACAGTCTGACACAGGGGTTTAGAGGGGGACCAACAAGTATAAAGATGTAGCACTATTGATTTTTTGGGTGAACTTTAAACTATTGGGTGAAACTTAATTTAAAAAAAAAATAAAGGAATTTGAGGACATTTTCAGTTTAAATTTATTGGATGAGACTATGAATGTTCTTCTGGCACAAAAGACATCCTTGCCAGCCAAGAGATCCAATAGCTTCTTGTCTGTAAATGTCACCCATTAAGAGTATTTCACAGTAACAGGACTTGAGAGGACATCCAGGCTCCCAGGCAAATCCCTACCTCTTGCCCCTCCCTGTAGGTGCTGTCTAATTGCTCTGAAGTCAGCACACAGATTGGAGGAGTACTGCTCATTTCTATTCTAAATGAAGTGCTTTGGACAAAGTAGAGCAGATGCAGCCCCTCTGAATTCCCACAACAGATGGAAGAAGCAGTTTTATTACAGAATATTCTGGGAATGTTGAGTTATGACAGATTTGGCTTTAAATCTCGACTTTCAGGTAGGCAGAATAAGCATTAAAAACTTATTCTCCAATCATCTAAAAGCAGCTTTTTGACCCTTAGTGTTACAAAGTGAGATAGGTGCAGCCTAGTGTTTGATAGATTGCTGTTTGTACAAAATATGTAGTATTTGCTAATAAGAAGAAAGTAAATTAATGGGACACTTTACACTCTGATGGTTAGAACATAAACTTCTGGAATGTGAGGAAATAGATGAGTAACCATTGAGGTCAGAACACGATGACCTTTCTTTACCTTTGGAAAACAGCTTGTTTGAAACACCAGGGTGTGTGGGACTGTCATTTCCTATGTTTGTTATTCTATGCCTGACCTTTGAAGTTCATATTTTTGTTCTTTTTTAAAATTTCTTTTTCTAATCATTCTAAAATTTAATATGGTAGGGTGCTAGCTCTTGAAAGCTCAATCTATCATATCCAGAAATTAATTAAAAGGAAAAGCTACACAAATGACTATGGAAAGGAATGCATGAATATCTTATCCGAGACGGTTTAAGGTGCAGTTTCAAGATCAGCACGGACCATTCTGGGTCTGTGCTGCAGTCAGAGTGGCAGCTTTGATTTCCTCACCTCTGACCCAATATTCCGCCTTCCTACTTACACTGGCAATTGCAAGGGTGCAGTAACCCAGTCAGAGGAAGAAAACAAGAGACCACCGAAAGCTCCAAATGGCTCCCTCTCTCCTCTTCCCAAGACAACCCAGTCCTTCAGAAAGCATAAGAAAGTTTTTGCTGAAGGAGCAGTTTTGAGTGTAAAGTTGCTGTGCAGTTCTACACTTGGAATCGTCAGTGCAAGGGGGAGCAGCACAGAACTGGCAGCTTTAGGTACCTTTTCGGGTACTTTTTTGATACTGTTTTGTGCCTGTGGGAGAGCTGCTTCTGAAAATGCTCATAGAAGCAAAATCCTGAGAATTTATCCATGACTTAGAATAAATTTAAAATTATGGTGTAAATGTTAGTTCACAAGTTCTATGATTCAGCTTCCTATAAGAAAAAAATTTAGTTTTCTCTTTAACCAGCAGTACATACAATTATAAACTGTGATCTCCCTTGGGTGAATGGCATTAAATGCTGCAGATATCATTAGGTGCAATTTCACCCAATCAATCATTTCTTAAAATAAGTCAGTGTCATGAAGGTGGCTTGAGGTTTCTAGGAATCCTCACATTTACTGTTTGTAAGCAGAAATAATAAGGTACAGTTCTTTAATGTAAAAGGAACAGATACTTTATTAGTACTTTGAATTTTACTTGCACTTTGGACATTTGTATGCCTGATATTTATGTTTAAATACATTTGCATGTCTACTTATATTTTAATACATTTACATAAAAGAGATTTACTATTGCCTTTGTGATGTTGCTACAAATGCTTTGTCTGAAGAAATCCAAGAGCAGCACAAAGTTTCAAGAGCAGTGTACCTAAAAATAAATACACAAAGCAATGATTACAAACTGCACTTTGGTGCCTGGCAGGGAAAGGTTTGTAATCTTTGAATCATGGAAAATATGCAGAACTATTTATGCTATTCAAGGTCATCACAGGAAAGATAGCAAGTAAATTTCAGAGTTATCTTTAAGATTATTAGGACTGCTGGAAAATCAAGCACTGACATTATCTATGTAAGGAATAAATAAAGCTAAATATGAGTCAAACAAGTTTGTGACACCTCTTATTTAAAATAGTTTTTCATTAAATAACTCTTCTGTTCATCTGTGAATAAAATATTAACATGGGAAAAAGAAATGTATATACATGTATATTACAAAACACTTGCCATCATTTCATGAAAAGTAGAAACCTAAAAAAGAAACATTCTGGGAATTATTAAAGTCTCTAGTAATTACCTTCCTTGTACATTACTGTAGTCTAAAGGAATAGTCAAAGACTTCATTTGAAATTAAAGAAAGAAAAAAGAAATACAATAACTTTAAAATATAAATCTTATTTTGTAAACAGTTCTTATTGCATTGCGGTTGTTTTTCAATATAGTCAATGGCAAAATGCATGTATTTTGGTAATCCACTATTACAAATCTATTTATTTATTTTAATAATTACTTGGTAAGATCAACCAAACTCCTTGGGAATTCTGTCATAAAGAATTTTTAAATACAAGATCCACAGGTTCAGATCAATCAAGTTTTGATAAAATGGTGATAAAATTGTATATGGTAAGAAAATAGTATTTCAGCTTAAACTATGTATTAGAGTAACCTGAATAAGGTATAAAATCAAACCTAAATCAAAATTAAACCTAAATTGAAACTAAATGTGCAGCCCACATCCCAGGTAAATTTTGTGATGAATGTGAGTAGAATGGTTGCATTGTATGATATCCTGCATCGCAGTAATAAATGCATAGAAAAATTCCAGTTTTCAACTAATGTTTAAACTTATAAAGTTCAGATTTAGAGGTTTTAAATGCACAGAAAAATTTGACAGTTGTAATTGAAGCAAGTTACTATTCATTCTCAACTTAAAAAAAAGGATTTTTTTTCCAACAGCTGTATTCACACAAACTGCTAGAATTTAGTTTTTTTCTGTGTAAAAGCCAGAGTGGGGAATGAAGGACAGAAAGGAAAATAGGCTTTAAGGAAATAGGATGGTATCCTAGCCAACCACATCTTGCATGACAAGGGCATGATAGCTCATCATAGCAAGGAGTTAGAGAAAAGTGGAATAATTTAGTGTAATCATATGTTTAGAGAAACATAATAAGTAAAAGGACTAATGAATTCAGGTAACAGGGTTTGTCTCCTGTGCTTGTCAGGGTCCTGTAACTAAGTGTCACTTTGCTATGTGATAATAATACATCTTCTCCTTTAGGCTTTCTGTCTTAACTATTTGAAACTACATGCTCATCAGGTCAAAAGCTAATGCATATTGTGTGTGTGAACAGTAACCTATTCCAATGAGTGTATTTATCTTAGTTGCTTTAATAGCTCCAGTGCCATATCCTCCTAATCATCATTGGTGACTTCTGGCATTTGTAGTGTAACCACTGCATAACAACAGCCCCAGAATTTGGTGTCTATATAACCCAAGCATGTCTTCTGTACATCTGATAGCTCTCTAGGATTAATAGTGTGATTTCCTTGGAAATAGTTTAGCTGAAACTATGTTATCATTTGGACACTATATTTGCATCCATATTATTTTCTATAATCTAAATAATTTTTATAGAAAGGGGGCGTGAGGGTGCTTATTTTCAGTAACATTGAGTAGCATATTGTTGATGAATTCTCTTCCTATTCCAGGCTCTCAGTAAAAAAATCACTTTTTACATTAGATCTAACAGTCAAAATGGAATATTTTCTTTTTTTTTTTTTTTTATGAGTGGTAAATACTGGCAAACTCAGTCTGTCAGCTAAATAAGCCTATATAGCATATTCCTTAAAAATGCAAATGTTACTTTAGAGTTTGGACTCGAGATTCAGATTCTCCTGTTAAGGACATGGTTTCTCTCAAAAGAATTCTTCTCTCACAAGCTTTTTCAAAATAGTGCTAATACTTTGTGTCTGGCAAGAAATGTGGTGAACAGTCAAATAGGCTATATTTGAAATTTTCTCCTCCGAACCTTAACAAAACACATGAAGTATAGTCAAATGGAACTGAATTTTTAACAACTTTCTCTTGTTCTGTTAGTGCAATCTTAGAAAGTCTGAGAGAATACAAACATGTTTCATCTCCAGTTTCATTCAATCTGTTTTCACGTTTTTGACAATTCAATATGAGTATTTCAGAATTTAAAGTCAGTTCTTTCTTTTTTAACTCTCCATTTCTTTCCAATTGTGCTCACTTATTATATATATATATGTCATTTCACACTTGTATTTTTCATCTACTCTGCTGGAAAAAGTAGGCTAGTAAGACTGATGTGCACTTTCTGTAACTTGTTTTTCTTTGAATTCTGTTTCCCTAAGTGGGGTTAAAAGAAGGGAAATGTAAAATGCTAAATCGGAAAATTTAGGATTTTTGCTACTACATAACAAAATGCTTGGAAGGGATGGGGGAATCCAGGTTCCATTTTTCTGAAAAAAAGCAAGTTGTTGCCAAATCTCTATTTTGGACAACAAACAAACAAACAAACAAACAATTGTCTTTTTCTTAGAAGAGAATGTTTAATAATACAAACTATTTGTCTCCATTATGTCAGTGTGTAAAATATGGATGGACTCACATGATTCTTCTAGGGTAAAAAGTCACCTCTTAAAACTCAGTTTACCTCTGCATTTAAACTCATCCATTATGATTCTGTACTGCAACCTTTGAGGTAACATAGGCTGCAGCTCCTAGTTTATATTGAATGGAATTAATCTTCACACTGTTAATCTAATTGTTTGCTCTGAAAAGTAAGATACAAACTAATTCTTGGTGACTGAACAGATGGTTACATAAATTGTGTACTCAATGCTGCTGTAGAGGGTAGACTTCAAGGAAACACTTGTACAGCAAATTTCAGCCTTTTTGGTTCATCATTGCTGTTGATGATTTCAAGATGCACAACAGGCACGAGTACCTCACTGAGCTGTTCCCTCAGTGACAAACATTCCGCTGCAACAGTGCCTGATCCAGTGCCTGTGCTGGCATCAGGGGCCAAGGCACAAGATGTCATTTCAGACATCCAGGGTCACAGACTAGATCATGGGACAATGGCAAAGCACAGCGCCCTACCTTTCTAAGCAGCCCATCACCCTTGGGTAGGTCTCTCTCCTTGGCCAGTTCACAATCTTCCAAGTTCTTTTTGATATCTATTTAATGCCAGCATAGGACCATTTACATGTGATTTCCCTCCCTTTTGATTTATTCCCTCTAATCATCTTCCTCCAGCAATACACAGAATTTCTCCAGACAATGTATTACCTCCTTGAGGCTGCCTTATATTCTGTCTGATTGCACTTTTCTCTCCTGCACACAGCATGTTTCTAGTCCTCACCACCCATAATACGTTGTAACCATAGATACCCTGCACAATTCAAACAGGAACCTTCAAGGCTCCACATTTGCTCTTGTAAATATTTTGATGAAAAGAGTGATTATATTTCATAGCAAGGCTTCAACAAGAATATTAGTTAAAAACATTGATTAAGACAAGTAAAAGTATGTGCTCAGCAGTGTGTATCCCTAAGAGTACAGGATGAAGCTGAAGCTGAGATTCACAACTATTGCATGTTAGCATGAAGTGCTACTGAAAGGTACTAAGTAATTTCACGATTATAAGCTGCACCTGATTATAAACCACACTTCCGGGTGTCAGCAACTTTTCCTTCTTTGACCATATATAAACCGCACTGGATTATAAGCCGCACTTTCATTCGCAGTGAGGACCCGCGTACAACAAAGTAATGAATTAGCAACAATCGCGCGATCGCGAGTTTTACTGGCAGGTGCTCAATTCGCAAACATTTTCCATGGATCAGGGTAGCCTTTAAATGCAGCTTAAAAACTAAAAAAATAGAGAGAAAAATCACTCACTTTTATTAAACCTGCCGGCTTCGTTCTCGCCCAGGTGAGGGGAGGGTGTGGCCCAGGGGGACGAGGGCAGCGGGGTCAGGTGGGCTGGGGACCTGCTGCCCCAGGCTGTCGGAGGTGGCGGGGGCTGCAGGTGGGAAAGTTTCCTGGCGAGCGACAGAGCCCCCCCAAGCACTGCGCCAGCCTGCCCCGGTTCTGGGGTGGCCCTGGCGCCGGGTGGACCCTGATGCTCGCCAGCCAGGCTGGTGCCATGCCCTGGGCGCTGCACAGCAGTGGGCGGGAGCGCAGAGCCTGGGCCCACCGGTGTTGGGGGCTGAAAGCCAGGTGGAGCCGCCTGGAGGGGCCCTGTGGGTGGAGGTGCTGCTGCCTGGCTGCTGCTCCGCCACTGGGGCCGGGGAGCGCCGCCACTGCCCTGCCGCTGGGGCTGGGTGGGCTCTGGCTCGGCTCAGGCCTGCTGCAAGCTCGCACTTCCGTGTTGGCAAATTTCTGAACTTCATCCATATATTGGCCACTCTGGTTTATAAGCTGCACTTCCAGATTTGGACCAAAATTTTAGTCAAAATGGTGAGGCTTATAATCATGAAATTACTGTACTCTTTTCATATTAGTGATCTCTCAAGGCTTGAAGCAAAGTCACTCTCCATGAAGATAAGACTTTCCATCGATTTTAATTTGCTTTGGAGCATAGATCTTTTAGAGTTTTAATTAATTGCTTCAAAATTTTGTATTACACACTTTGTAAAGTGCTCGCAATTAATTCAAATGTAAAATAATATTATTATGTTCCATTCCAGTCTTATGCAGCATCCACATCAACTACTTTCAAGGTATTCAACCAGAGAAATATTTGAACTGGGTTTTTTTGAAGGGCAGAAAGAAATCCCATACCTATTATGACAATATTTTTGATTTAATGTTGTCCTTAACCTCATTAGGGAAATTTTTTATAACCATTTTTTTTTTTTTTAAGCAGAAGTTCTGTCTTTGTATATGGCTATTAAAACCATTATACATTTTTAGGAGTACATAAATTCAGGAGAACAGAAATGCATAATGCAGCACCCTTTTATCAAGGGCATGTACCACGCACCAGATGGAAAACAAACTGTGTTTACAACATTACCACTATCGCCACTGACACTACGAGATCTACAATATGTTATAGCAGCAGCTCCATTAACCTTGCTAGTTCTTTTAGAGTTGTCTGGTACTTTGCCCAATCTGTGTTTGTTGTCAGCAAATGGATCAAATTAGGAGATTTTCATTCTGTTTATTGACCTTTTTCCTCTTTTCTCAATTTAGGCCATAGTTCATTCAAAATTGTTCTACTATTGCTCTGTAAAATACTGAAAATAGATGGCTCTGGATCTGTCTGCTACTCCACATTTAAATTATATCATCTTACATCAGAGGTGAAACTTCAGAACGGCCATTGATAGGAAATGTGCTGTAAAGCCACCAATTCCTACCTGGTGGATGGTTGGTGATGTGCCTTACTGAGGCTGCTGACCTTTAGCAAGAGCATTAGGACACGCTGCTGCCCTTCAGTGCAGGCTTGCCCATGAGACCTTTCACTTTTTCAAATTAGAGCAATCCTCACCATTCTTATTTGTTGCAGTTTTGGAAACAGGCACACGACAGAACACACCAAACTGATGCATGAACAGCCAAAGTTTATTCATGGACACCCCCTTCTATATGGGCTTCAAAATTCCCATGCTTGAACATTTGATTGTTTGAGGTCTTAACACCACCCAACTCTCTGGCCAATTACATGTCTGCCTTCAGGACTGAATGGGATTGGCAGGGGTCCCCTGTTTGATTTCAAATCCAGCCTATCATTGTCTTACCTGGGGACTTGTTTACTTCTACTCTTTAACAGCCTAGGCTACCGAACTGGGGTCTGTTATGGCCAATTTTATCTGTGCAGCTTACAGACCAGCTTTAGTTATCACAGTTCCTCTTTTTCTGTTTAAAAATGCAAACTGTTCTTTGTCATCCTCTGCAGCACTCTTGCAGACAGGATGACAAGACAACATGATGACGCAGATGATAAGCCCAGTTCAAATAATACTTTCTACCCAAATCAAAGAACCTAGGCCCCCTGCTCCCCTCCCAGCCAAGTACGTGTCCCATGTATCATCAGAGTTGTAACATGCACATCCAGGAGCTGTCAGATGAGATTACCAGCAATACAAGTTTTCAAGATGGCATGCCACAGGCTCGTTGCTTAGAAGTTGGACTTTTACAACTTAGCACTACAAACAAGAAACAATTCAACTTTAGAACCATCAGAAAAAACAACTGAGTTCATGTTTTTGATTCGTGTCCTTAAATAGATAAAATCCTTTAGTCCTCATATCTTTAAATACAGTAATTTCACTTCTAAAGGCGCACTGGATTATAAGGCACACATCCATGTGTCAGCAAATTTCCGAACTTTGTCCATATATAAGGTGGACTGGACTATAAGGTGCACTTTATTTTTGCAGCGAGGATCCGTGCCGCGTGCAACAAAGTAATGAATTAGTAACGGAATTGTGTGATCGCAGGGTTTGCTGGCAGGTGCTCAATTTGCAGACATTTTTCACAGATTGGTACAGCCTTTAAACGCCGCCTCAAGCACCCTTCCTGCGCGCAGGCCCCGGCACTCCGGCCTGCCCCTGGTGCCGGCTGGTGAGGTGTGGCTCGCGGCAGCTGTGGCTCACGGCTCGGGGCTGCCGCGGCTCAGGGCGGCCCGCAGCTCGGGGTGGCTCAGGGCTGCCCGCCGCTTGGGGCGGCTCGGGGCTGCCCGCAGCCCGGGGCTGCCCGTGGTTCAGGGCAGCTCGGGACTACAGTAGCACGGCCGCAGCTCGCACTTCCAGGTTGGCTTGGGGTAGCCGCGGCTCGTGGCTGCTCACTCCCGCCCCTCCTCGCGGCTCCGTGTTCCCGCAGTGCCACCCCTCTTCACGGCTCAGCTCACGGCTTGCATGTCCGGGTTGGCAAATTCCACAACTTTGTCCATATATAAGGTGCACCAGATTATAAGGCGCACTTTCAGGTTTCGATCAAAATTTTAGTCAAAAGGGTGTGCCTTATAGTCCTGAAATTACTGTATATAAATCTTCATATCCTTAAATAAAAACAATCCTTAAATAGTCACCTCAAGAGTCCCAGACTTTCATGCAGCAGGTACATAAGTTTTTTCCATCACTGCTCCACACACTGCTCCACTACACATGCTGAGGGGCCATCAGGAAGGTGTTGGTGGTGGTTCTGAGCAGGACTTAGAGCAGGTCATACACACCTGGCAGGTGTCCATCGCATTCTGGTATCCATGGAGACACAAGCTTATCCATGTCCTCAAGTAATAAATCCCAAGGACCTTCCCATTTATTAGTGAAAATGTCTCACGCCAGTACCTTGGGTTTGGGTGACTGGGCATCACTGCATGATTGTTATGATAAAAAGTGATTTAAAATTACTGGATTCTAGGAATTCTCTAATACTGTCAAATGAAACGTTTAGGGTGTAGATAGCTTAAACCACTCGACCCTGTGGAGTCTCACCAGACATTCCCCCTTCCTGTTTATCAAGAATGCCTCTTAAAGTGCCATGGGCACATTCCACGATGACCTGCGCTGTTGGTGAGTAGGGAATACCAATGTGGTGTAACACACCCCAGAGCTGTAGGAATTGTATTTTGTGAGGTATATGCAGGGCCACTGTCTGTTTTAATGGTATGGGGAATACCTAAAGCAGCAAAGGCTCATCACCAATGTGCGATGGTATCCCGACTCCTTTCCCCTGTGTGTGCTGAAGTCCATATGGCTGATGAAAAGGTATCAGTTGACACATGCACATAGTTCAAACGCCCAAATTAAGTGTGACATCAGTTTGCCAGATTTGTAAAGCTCTCAGACCATGAGGATTAACTCCCATCTGCAGTGGTGCAGTGTGGCCTTGGCAGTCAGCACAGGTGTTAGCTGTATTATGATCCTCTGTGTTTGACAGCAGGAATTGTCGCTGTAGGGCTTGAACACCTTGATGGAAAAAGGCATGTGATACCTTTGCTTGTGCAAGCATGTCTGGTTGTGGTGCTGTCCAAGCAGGACTAGCTAGCCAATCTGCTCAAGCGTTGTCCTCTGAAATGAAACCTGGTAAATTTGTGTGACTTCTGATGTATAAGATGTAATAAGGACAAGTTCTGGCCTGAATGGTATGCCACAAAATTTTTAGTAGGTCAAATAGTGGTGCATTGTCAATTTCTCTTAATAGGGCTCGGTCTAATCTCTGTGTAATATCAGCAACATAGGTAGAATCAGTCACAATATTTAAAGGAATATGGGGAAAACATTGAAAGCCATAGCTACAGCATGAAGCTCTGCCAACTGAGGTGATCCACTCTCATGACCTTCCAGTGTTTGCCAACCACTTTCCTCCTTCCATGTTACAATGGCTTTTTCTGTTTTCCCAGAGCCATTGGTAAACACTGTAACACCCTTTAGGGGTGTGTGACTATTCAGAGGTTTTAGTGGTTCCACTCAGCTGCAGTAATCCATGGCTGGAAAGATGGTAACTAATTAATCCTGAGAAATTTAGCAAGACACTTTGTAAAGCTGTGTTGTTGGTAAAGCACCATTCAAAGTGTTCTTGTAGCACAGGTGTAATAAATTTGGAAGGATCTCTTGCATTTAATTGTAAACATCTCTGATGGCATTTGATGATTAATTGTGCAATCAACTCAAAGATGGTTGGTGCCATCTCTTTAGGCTGGTGAAGTAGGAACATCCACTCTAAAATATACAATGGGTCGGGCTAGTGAGTATTTCACTGTCCAATAATACCAGTAGGATGAAAATACAGGATGAAAATAGACAGTAATTCATACCTCTGGGCATATCTGGTGGTCTTGTCTGTTTGTTATGGCCTGCTCTACTGTTTTGGGAGCAACTTTTCCCCCTGGGTTTAATTTTCTGGGAGAAGTTAGCTCAGGATGTTGAATAAGGGGTGTCAGTTGTGGGGTGGTCAATCCTAGTTAGAGTCTAACCTTGTTTATGATACCCAAAAGTTTTGTGCATTGTTTAAAGTTTGAATTTTTGTTGAGAATCTAATTGTTTGTGGTTGTATGGTCTGATCCATTATTTTGATTCCTAGATATTTCCATGGTGGTTGCTGCTGCACCTTTTCTGGTGCTACCTTCAGCCCAAATGTTTTTAATGCTTGCATCAGACTTGGCTGAATCTGAAAGATCTTTTTTGGTAGGGATTGCTATCAAGATGTCATCCATGTAGTGGTAACAGTATACCTCTGGAAATTGCTCTCTTACTGATGAGAATGCCTGTGCAATGTACCACTGACAATTTGTGGGGCAGTTTCTCACACCCTGTGGCAGAACTTTCCACTGATACTGCTCAACTGGTGCAGTACTATTAATGGATGGCACTGTAAAAGCAAACTTTGGGGTATCTTCAGGGTGTAATGGAGTAGTAAAAAGCAGTCCACAATCAGAATGTCCTAGGTGGCAGGTATCAGGCTAGGAGATGGCATAACAGGTTGCAAAGCACCCATAACTTTCCATGACACCATTGATTTTTCTTAAGTCATGGAGCAACCTCCGTTTACCAGTTTGCTTTTTTATAACAAATCCCAGGGTGATCCATGGGCTCATTGGTGGCTCAATGTGCCCTTGAGCTAGTTGCTATTGTACCAGGGATTTAAGGGCATGTAGTTCCTCTTTCTCAAGGTCCACTGTGGAACCCACACAGGTTGAGTAGTGAGCTATTTTAGGGCTAATGTGGGATGTTTTATGCCCTTCAATACAGTGGCCCCCGTTAAAAATCCGTCAGCACCCAGACTCCCCAGAACATCCCTCCCCCACAGGTTAAGTGGTGCAGCAATGATGCATGGCAGAATTGTAGCTGTCTGAACCCTCTGGATTTTTGACCAACACAGGTTTGCTACTCAAGCAGTTCTGTGTGGTCCATCCTGAGCCAGCAATGGCAGATCCCACAGCTGTGGTAGGCCACGATGGAGGCCAAATGTTGGCTGAAATGATGGAAATGATGGAAACGTCTGCCCCTATGTCAATCATTCCACAGACCTTTATCTGTGAGGGACTTGCTCAAGGCATTGTGATGGTCCAAACCATAGTAGGTCTTTGATCACATATGACCTAATTCTAGTACACCTGGGGTTCTCCTGTTGGCCTGAAGCCTCGGTCTCCTTGCATCCCAGAATCTGTTTTGGGACAGATTAAAAGGGACGAGTTGAGCAATTCAGGTTTTAGCAAGGATAGTCACAGGTGGAGTAGGGGTTGATACAAAGTATGCATTTGTCCTGTAAAATCTGAGTCTATGATACCAGGGGGCACAAAGATACCTTGCAGAGTGGCACTGGATCTTCCAATCAGCAGTGCACTCAGTCCCCCTCCTCGAGAGGGACCTTATGTACTTACAGTACGTAGCTGGGACTGAGGTGGAAACTGGTGATCCTCCAGCTGATCTTCTTGTTCTTCCTGTGAGCTGGTCACATAAACTTGGACAGGAAGGCAGGAAGATGCTCGTGTCAATGTGCATCTCCCTCTCATGCTTGGTTTCCCATTTTCCTGGTCCTTAAGAAATTGTCCATTGGTATGAATTCTGGATTTGCATTGTCTGGCCACTCACACCAGTTGCAGTTTACGTTTACATTTGTCTGTCCTTGAAATGTCCCCAGTAGAACAGGTTTGCGGGGACAGTTCACTTTCATGTGCCCTTTTGTCCACATCTGTAGCACCGGGATGTCAGTTTTACAGCAGCTGCAATGGAATCTCCTGACAAAGATATGCTTTGGGATTGAGATCCAACTTTAGCACGGGCATTTATCATTTCATCTAAAGATGGATTTTCATTTGGCAGCAGTTCTATGACTTTTCTGCAATCTTCTTAGCATTGTCCCATGCCAATTGAAATATTAATTGATTTCCAGCCTCAATATTTACCATTTGTTTTTTCATGGCATCCTGCAGTCTTTCTATAAATTGCAGGTATGGTTCTTTGACCCCTTGAATATCTTTGGGTTGGGTTAGCCGTGTTTGCCAGTTTGAACAGGGCTGGCATCCCCAAGTCCTTTACTTGTGCCAGCACCAATGGATGTAACCATGCTGGGAGCCATGGGTCTCTCACCAGTGGTAATTCTAGGAGTTGAGGAGCCCCTGCCATAAAAGGTGGATCTTGCTGTAAAACTCTTAGGTTTCATAGTTTCTGCTCCTCTGCGCTGTGTTGCCAGGTGGACTCAATACCATGTATTGAACTGGGTATATATATATTTTGCAAGCTGCTTAATATCAAAAGGAGTTATTTCTTCTGCAGTCAGAAATCGCAGCATGTTGGCTATTGCAGGAGACTCTAGTCCATGTTTTGTGGTGAGCTGCTGCAGTTCAGAGAGAACTGGCCACTGAAAGGGAGTGTACTGATCGGGCATGGTTCTGCTGCCTCTCAGCACTGGATGTGCTCCAACCACCCCGTCCTCAGGCTCACAACCACCTGATACAGGCACGTCGATTTTATCTGCACCCTCAAAATCCCTGCTCGTGACCACTGCTTGCTTTACCTGTCTCCAGACGCTGACTGAATCGGGCACAGCCATCAGCAGCACAGTGATGACATTCTCTCGGAGTTCAGCAGAGGGCGACGGCTCAGTTTCCCTCTGCAGATGTCTTTTGAGTCCCTTGCTGATGTGTGGCCCTGCGACTGTCCAAGCTACCAGCACTTCCAGGTATGGGGGTGGCTTGGCTTCTGGGTACCCACGCTGATGTACCTCCAGTGTACACCACGAGACATGGCAGCAAGTGGCATGCCCAGCAGAGGCTGGACAGTAGGCACGGTCTTGGACCCAAACCAATCAGCCTCAGGTGGAGGTGGCCCAAGCATGTTCATAGTAAAGAAGTGTATCTCTGGCACTTGGGATTCGGCTGACCGCGTGTGTGCAGCTCACTACAGCGGGCTGCTGAGGGTTGGCTGGTGCTGCGGCATGGCTGCAGACCACTAGCCCAGCGTGGCACAATGGCTTGGCTTAGCACAGAGGCTTGGTGTGGCATTGTGGCTTAGAGCAGCCACAAAGCGCTCTGCCAGTGCTATCCCAGTGTATCAGCACAGTGTGGCATCACCGCTTGGCGCAGCCACAGAGTGCCCAGCCAGCACGGCGTCTCGGCACTGTGAACCTCAGGGTTCTATAACACTTATGGAGCTTTGTCACCTATGGAGGTTGCCTCGATTATAAATCTCCCAATCCACTCCCAAGTTCTTAAATCAAGAGTGGCTACTTCAGTTATGTCCAGCCTGTGGTTCTTGAACCATGTTAGCAAGGCTAACAAAGCCTGCTTGTCATATTTTAACCCCCATTCCTGCAAAATGAGGGTCCATACCTTCACAACTGGGTCTTCTTCCACTGAAACCCATCCTCCCATATTTCCCAGAGGCGTACTTATATTTACAAGGGGTCTGGACAGCTTTCCACAGCTCTGCACACTGCCCACAGCTCTCCACGCTACTCTTCCTTGCTGGGACTAGTGCAGCTCTCCACGCTTTTCTAGGTAGCTCTACATGCTGCAGACAGCTATCCCCACCGCCTTCTGCCTACTAGCTTTACCCACGGCAGGTGTTGTATCATGTCAGGATCACCACCTGTCACAGTTTCGGAGACAGGCACATGACTGAACATACTACGTTCATGCCTCAACAGCCTAAGTTTATTAATGAGCACCTCCTTTTATAGGGGCTTCAAAATTACTATGCTTGAACATTTGATTGTCTGAGGTCTTAACATCGCCCAGCTCATTAGCCAGTTAGATGTCTGCATTCAGTTTTGGCTGGGGTACCCTGTTTGAGTTTGAATTCGACCTATCATTGTCTTACCCAGGGACTTGTTTACTTCTACTCTTTAACAAACTAGGCTAGTCAAGTTGCAGTCTGTTATGACCAATTTTATCTGTGCAGCTTACAGACCAGCTGTAGCTGTCACACCTATTTATGTTTTTAATGTAGTCATACTTATTTGTTTGACAACTTGGTAAGTGGGTGGGAATGTTTTATTAAAACATGGGAATGTTTTGTTAGAATTAGTTAAGTACAAGAATGATTCTGTTGCCCTTGCCTTGATGCCTTCATTCCAGACCAGTGAAAGGATCCTTAGTTTCTAACCTGTGCCTGTCTCAGGAGAGGTACCTCACACCATTCCATGATCAATTAACTTCAGCAGGATCCACTGTGGGCCATATGTTCCCACCCTGTGTTTGTGCTACAGAAATTCACACGCAGCCACATGACAACCCAAGTCTGTGAACTGATCCAGTCCAAACAGAACTGCTTGCTGCTGCTGTGATTTTTGGCTGGGTACGTTTCCTACCTTACTGCGTGGCTACAGGAAAACAGAACCAAGTGTGAGGAGAGGAGGGCAGTCACTCCCCTCCCTAATGATGCTTACCAGATTAAACTGATTGTGGACTAAGATGTTATGTTAGCTAGAAAATTCGAATGCCTCAGAAAGCCATTTTAAATTAGACTATTATTTGGAATAAGGTGATGTCTTCCATATACCTATTGGCAGAAACCTAAGCCCTTCCTTAGCATTCTGGTTTTTTTTATTCCCTTGCCAGTTCAGTTCATTAAAATCATAAAGGAAACAAAGCTGTATAAGTAGGAAAATTATTTCAAAGACTGAAAGAGAAGTAACCTGATACTGGCTTTGTGCAACCTCCCTTCCACTTCTTCCTGTTGTGTGAGCAGTGCTGAGTAGGCAGTTGTGATTTAGATCAACACTCCTTGCCACAGCAAGCTGCATAACCTCCTGACCTTCAGATCTATTGTGATACACAGGGTTCATTTTCTCTCAGCTAAAAGCAACTTGTACTGAAGGGAAAATAAGGCCTGCTTCTCAGTTTGGACAAGACTTAAGGTATTGCATCAGCAGTCAGGCAGATGGAAATTGCAGGGGTTTTTCTATTGTATAAAAATATCACAAATTTAAAAGTTGGGGGGGGTTTGGCACCTGTATATTGACCTACATCTTGCATTGAGAAAAAAAAAAAGCTTATTATATGAGAAATAATGAAAGGGGAAAAAAATTAAGAATTTAAAGTTTTCTGCATTCATCTTTGCTGCATCCCTGTTCTACTTAAAGCCTGCATCAACAAATCACGGTCTATGTATGGACAGCCAGAGCAACACTTTAATTGTGAGCATTTACCCCCAATTATTTCAAATTTAAATAATATATAAAACAGTTTTAGAATCCATCAGTCATTATAGCAATGATAGGCAGGAGTTATTTTCTCTGTCCAGGAGTATCCTTGCATCTTAATGCAAAGCTTATCTTGCATTGGATCTGGAGTTTTGTTGAATAGGCTGAAGCCATTTGGTGAAGGTCTTTTCAGCTTCAGACTGGTTTAAGTTAGTTTGAGTGTGCTTTGGCAAAGCAGCTTGATATTTTCAGATGAGAGGTGATCTAATCAGTTTGGGAAAAAAATTCCATTATAATCATCACTGTTGGTAGGAGCAGGAAGGTCATAGATGTAAATGAAAATATATTGATTTACAAAATCCTGAATTTATCACTGTAATTGCAGTTATTTAAGTTATCAGGATTGGTACTACCAAGGCATAAGTTTTGACTATATGCTTCTCTGGTTTTAGCAAGGGAGAGCATTTGGGATATAGCTTATTTCAGCAGGAACTGATACATAGCTTATGGGCATATATAAACGTGGTTTGAGTGATATGAAGTCTTTAGCTGTGGAACACAGTCTCTAAAATGACTTGTATTCATCCTTTGTAAAGCCTGTAGGCCACACACGGTTTCTGTACAATATCTGCCTACACAAGAAATCAAGAGCATCCCTTATTTTTAGTCAGGTTTAGTTCATAGATGTACTAGTACATTTCACTAGTAGTGAAATGTAGGTGCACCAATAAAGTAAGAACAGCTTGTGCAAATTCTCTTTGTGGTTAAATTTGGGGTCAGAAATAAAATCATTGCAGTTTTGCATTTTTCTGGCATGTGCTGGAAGACTTCTAAAGAATGTACCATGTTGGGAGAAAACTTATCCTTCCATAGCTGCAAGAAATTAATCACTAAACTGTGTATTCCTAATGAAGAAAGGTGTATACTCTTCCAAGTAAAGGTGTCTGCCTCGTTTTGACCTGCTCTGGAGAATCAGTGAAGACAAAGGCAGGGGTTTTATTCAAGCTGCCTTAAATAAAATAATTAATGGCAACAACATAGTATATACCTTTCTTCTTCATGGTTATTCTCAAAATATTTACAATAATTTATTTACTATAGCAAGTAGCATTTATTTGAATGTATTGGTATTAGGCAAATTGTCTTCCATGTTTGGTTTCAAGATGAGAAGTAATATTTCTGCCCATATATTGTTCCTTCTGAATTTATCACAACTATTTTCAAAAATATTTTTCTACCTGAAAATACTATGCATAGGCACAGCTTATGTGCTGTCTGAGATTTCTGTTGTGTTTACTACAGGAGTTGGTTTCTGTGTCAAAGCAGATGAAGCCAAACAGTCATGGAACAGTTTTGGAAGCCTCCCTGTGATCTGTCATATTTAACTTTAACAGACTGCAGTATGAGTCTGAAACATGGGATCTCCTGTCACAGCAGAATAGAAATAGGGCTTTTCTGCATACCTGATAATAGAAGAGGTCACTTTTTACAACATCTTACCTTACAGTGAATGGTTTAAGAGAAGCACCAGTGAGCCATCATTCATTCGATCCTGCTATGTTCTGTGTCTGTAACCAGACAAGAGGGAAGCCCAAATTGATAACTGAGTTCTACCCATATCACTTGTGCATTCATTCCTTCATGTAGGTTGCCTGCAGTGTTTCTCAAAGATAAAATAGTGCTTAGGTTGATGAGAAAAAGCGGATAGGAAGAACTGTTTGGACATAATGAGAAATAAGATATCTTAAAGTAGAATCTATTTGTTTCTCTTTTTCACTAACACTCCTGACATGATATTCTTTTGGAGGCTTTATTATAAGCACAGTTTTATCTATAAAGCATGTGGATAGATATGTAAAGGAGCAAGAGAAGAGAAGCAATAAAAAAAGAGAAGGAAACTAACAGCCTCAGAGTAGATATCAAGCTTCTGTAAAAGCATCAGTCAGGATAGGAAATTATAATCTTTTGTAACAAAGAAAAAAATCTGAACACGAGTGCCCATGGACAAAGAGTCACCCTGGTTGCTCCAGCACAGTTTGATGTTGTATCTTTGTGAGGCTCCTGCCCTTTTGGACATGCTTTAGAGCAGTATGTTTCTGTGTAGAGTATTTGGTTTAACTCAGATGTTACTGCGGTTGTATTTGTGGGCATAGATCCAGAATCATGCAAAAAGGGCAGCAGGTCTTCATTGTTGTCTTCTCTTCAACTGCAACATAGAAGTTGCAATATCAAATAAGCAGGGAGAAGCATTATGTATGGTCACCTAATGCCTGCAGCCATTTTTCTTTACCATGCTCTGAGACCTTGCCCTTGTTCTTTATGCGTTTATAACATCTTCATTCCATTTTTGGAATCCTGTCTTTATAGACATGCAACTTGTATCTATTCACTTCTTAGCCACCTAAAGAGTAAGTTCAACCTGTTCTCCTAAAGATTTGTTGGCTCACAGAGTGTTATGTGTATACTGCTGCTTCACAGTTCAGGGTGGTTTGGGCCTCAGGTGATACTAATTTCTGGCAAATTTGTTACAACTTCTTTTTCAATATCTTAACCGATCTTCCAAGTTTAAATGCTAATCAAGGTTGTAGCTGGCAGGGGTGAATAGCAACAGGGATGAATAAAGACATGGGCACAAGGCTGCAGTGTGATTTAACTCATCTGAACAGACTAATTCATCTCTCCCACTAAAGTCCATACTAATGGAGAATCCTCATAAACCATAGATCAAATGTATTTGAAAAGGTAAATTCTGTAGGCCAGACTAATTTCTATTAAATTGTGCTGTTTTGCAGCTGAAAGTCTATAGAAACTCCTGCAAGGCATTTACTGACTGAAATACAATCTGTTGCTAGTGTTTCTAGGAACTTCCTCAAAAGAAATAATCTAATGACAAAAAATAATATCTGTATTGCTTCTTCTGATTGTTTTGGTTTTAACAGTTCAATCCTAAAATTTATACCCAAAAATATATTTAGTCTTGCTAAAATACAACTGGAGAGGTGCAGCAGAACTTACAAGACCTGGCTAATGACAGCAGCAGCTTTTCATGACATCTGTTCAGTAGGCTTCAGAATGACCTTGTCAAAGTTAAAAGCTCAGAACATTCATATTTTTTTATGGCATTATGATTCTGCATAACAGTGCTAAAAACAAAACCACAGTATAATTATCCTGTCAATCAAACTGCCAGAAAAGGCATTTTCCAAGCTTTGCACCTACTAAACTGTAAATAATTTATAAAATTAGAAGTCAAGACTAAGTGGAGGCATTTTGGGTCTAGTTAAGCACTTGTCAGAGCTCTGTGGTTTAAGCAACCCCACACACTGAGCTCTGGGTGCTAACTTCTATTCTGTGAGTGCATGCACCTAATAAAAATATCAAGCTGTTAATAGAGCTGTGAACAGGTGTACAGTGGATGTTGTAATGATGTTTTATTCATTTGAATTTCCAGCCCATTTAGTCTCATCCAATGAACAACAAAAATATTTTCTTCATTATCTCCAATTAATGTAAATGTCAAATATTTGAATATATTATCACACCAATAATTCAGTGCACTGGTTGATTTGTGAAGTATTTGCATTAAAGTGACAATTAGAACAAGGAGAAAAGTAATCCAGAATGCATGTTCTTATCTCTTGCCATGTTCGTACAGAGATGTTGGACTCGCTTCTCTGAGATATTTTGACTGTGGTAAACAAGTTGCTTAGAGCCTTTGGGCTTACCATTGTTTGTATCTGGTCTTTCAAAAAATGATAGTAATTGATTTTTAATTATTTCAAAACAAGGTTTATTGGCTATGCATTGTCTGATGTGTTCAGCTTGGATAGGGTTAATTTCCCTCCTGGTAGCTGGTGCAGTGCTGTGCTCTGGATTTCCTGTGAGAATCATATTGATAACACAGGGTTGCTGGAGTTGCTGCTGGGCAGTGCTTGCACAGCCAGGGACTCCTCTGCAGGGAGCAGCACAGGGAGCAGAGAGGGGACACAGCTGGGACAGATGACCTCAGCTCACCCCAGCGATGTTCCAGACATCTTCCATAGTGTCCTGCTGAGCAATAAAACTGGGGAGAGCTGGCCAGGGGATGGTGACCCTCTGATCAGGGCATTGCTCAGAAGGTGGTGAGCAATCCCATTGTGCATCATTTGGTTTGTATTTTCTTTTATCTTTATTCCTGTTTTCCCTTCCTCTTCTGTCCTATTAAACAGTCTTTTTCTTGACCCACAAGTTTTGCCTTTTTTCTGAGTCTCTCCCCCTTCTCACTGCAGGGAGGGAGTGAATGGCTCTGTGGTGGTCTGTGTGTCTGCCAGATTAAACCACAGCACACTTAAAAATTTAGTTGACAGATACTAATCTTTCACAACAGAGCTGTTCTGAGGGCAGAAGTCTGCTTTATGGATATATAAAACCAAATGTGTTCTGACAGGATGGAGGCAATAAAATAATTATCATGTTTATCTTTTGATAGCTCTCTCTCCTTTAACTTCTCTTGTGTCTTTGTCTGTGCCTGCCCACTCGATTCTAGTGGGGGAGTGCATGTCCCGCTGCAACACTGGGCAAGGAGCGGGGCAAGTTGGCACCTAAAACTCTGCCTGCGTGAGTAGGACTCTGCTGCTTTCAAGAGAATTCTGCTGGGATGCTCTGCAGGCACCCAGAGAGCACACCTGGGACATTAGAAAAAAGAAAAAAATTATTGCACTCTCATGCTTAATTACTTAGAACCCCTAAAACTTCTGTTACTTGATTTGATTGGTAGATTGCTTATTGAGATCCTTACCAATATTTGGGGCCTAATTTATTTCTATTTTTTTTATTTTTGCTTTTTTTCTGCTGTAGAGCTAAATTTTATATGAACTCCATACATGCAGATACTAATTTCAAATAGCCCTTTCTCACATGGAGAAAATACGAAACAGAATTAACCCAGGAATCCACACAAACTGCAGCTCATCATCAGAGTCTACATGGAAGGAGTCATTGCATTGCATTTTCCTCCAAGTTTTGCATATGATCAAAATCTGCTTTGAATATTGGACGTGCTTAGTCTAGTATTACTAACACTTGTGCAAGTTTCCATGGAAAGTTCTTAACTGTTGAAAAACCACATTGTTGAAGAAATTGTTCAAGAAACACTCAATAGTGTTTCCTATCCCTCCTTCCTTCCCTCCACCTGTAAGAACTAAGTATCTGTGGTGTTTCACCAAAAAAGAAGTTGCTGCCCTTTGTGCTGCTCACCTGTGTTTTTATAGAAGTGTTAAGTGCTGCATATCAAGACTGTGGTGTGCAATCCCATCCAATTCTGCTTCTTGTCTAAGAATTTAATTATGGGAGTAGGAGACAGATGATTGTGGAACAGGAGGGTGGCTTTGGAAAAGGCAGGATTTTGCTGTTTTGTAGTCATATATTTATGACCACACCAGTACATGCTGAGATTCTGTACCTCTTTAGACTGGTAGAGCTGCAGGTAGGATATGCTGCTTGTGTTTTCTCTTAAAAACCAGAATTCGTTATTATTCTACAGTAACTAGAATTCCAGGTTTTTGCAAAAGTGTCAGCCTCTTAATTGTCTAGGCTTTTTTTCTGGTGATCCCCCTCTAATGCTGGGCAGTATACTCTCCTCTGAGATTATCATGTAAGAGTTTGAGAAGCAACAAAATTTTACCTTCGGTCAGCAAAATAATTAGAGAAGATGGGAGAGTTCCAAGAGAACTGGATGTCTGGAGCTCAGTTGGTGTTGCAAGAGCATGAGCACCAGAACCACTACAGGACCATAGCTAGTTTAACTTGTAATAAATGAAATGAGATGGAAAGTTTGGAGCATAAAATCTAGATCTGGGATTCAGAAGATAACAAAAGTAGCTTAATACCTCTGATTTAAAAGATAAAATAGAACTGAAATACTTGGTACAGAGAAACAGTGATCGAAATGTAGATGGGAAAATATTTAGACTTTTTGCATACTTTTTGTATGAGTTGAGTGCTGTGAGAAATAATAAAAGGTTAATGTTTCTCTTCTTCTAAAGAAACTCATCATCACTGATCTGACTTTAAAGCTGCTTTTGTTATGCCTACAGTGGTTCAAATCAAACTTCTGAATTTTTAGGGTTGCTTTGATTTTTTTTCTATTACCTTTGCAACATCATCAACATTCAGAGAACCAAATAATGATCCAGCAAGGTGTAAAGCAGTTGGCATTATTAATAAAACTAAAAGAGAAGGGACCTGAAGGGAGCAGAGAGAGGATTCTTGGGAAGAGCATGCTTGAAGTTATTCCATTTCTGTAGCTGAGGTCACAGGGGACTGTCTTGTGTGGTAAAGCTTTAATGCTTTATGATCACACAGAAAATTTAATCCCATTCTGGTTAAAAATGCCAGCTTCATGCCAGTGCAGAGGGAAACATACAGCTTATGAATTTGTAGAATAGATACAAGCAGAAAATATTACAAAACATGTTCAAGGAAGCTAACATATTTTTATTGTAAGTTCATAGTAAAAATATTGGTAACAGCTGAAATTTACTGTGTAAAATTATGCAAATAAAGAAATGGGTAAAAATTGTGAGAAGATCAAGTAATCTATTGTATTGCTTATAGACCAGTTCTCATCAAAAGAGCTTTATACAGTCCTACATCGCCTCATTATGGGTATAATGTATGGAAGAAAATATACTCTAGTAGAATAGGAAAGAAATTTAGATGCAGTAGGCAAAATCAGAGATAGCACAAACTGGAAATAATAAAGGAATCTGTAAGTATGAGCAAAGTTTTCTGCGACATTATATTTTAAGTTACAGAGAAGCTTTCTCTAAGAGCTTCCTCAAAATTTATATAATAGTAAATTAAAAGTACAATGAATATTAATTTTATATCTGCAGACTACCCTGAATAACAGAGGAGGGAAGGAAGGCAGGAAAACCCCCAAAACATTAATTCTATGGGAACCTGGTGGGGGAGGGAAAGGGAAGGTCCAGGGGTGTTTTTTAACCTGTAAGTTTCACTTAATTGCTTTCACTTTGGCTTTGCTGAAGTCTTGGCATTTATAACTGCTCAAGTCACTGCTGGGTGGGCGGGGGCACAAATCCATGTAAGCTGCTGCCCTGCTTCCCTCTCTGTCACCATCTCTTGAGGTGCTTTATGAAATATGAGTTATTTTATGACAGTAAAAGCAAAAATGCTTCCATTTCATGGTTGTTTTGAGTCAGTCTTTTTATGTTCAATCCCTTTTATCCATGCTGTTCTGTGTCACTATCGTGGCAGTTGTTTGGCTTTGGGTCAGGCAAGTGTCTCAAGAGACTGTAGTTCAAGTGTGCCCAAAAAAGGAAAGAAAGTGGGTTTTACAATATGAGTGAAAACCTTTTTTTTCTTTATTTTTGCCTGACTTAATATAAACTTTGAATCCAGGACATTACATGATTCAATTTCAAATTTCAGTGGGAGGTTGTTTTTTTCCCTCAAAACAAATTAATTGACCTATCCCTGGTTGAAAGTTATTTATTTTTCCCAAACTCTATATTGGTTCTAAATGTCCAAATTATTTTCTCAGATTTCTTGGCAGTTAGGGATATGTGTAAATAATTGGTAATAAAAGGAAAAGATTGCAGTGGGTAAAGGGAATTAAATATCTTCCCATTTCATTCAGGGAATGTATCATAAAGAAGATACTTAATCAGAGTTTTTAGAGTAACTAGAGGTTTTAGACTATATAAGGTATATACATCCAACAAGTTAATCTCATTTCCCAGCAGTCATTATAACTAACTTTTATCAATGAATTCAGTGATTATTGACTACATCATAGCTGACAAGCCTTCCCATGCACAATAATGTAAATTTTGGGAATTCATGATTCAGAATTCACTTGGTAGAATTCAAATATGAGGAGTGTTAAAAGTTCAATGCAGTAATTTTTTGTAATTATGGACTAGCATTTAAATTATATTTTTATATCTAATCTATGAATAAGGTAGATCATTTCTGATCATTTTTAGTGCAACATGGAGATACAGATAAAAGGAAAATGAAGAATGTATTTGAAAACAATCTAACAAAATGTCAGTGTTCAATTTGTAATTTACCAATGAGTATCCAAAAAAAAACCCAAACCCTGAACAAGAGCAGAAAAAAAGCAAAGATGCTTTACAAATATCTTTCCCTTTGTAGTTTCCCTAGAAGAAATAGCAACGAGTGTTCAACTCCAATGTATTTTAAGTAATTGATGAAGAACAATTTTCCTGGCAATTACTTTTAATGTCTATATCTCAGAGGATAATATTTGAGCCTCAGGCCACGTAATTGTATCTTCTGCTGTCTGCATTAGAAGTAGTGCTTAGATTCATGTGCCTAATTCTCTGGTCCTTGCTCTCTTTGTAGCATCCTGCATCATAGCAAAAATATATTTGAATAAGTATGTTCTCTTTTTTCTGAAGTTATTTTAGAGTAACTATGCTGTAGTATGTGTAGAGAGATAAACTAATCAAAACATTGTGTGTGGTGCTAAAGGGCAACAGAAGTGTGCCTGAGTGGAGACAGATAAGCTTGTGCAGCTTTGAGAATTTTTAAAGCCACCATGTTTTGGACTTTTTTTTGAAAAAATGTTTGAAAATTATTTCTGGCCCCTGAAAATACTTCATTAATGAGATCACATGCAGCAGAAAACTCAGATCTGAGCTGAGAAGCAAAAAGATGTTATGATTTGCTGAATATTCTTTTAACATCTATTTTGCGTTAATGATTGAATGACTTGTGAGAGAATGGAGCCTCAGTGGCGTATTTCTACAGCTCTGTGCTCAATAGCATGGCCAACTAGAAGTCTATTCAGTGTTCCTTGCAAATTAGGACTGCATGTGACATGTCCCCACGGGCACCCCAGCTGATGAGAGCAGTTGGGAGGTAATAAGCCTCTGCCATTCAGGATCAGTGATTTATGACACTAGAAATAATGCAGAGTAACTGAAATCATTAGCTTTTCTAGATACCACAATAACAACTCAATGCATACTTTGCTTAATATCACTAGGTGTGCTTCTGGTTTCTGCAACAGCTTCCAGGAGATGCAAGCTCCGGTTTACAGATGGACAACTAGCAGCCCCTCAGGTTTTGAGGTTTTTTCTGGAGGAGAATTTCCTTTTTCAGTTTGCAGGCAGCTGTAGGCATGCATGGCTATGCACATAGACATCGATGGGTGTGCACCTCTCTGCTTGTAAAAAACTTGCAACCAGGGCTCTGGTTACACAGCTGACAAAACACCGTGGGGCAAAAAGATGCACAACATGTAACCATGATCTATTAGAGGAGCTTCACCTATTGCACTGTGTGGGTGATCATATCAGAAAAAAAACTTCATGGATTGACAAAACCAATAGTGTTGAGGTTCATTAGGGGTTTCTTGTGCTTTGGGAAGAATATAAATGAAGAGTTAATTGAACAACAACAAAATAAGTATCAAGACAATCCCACAACCTATTTTTCGATAATTGTTTCTTCTCTTAAGAGAACATTACCTCTCTCACAGATGGTCAGAATGATGCATTTGGGGAAATCAGCCAAACTTGGCTTTTTTCCTGGTCGCTCTGCTTAGTAACTGCAGCATTTAACCCCAGAAGTATTATTTAACTTTGCTCCAGATACCATTTTAATCAAAAGTACTTGACTTCACAGTTGGAAAACTCTTCTTAAGATCTCTGAACACAATTACTTTTTTTTTTTCAAAGTTTTTTGGACTTATGGAAACAAACTCTGCCAAAGAAATGTTTACTTACTTTCAAATCACTTGAAAAGGGATTCTTAAAATTGACTGGTAAAATGTTTTTTAATGAATCAGGTTTATGTCATATTAGTAGTAGCTGGTTTTCCAACTGATTTGTCAAAACAGTGGTCTGGAGAAAAAAGTATGTATTTCTACCACATACACTGACATACATAAGAAGATTAAATAGTTGGGACACTCATGTGAAGCTGGCTGGTTTGACTGTTAGGATGAGTACATTCTCTGAGACTAAAATCCAGGATTTAGCCTCTCTTTTCTCTAGTACCTTATGCTTATAACAATGTTTTCAACTGATTTTGGTGTAAACATAAATGTGCAGAGAGGTGAGGAAGTCGCATGCTAGCAGGTGGGATTAGGTCACGCCATGTGTCTGTGTGGGTGCCGTGGACCAGCAGAGGTGGCTCCTGACATAGGGGACCCGTTCCTCTCTGCTGTCAGGCACTGGGATCCCCTTCAGTCGGGAGGTCAGCAGGGGACGAGAAGGGACACATCCATTTCATGAGTCAGGCAGGAGAAAGGGGCTGGATGTCTCACCTGTCCTTTTCCCTCTATCATTTGCGAAGGCTCAGAGCCTCCACAAAGCTTGTACAAATACCATTTTCAGACACGAAACCGTAACTGAAAAGAAGATGTTTGGCTATGACAGCTCATTCAGTGCAAGCTGAGCTCCTGTGAGATGCATGGAAAATCGTCCTGTCATTATTCTTGGGAAGAGCTCCTGTGATATTTCAGATGACCTGTAGTTTTGGTTTCTTACCCCATTCCTGTTCTGTACCTTGAAGGCACAGTTTCTTCACAGAGAAGTTTGATCTTTTGCCAGTCACTGCATTTGTGAAGATTATTCCCTTTCTCACTGCTCCTAGGTGAGCTGGGCTTCCATGCTACAGGATGCTTTGGGTCTGGCTCCATGCCCAGTATCTCAGCACATTCCTCTTAATGGACTCAATTTTTTTTTACTCCTTTTTTTTGTTTTGTTTTTTTAATCTTTTAATCTCTCTCTACTTTTCTCTTTGCTGTCTGTCTTTTAGTCCAAGAAAAATTTTATTTGTATGATAAGCATGAGTGGGCCAGCCCACCTCTTGAATGGCTAGAAATATCATTTATTTCTAATTCTGCTTTGCTTCCCCTTCATGGAGCTGAGATTAAGCTGGTTCCCACACTGTCAGTCTGTAGCACAGGCAGGGATAGGGAGTCTAGAAAGGCAAAAATACTTGAGCAATAATTGAGCCAGAAATTATTTTTTAAGAAATATTTTGTTCAACTAAAACTAGATTTACTTTTAATATATACATATATATATATTGCCAAGAAAAGAAATTAAAAATGAAAAAATAAAAACTCCATATTACCTAACACATCATAGTCATCTACCAGGTGCAGTTAGGGCTGCTTGTATTAACTCTTCAGGTACCTTTGTACACATCCATCATTCTTCCAGAAAATGATAAATTTCCTCAGAGAACTGTGTTGCATTCTGAGCACTTCACACTGTGGACAGGTCTCCTTTACCAGGATAGGTTGAAGCAACCTTTCCCACATGGCACATGTTATCACTCTCTGACAGTTGACAGCAGAGCTTTTTTTGTTTGTTCTCCCTAATCTATTTGAGTACAAAGATCTGGTTTAGTGGAAGTGAGCTCTTTTTAAACTGCTTAGAATAACCCGCATGTTACAGATTAAAAGGTTATGGAACATAGAGATGAGCAGTTCTCTGGCAAATGCAAAAGAGTGTTGCTCTGATTTGGAGTGGCAAGGCAAGTGTCTGTCCCAGTGGAAAAGCCACTTGCATGGCTGCTCATCTGTTTACACCTCTGCTGGAAATCATCCAAGACTTACTGGGGGAAGAGATTGTTTGTTTATGTAGTGTGGTGAAAAAGAATCTTCTAACTGTCCAGCTGAAGAAATTAAATCTAGTTAGATATGCTAAAGAAGAAATTTCTGCAGAATGCAAGTGTAAATATTACTAAGGCATCCAAATGTTAAAAAGAAATAGACTGGTTTAATGGATTAAAAATAAACACTTCATTGTCGAGATGTTTCTTAATATTACTTGGTTTTTTTCAGAGTAGCTGTAATATACTAATGCATGACAGTTTGCGATTTGTTCATAATGAACAATCGTGTTAACTTCTAATTTTCATATCTCTAAAAAAATAACACAGAAACAAACTCTATTAATTGCTTTTATTCAATTCCAATTATAATGATAGTGTTTAATGTCAGCTTACTAAAGGCCAGTATGAGTTACTCATTACCTATTTAGAGGACTTGTTCAGCTTTCTATTTATTGTTCCATGTTAAGCACAAGAGGTTTCTGTTTGAAGAAGAAAGATTATTTCTGTCCTTTTACATGTCAACATCATTCCACAAATATCTCTAAATCCCAGGGAAAGGTATAAAGTGTAGTCAGTAATGTGCTGAAGAGTAACTGCTGTAAGCAGTCAAACGGTGCCCTGCCTTAAAGTGACAACTGTGTGCCCATGTGGCCTGGCATGGGGCTGGCCAGGATTTACAGACCCAGGAGAGAATGGGGTGGGTAGTTTGTTCTGAGGGAATGACTGAGTCACTGGGTAGTTCCTGCAGGAAGGGGCATCATGGAAAGGCTTAGGGGCAGCTGGTGGCACCAACAGCATTCCTGAACTTGGCATCAAGGCACAGTGTCCAAGCAGAACTGGCATCCTGCTGTGGTTTAGTGACTGTTGGGTACTTTCTTTGGCAAACAGCAAGGAACAGGCAGAATGATCCAGCCTTTTTATCCAGGAGTCTCTGCCTCAGGAGTCTTTCAGGCTCCTGCAATGAGCCATTAGTTGCTTCTGCTTCCAGTTTTTAGTGCTTTCAAAAGCCAAGAAGAGACTTTTCTGGGGTAAGCTGGAAAAACCAGGACCTCCACAATCAGAAACAATTTTGTTTGTCTAGAGGTTTTACCATCAAACTCATGGAGCTTAACAAATCTGCAGACAGGCAGCTCTGTATGAATTCTTCTGTTTATTTTGGGTGTTTCTCTTAAATAGTTTCACAACATCAGATTGTCTTGTTGCTTCAAGAACCTTTTAGAGGCTTCTTCATGTCCTCTGATAGCTCTTTTGTGTGTGGAATTCGGGTTTGTATTTGTTGGAGCTGTTCAGGCCTGTGCCCACCAGAAGCCCTGTGGGAAAGGCACAGCTGGGAGGGGCTGAGGGGGGAGAGAGTCAGTGAGGGACAGCTGGGACTGAGATTGGGATTGGCTGGAGGACACATGGACAGCGTATGAGAGGAAGCTGATTGGCTGGAGGACACATGGACAGCGGATGAGTGGAAGCTAATTGGTTGGAGGACACGTGGACAGCGTATGAGTGGAAGCTGATTGGCTGGAAGGACACATAGCAGTGTTGCAGCTGAGCAACCATTGGGCGCCCCTCTGTTCAGTTTTGGTTGTGGCCTGTGGAGATTAAAGGTATAAAAAGGGGGTGATTTCTGTAATAAAATGGTCTTTGAATGCACAAAGGGGTCTGTGTCACTTTGTTCTCTATTGCTACAATTGTGGAAAACACTTATATATTTTGTCAAAGGAAAAAAACTAAACTAATGAAATAAATACCACTTATCAATAATATATATCAGCTTCTTTTCAATTAGGGATCTTCATTTTCAAACTAAGGACAATTGAGCTTT
Organism: Catharus ustulatus; assembly: GCF_009819885.2. NCBI lineage: Eukaryota > Metazoa > Chordata > Aves > Passeriformes > Turdidae > Catharus > Catharus ustulatus. Next base: position 5,371,307 of record NC_046235.1, on the reverse strand, counting down.
CTTACATTCAAGTCATCATTTTTCAAAGAAGCTAATGCAGCTCTTGTATTGTCTCAAGGTTGAATAACCTTGGATAAGAAAAAAAACTGAAATGTGAATTTATTTTACCTTTTTTACACATTTTCTTTTTTACAAAAATAATAGAAAATTCATAAAGAAATTTAAATGTCTACAAGCTGCATAGTAAAGCAATTTGGCCCGAATATAAGAACATAAGTATGGAAAAATACTTTTTTTCCTAAACACAGATTTTAATTAGAAAGAAGGTCTGAGCCAGACTGTTATTTTCAGGTCTGCACCAAACCAAGAGTTTTAATTAGTCCAGAAAGAATCAAAAACTTGACGTGCTCTATCAAGATTAAAGAGGGGCGAGGGAAAGGCAGGGGGAATAGTCAGACGCATAGAAAGCAGTTTTTTGTCAGCTAGGGGAATACCATTAATCCATTTGTCAGATAGCATACATATACTGCTCTCCAGGGCATTAACTAATTGTTCTTACATTAAAAATATTTTCTTCTATAAATTACAAATAAAAGGAACTTCTTTTATTCTCTTTTGGTCGCCTTTTTATTTTTTTTACTATCACAGTTTATTCAGTTGTGTTTCTACATGTGTATTTAGCGGGTCAGTTGGACTCCAGATGATCTTCAGAGGTCCCTTGCAACCCCAACTGTTCTGTAATCGACTTTGTCAACTATTTCTGCCAGATTTTGGCAGATTGCCTTCACTAATAACATTAATTTACTATGTTGTGTAACATACTTTGTTTACTATTTCATATCTTAGAAAAAAAATTGTCATGCAGTTCTATTTTCTTCAGTAGCTGTCAGAAAATAGTAACCGAAATGAGTTTGTAAGCAGTCCTCATTGGGAGGCTGAGCTGAATACTGGAGTGGTCCATATGTCTTAGAGGTTTAGATTGCAGTTTTCTTAATTAATTGCTGCTCAACTTTTAAAGCATAGCCTCTCTAATATAGAATAAAAATTAGTCTGATGTGATTTTTGCTCTGCATTGCTACACATTGTGGGTTTGTTTGGGGCTTTTTAAGTCTGTTTTTAAACATGATGGGTTACCATTTTAAATCAGCATGGACACTGAGTGTCTTGCCATTGTGATGCATGTTTAATTTAGAAAGTGGGAGTTGCCTGCTCATTCTTTAAGAAAAGACTGGAAATCTCTATTTGCAAACATTACATTATCTTCAGCACAGTAATTCCCACCAGCATAACAAAAACTCTCCCCTAATCCATCTGAGCTGCACTGATGGAGGTGTTCTCCAGCCCTTTGCAGTTCAGTGTCAAGCCCTCATCTTGAAGCTGAAGTCTGTTGTTTGACTGGCGAAGAGGTGTTGCGCTCACATCTTTGGTTCTGCTGGATAGCAGTTCTAATGATTGGCAGGAGTGAGATAGCAAGGACAATGTTTGCTGCAATATCCTCAGAGCCTCCTGACATTGGAAATAGAATGTTTACTTCTCGTGCTCCAGCTTAGCCAGTGGTGATTGTGTTGGATGGATGATATCTTTGTCCTGACACCAATGAAGAGCACAAATTATTGGAGAGAAGAAATGTGCTAAATATAGTTTACAGACCCAATGTCAACTACATCTTCTGTCATCATCATTGAAAATACACAAATTCAGGATGTGATTTTTTTTTCCAAGTAGGAAACACCCATGTTTTAGTTTAGGATTTTAGGATTTTAGTTTAGGATTTTAGTTTTATCCTACAGCCTTTTATTTTAAAAGGAGCAGACTAAAACAGCAGACTTCATGTAAAGTCAGAGAGTTAACTAACATTGTGACTTGCAATAAGAGATCAAATAATTTCTTAGCAAATATGAGTGATATTAATTACAGAGTACAAAGGTTCACTCAGTTTAGAGTAGAATACAGGGTGAAGTATTGAAAATTAATAAAGTTCTTTGGTTACTGAATATGTAATGAGAAATGGTAGGAACCATCCTTATCATTTTTATATGCAGGGAAAGGTGGAAAAATATTCATATGGCTGTGTGTTTGCAACATGATGGTTTAGAAATAGATCCAGAAATGGCGCAGATTTATGGGCAGATTCAGGGTAAAAGAGGAAGTTTTGTCTCCAGAAAAAAATGTCTTAATTTATCCCATTCTTCTTCTTGGAAGGGCCAATAATTGCGTATCTGTTGTCTTAGGTGTATGTACAACTGAAATCTGAAATGCTGCATCTTTTAAGAATAAAAAGATAAAGAAGCAAACTGCTCTTATTTTCTATAAATAAACAGGGAAAAAAAAATCTGTAAGCCACATATCTTACACTGTTTTTTATAAGAATCTTTTCTATATGCTTTATGTGAGAACATTCAAGGGACAGCACTTCAGTAAAGCCACGTAATTTTACATTTGACCCTGGAAAGGTAGTGAATTGTGGCAATAAGGTTTAGCATATTTTTGTCCTATGGACTGTGCAGGCAAGAGGATTTCAACATATCCCATGAAACTAGCATTTCTCCTTAGTTATTGCTGCTAAGTGGAGTTAGAAATGTAGTGCAGGCTGGATAATTGGTTTACATGCCAGAAGAGGTAGGAAAGCCATATGTGGAAACAGCAGCAGTTTGACCTTCCTTCTTGCTGATCCAAACCTACGATACCTGAGAACCTAAAACAATTCAGAGAAAGCTTTGTGCCATCTCCAAGCTCAGTTGCAGAGTGCAGCACCTTGAGTGACAGTGCTAAATGTCCTGCTGTACACATGTCCTCTGGGAGTGTTCATGGGCTGGAGCAGCAGATGACCTTTACGTTTGCATCCTACTTCTGGTGTACAGCAAAGCATATTCAGTAACTGTATTCTTACTGGGAGCCACTCGATAAATTATAGTACACTGCTTGTCTTGTCTCAATTTCTTTGGCAGTATTTTCCTCTCTACACATCTATCTAGTTGTGTTCAAGAATTAGCTTCTACTTTATCTCCATTTGGTCCAGGATGACAAACTATTAATTCACTGGGTAAATGTTTTTCAGTACAAAGAGATTGCTGCTAGTTCCCCATGCACTCTGGCACAGGATTCCTGCACTGTGGAAGGGATCAGAGAGTTTCCTGTGTGCAGGTACTTCAACAATTCCTTCATTATGTCCAAAATTATTTGAAGAGATTACCCAGCTATTCTGTGGCTGAGCAGCTGATTGAGAAAGGCTGTGCTGCTGTGGAAAGAAGCTGCAGCTCTATGATGGAGGCTGCTTATTCCCTGCTGCCCTGCCAGGGGAGTGAATTTGGGTGTGGAGCAAGTCAACTCTCAGAGGTGATAGAAGCACTTGGGATGATGATGTCTGGCATTTTTACTGATGGTAAACTTCAAATGCGTCTGATCCAGCCAGACTGAGGCCCCTGCTGACTGAAATTTATTAAGCCAGTGGGAGAGAATTTCTATAGGGAGATTTTAGGTTTGAGATTTTGATGTTAACCCACCTTGAATTACACATAATTGAGAGGATTAAGGTGTACAAAGACACAAGAAATTTGTAATCTTATGTGCCATAACCAAACTAATGTAGGAACTGCCTGTAAATACTGTCAGATACAATTAACTTTCTTTGTAAGGAGCTAACATAGCTGTTGGTGAAGTTTAAGAGCTCCTGAAGAGGACCCATGCAGTTTGGAAAGGAAGGACCAGTATTTTCAACAAAATAACAGGGTGTTTGGCAGTTCCTTGTAGTAATGTTTTTCACTCTAAAGATGATGTATCAGTTTCTTCGTGCAGCCAAGTGCCCCTGCTGCATACCAGAGAGGCAGAGTTTGACTTGAGACATCTCTACTTTGAAGACCCTATCCTAAAAGATGAAAACATCCTCAATTTCATGTTGCTTCCAATTATCCTAAGAGCTTGTAAAAGTCATGCAGCCCTGGCCTTGTTAGAAGTAACTAAACAATTCTGTAGGGTTCTTCATAACAAAAAATCTGTTTGCCAGCTCTTGCCATGGCAGTGTTTGTATTTTCACTTTGCTTTTTTTTTTTTTTTCCTCCCACTGCTCTTTAAGTGCCTCTCTGCACCTTCAGATTTAAGTCAGTAAGGTAAAGCACACTGTAGTTTAACTGTCCTGCTTACTGAGTATACTCTGTTCTGAAGAAAAAGTGATGATGCCAACTGTATTGGCAGGCCTTTCTCAGCCAGGTGTGATGTACATTTTCTGTCTGGAAGGATGTATCTGCCCGATATTAAATTGAACTTGGAGATACTAAATCATATGCAATATTTCAGCCACTTCTATTATGATACAATCATGTGCAAGAAGAAAATGAAATACCTTTTGAAAGAAACAATAACCACTCTGTTTTCATATTCAATTACCTTTCCAACTGTATGTAAAATAGAATATACCTATGGGAAAAAAAGCTGAAACTAGTATGCTCGCTTGTTATACCACCAACACCGCCCTTGGCTATTTATACCTGGCTCCCAAAGTGTAACATCTTGATTTTTAAATAAGCTAACCAGATATACATGCAAGACAGGCAACTTCTCTGTAAATGATCATATTATATGAATCCTTGTCCCATCTGCTGTCCGTTTCCCTACAGCTGTCCTTTGTTTCATGATACTCCTGTCACACAGTCCTGGAGAGCCCACCATTCACATAGTCCTTACTCATCTCAGTAATCCACTTGGAGGCTTAGATATATTTTGGAAGGATTTAGCTTTTAAATCTTGACTGCTAGGAAAAACAGCTTTTGAGGTTTGCTTTTTGACTTTTTCTTTTTTTTTTCTTTTTTTTTTCCTTTTAAAAAAATTGTCTAATGAGTACACTATTGATAATACTAAGAGCAGTGCATAAAGGGTTGCTCTGCATAAGGCATTTTTACTTCAAGCATGTTGTCTTTATGGTGTTTATGTAAGTTGTAAGGATTTCCTTTGCTTCTTCTCTTTATATAGCACATAGTGTGATTAAGGACTCAGTACAAATAAAGAGATTGCGGCATGTTTTACAATTTATTGCATTTATTAAAGTAGTCCAAACTCCAACTTCTAAATATAGTCATATCAATTTCAGATATTTAAGGGGATAAGTACCTATTGAGGATTTAGGGTAAGGTTGATTGAGGAAGTAAATCTACTTTCCAAATGTCTACAAAGAAAAATCAAACGAGAAATTCAGTATCAAAAACATCAAAGACAATAATGCAGTTGCTTTCATCTCCAGTGTGTGCTTGCACTTCAAAGAAAAGTAAAATACTCTCCCTTCCACCAGTACCCCCGAAGGAGGATGAGCCTATAGTTGAAGATAAGTCTCCATCACTTCTTTGAGAGAATAAGGAAAATAGAAGTAAATTTTTGCACAGGAAAGTAACAGCTTTATAGTATTTCTTTCACTCTAGTGGTTGTATCATAACATATTTCTCATACTCAAGATTCCTCTTGTTTCATTAAGTTATGCAAGTAATGCTGTACCCTTAAAACCCTGCTCTTCACTCAAAAACTTTATTTCCTTTATCTCTCAAATGTAAGGATAAGGTGGTGTTTTCTGAGGCAATGTTCTTCATCCTAATTATCACTTCTGCAAAATGTGCTGATTGCACACAATTGAACATGTATATTTGTTCACTCACATCATCGGATACTTTTTATCTTGGAATTGATGATGCTAGATTTAATTCTGTAAAGTCATTTTGAATTAATTATTGTGTGACAGACATGCTCAGTAATTCCAGCAATTTGAGGGGAGAGAGAGAGAGAGGTGAATCAAACTGCAATGCCTGTCTAAACAGATTGCTGTGAAACCAGAAATTTTAGGGCTGGCTATAGATATCATTATAGAAAATCATGCATGTAAAGATACCGAAATTCAGACATGTGATTCAGCACTCTTGATTGTCAGTGAAAATGTGGTCCCTAAACAATCCCCAGAAATTAAAAGGGAAAAAAATTAGGACATTTTGTTTCTGTACTCACTTTGGAGATTTTTATTTTTCAGGCAGAGGTTATTGCTAAAGATGTGCAGTAAACTAAAAGCATGAAAATATCATAACTTTTATTTCTTTGAGTGAGAACAGGTTTAAAATGGTTGTTGAAACGAGACTAAATCCAGTTTTGGCTTTTTCTCCATGCTACTTTAGCTCAGTTTCAAAGCTATCACTGATCAGGAAGCTTGACAGCCACAGTGTTTGCAAATTCTCACCAATGAGCAGTAACAAGATTTAAAAGTGAAAACTCTGAAGAGAGGCATTTTGCTCAGTCAGCTTTATAAATTCAGTTATTTAACCATCTGCAAGCTAGACTTAATTTATTTTTGTCTATCGGATATAAATCCTACCCAAATAGGAGTGTCAGAGCCTAGTGAATATCATACAAAATAATTGTCCACACATTCACAGTTGTTTCACAACATACCAATCAGCTGAAAAGGAATTCATAGTACAGTAAGCTGAACGTTTGCTTTTAAATGACGATCCATTAAAATAGAAAAATTTGGAAGTCACTTTAATAGGGAAAAGTGTCTTTGACCTTTATTCCTTCTGTTTCTATTGTAATGAATAGAAGTTTAATCACTAGGCACAACCATTCTCCATGAACAATGTACACAGCCTGAACTGAAACCTTGTGGTCCGGTTGCCAGAGCACTGAGTCCAGTAAGCTACAAATAAAGTGGCAATTTTCAGGACTTAATGACAGTCATAAGAAGGCCTTTAAGCACAGTAGGGCTCCTGTGTTATATTTAAATTGCTGGTAGATTTTTTTTTGAATTTTGGCATGAATAATGTATTTAATTTTTTTCCCCAGAGAACATTCCTCAATTAGGGATCCAATAAATTTTTTAACAGTTTCAAGTATCATTCCCCTAACTGTGGTGCCATTTCTGAGAAAAGGGAGAGTGGAATACAGATGAGAATTGATGCAAACTCTTACAATGGTGCTGCTGTGTTTTGTTGGGCACTCTTGCTGTTGTGTGAATGCATGGATATGTACATGTGTTTAATAATAATCAGTATTTCTCACAAGATTAATCATAATGACCAACTGTCATGGTGGCATCATTTCAAGTAGCAGCTTGAAATGTTATTTCTGTGACTGTTTGGACCTGTTCATTTTGCAAGAGAGAAGGAATCTGTTGTTTCCTTTTCCACAAACATGCTTCTTATGGGCATTTGTTCTGTGAATTTTTCTAGTCTCCACTGCACAGGTGAGATGATGGAATGTCTCAGTTTAAGTACTGTAGCTTTATATTATTACAATTAACAATATATTCTAGTTGGGATAGTAGGGGGTTTGCAGCACCAGTCCATATGGTAAACATGTAATTAGCTGGAGAATTCCATAAGACTGAGGTATTTGGTAAAAGTCAACAGGTCATCTAGAATGGCATTGAATGATGAACAGTAATAAAAATGTAATACCATTTGTTAAACTCTTGTAACCATTTCAAATGTGAACATTTACCAACAGATTTTTCTGCAGCTGTAATACAGATCTGTTAGGTTATTTTCCTGAATTTTCTGGTGTAGAGTTATGGATTTCTGAATGTGTCAAAAGCAAGAAAGTGAATGCTATCTATGTCCATACACAATGGTCTGATTGTTTTCCACATCCATTAAGTTAGTTCCTATTTATTGAATTATATTGTTAAGAATCTTGAATTTCTGTGCTTTAAAAATGACCCTTAAAATCAAGTCTTGATCTCATTGCTATTCAGGTATTTATACATATAATTTTTCTGTGTGTGTGTGTATTTATATGAAATATGTATATTAGCTATGCATATATCATACATGTGTAATGAAATACCAGATAGATATATGAAGATATTTTATCTTAGAGCAAGTATGCCTGTGTTAGTTACAGTTTGAGGCTGCTGTGAGGGTAGGCAAAATAGATGAGTTTTTCCTTGTTTCTTCCTCTGTTGCATGAATGTACTTTTTTGGATATGCTTTCAGAAACATAATGACATAGTTATGGCATTCTTCCTTCATGTCTGGAGCAAATTGATGACAGTCTGTCAAGTAAGTCTATCCTCAGTGCTTTAAACTTCCAAAAACTGAAAGTTTGGTTTTCTTGGTGTTTTGTTTCTTGTGACAGGAATACAAAATCACTCTCATCCATCAGAGATGTTTTTATTTTTCAAGAACAGTCATAATCTGCTGGTTTTCTCTTCAAAAGATGAGTAATTTTGATACATGCAATCATGTGTCCTCAGTGAATACACAAGTGTGTTTGAAAACATGTGAGCACCATGCTAAGCTCTGCTCTTTCCTAGAAAATATTAAATCACTTATGCATCCTGTCCAGAAGCAAGGACCTGTCAACCAGTCCACAACAGATAATGAAGACTTTGTTGGGAAAGGCAGCAATGGGTGCAGGATGGGTGTCTGGACACAGTGCCAGGGTCAGTGTCAGAAATGCCAGGTCCTTGCACAGGCTCCCAGCTCTTGGCTGTGGAGTGCAGGTCCTGGATGCTGTTCAGCTCTTTAAATACCTAGGAAGAGGAGAGAGGACATAACAAACCTCAGTGTCGAGAAACCCTGGCTTTCTTAGAGAAGTGATGAAAGAGATGAAACATAATTCTGTTTTCTGAAAACAGAAAAATTATATCTTTGTTAATTAAAATACATCTGTCTCTATACCAGCCATGAGACATTTATCTTTCTTGAATATCTGAAGAACTACATTTAGAAAACATGATGGTAGAGGTGATATTAAAGACATTAGATTTCCCATTTTTATTTGTTGTTAAAGTACTTTAGAGGAACATAATGTTTTGTAGCTTATCAGTGTGCAAAAGAAACTACCACAGTCAAATATAAATTTATTGCTTTTCACTGAGCATTTTGTGCCTGCAGTGAGTAAAAAAACACAGTCTAGTAGATGCTTCACTTGCCTTTTTAGTTTCAAAAGCAAACGTGGAATTTGAGTCAGTGTCACAATTATCACATTATTTAAACATTTTAATTTTGTCTGTGAATATTGAGTTTCTCTGCCATTTCAGTAATGCAAAACAGATGAAATCCTTTAAGGAGTTGCTGGCCTACACAAAAGCTTTTATTGTTTAAAAAAAGGAAAAGTTAATCCCTTCAAAATGTTATTTTATTGACAAAGTTGCTTGCAATAATTAAGAAATTTAAACTAGTCACTCCCAGAGCTATAACAATTGGGTATTATGGTTTCACAAGAAATAAGTGTTTCAGATATTAAATGTTCATATTGTGGCATCAAAAAACGTTTTGAGTCTCAAGACTAGTTTATCTTCCAGTGGAATTAGCTCAAAGCCATGTGCAGTGACTCTGATGCCTGGTTCCTCATTATTATTGGGAGATAGAAGTCGCTGGGGCTTTCTGCCCTGGCTGAGCCAGCACTGTGCCAGATCTCTGAGACAATCAGATCCCTCAGTCTGAGGAGGAATTTCTTTCAACTCTGTGGCAAGTCAAGTCTCCAGACTATTTCAAAAACATTAGAGACTTTTCTTTGAAATATTGTGCACTAAAAGCCAAGTCCGTGTCTAAACCAAATAAAGATAAAAATGCCTGTTGATTCCATTTATGGTTGATCATTCTGTTGCTTCCATTTTAGGGATTTTTCTGTTGTTCTCACAGAGACCAGTGCTTGATCCCTCAGCAATTTTGCCATATGATTAAGTCAAAAGGTTTAAACTATTGAAACTTCATTATGTATTTTTTAACACAAATATTTCTGATTGCTTGAAATAGGAGGGTAAATTCACTTTATTTGTTCTTTTCATTTATTTTTTTAGAAAAGTCCATTATCATTGATTAATCTTTTTTTTCTTATCCCCTACATTTGTTGCATATAACAACAAATTATGTGATATGAGCCGTGGTGTCTACTGCAATAAATGGGCTGATAGAGCATGACATTAAATTAAATTCTTCTTGTGACTATGATTTTTGTGAGTCTAATTGTGAAGGTCAGGATTTTCCTTTGTCAGGGATCCCCAGCTAAAAATGTCTTTATTCTGAGCCCTTTGAAATGCCCCTTACACATCCCTTTGGTCTTTTTTAATGTTGTCTCAAATCAATGCATTGCCGCACAGCAGACAGTCGGACCTAGAGAATATAGTTTTTCATTTGGACAGAAAAGATTGATTATTAGTTACAAGGAAAATTTGAAAATCATTTTTAAATATTGGCATAAGTCAATCAGGGGTTAGGAAAATAGATTAAGGCCCAATATAAGCAGGTACAGCATTTTATTTTTAATTTTACACACTTGTATCTTAAAAGAGAAAGTACTTTCTAACTCATGTCCTACAAGCAAAAAGGCAAACTAAACAAATGTAATTTAAAATTAACTGTATTAGATTTTCCACAAGAGTTTTAAAGGTGCTCTGCTATGGGCAGATTAAATTTGCAATGTTAAATTGAAAATTATTCACCTTTTGAATATACATATACTGTAGCTATAAAAGCCTAGTATGAAAATATATTACATATGTAACTTTGATTAAGTCAGATTGTCCTTTGCAGGGGGACAGCAAATATTTTGTTTTTAAAACTGTATTCCTTCCTGTTTAAATAATCCCCTATCTCTGCATGAATGCCTGTATGTTAATGTTTAAATGTGTTTAAATGTCAGTTATCTGACATTAAAAAAAAACATCATTAATGCCAGATATTAAGCAATTATCATGGCAGGGGAACTAAGGTTTACAAACACATTTCTGCATTCATGTATGATTTACTTGCAATCTTGATTTTATGCGTATTAAAGCATAAATTAAAATAGTTGACAAATGTTTAGCATCAGTTTGTTAAAGGACGGAGAAATATACTTATTACCTATTTTTAAAATATATCATTGCAGTGATTGACATGATTCTTAGGAAGCTGAGACTAGCATGTTGATTCTGCTCTAGAGCAGACTTATCTTTATGGACCTGAGCTTTCTTTCTGCACTGCAGCTCTCCATTGAATATTCTGCTCTCATCCTGTGATCCAGCAAATGGAGCTAATAGATCTGATGTGTATGGACTGAGCAATATTTATGGGTGCCACAGCCAAGAGCTCTGCTGCAGAGCTGTTCTCTGGTGCAGACAGACATTGGGAAAGATTCACCCTGGTGCCTTTTGTCTTCAACCATGTGTCATTTTTGCTGCTTATATGTTTCAGCCTTTTGGAGAATAAAGGCTTTGGGCACAGTGGAATAAAGCGTGATGTGAATAAACATGGGCTTAGGAGAGTGTAAAACTAGTATACTTTTTTCACATAAGCCAGAACTTTTCATTCATATTTGTTCAGTTTGTTGTCATATTGGAAGATGGCAAGCCAAAACTTGGATAAACGGCAGTGGTGCTGTTAACTTCCCTTTCACTTCCGCTTACTCAGGGGGTGCAACAGCCTTTAACATGGCCAGGAAGAATTTTTCACTTGCTGCTATTTTCCAGCCAGTTCAGCTCCCCCTGAAACGATTTGTTTTGGTGCCTGAGTGAGAACTAAGGACTTCTGTAAAATGGAACCTGAGCTCTGTGCAGCAAGCAGTTGCACTGTGGCCATGTCCTGTGTGGGCAGGCGAGGCAAAGCTGTGCTTTTATCCCGGAATATTCACCTGGATTCCTCCAAGTGCCTCACAAGAGAGGTCATGTCCCCATCCCAAGGGAACAAGCAGAGCCTCTAATTGTGCAGGCAGCTGAGCCTTGCAGCCCTGCTCCCTCATGCCAGGGTGAGCAGGAGGAGCAGGAAATTGCCCTTTTGATATCGGGGTGAAGTGAGTTGACTCCAGCTTGAACAACAGGGAATACACGGGGCTGAGGAAGGGAAAAACTGCACTATGAGCACAGAGTTTAACATCAGTAAAACGTCTAGATCTTTCCTAACGATATTAAATCACCTAAAATATCCAGTAACTATTTTGACATCAAAGTCTACACACCCACATAACAGCTAAATTTTGTAGCTATTTATTGTCTGGGATTATTTTCATAAGAAATAATCTTATTTAAAAATAATGTATTTCTTTGCAGTTTTTGCCTATCTCAGGATCTAAAGTCATTGGCAATGTTTGATCATTCTTTATACAGAGGCACTAGAAACAAGTCATACAAGAAAACTGGTAAGCACAAAAGGCCTCTAATTCTGGTATTCCCAATACTTTTAGGAAGTTTGCCTTAGCTGAGATTTTAATTCAGCATTAACAAAGGATTTTGTGATTTTTATATGCTGTAATCTAATATTCAGCCTGTGATTTCATTCAGAACTACTATACATTTAAATCTCAGTTTGGAGAGTAGATACCGCAGGAGAATAGTCTTGGAAAAATCTAAATTATCAGTTACGAGCTGATCTAAAACTTACACTATTGAAACATCTTTTGAAATATGCATTAGAGAATCTTTAAAGAGATCATACAAAATTCATCAAAACCCACTTTTCAGAAGCAGCTACTTTTTCATCAGGGTTCTATATGTCACTAGTTGTAGTTCCAAGTTTTTTCAGGCATTTACATATAAACAAAATTCTGTATATGCTCACACACACAGACCTCATCTCTCATGAAGTTGTATATTGGGAAAGAGAAAGCAGCTGTGCTGCTTTTGAGGTCTGGAAGACTTGGTAACAGATCTAAACTCCCAGTGTCTGGAGTTTAGGGATTGTGCAGGAACCTATTTCTGCAATATCTCATCCGAGTTTCAGTAGCAGATGGGGCAAATACAGCAAAGAATTTTGCTAATGACCATCCATACTTGAGAGATACAAATGTAATTTTCTACTTTCCACATATTTTTAATATTTTTAACTCTTCTCTTGCTGAGACTCATGTACAAGAACAGGCTGCTCCTTCAGTCAAACCCTTGAATATGTAACAGCATCTGACCTTACCTGTGGTGTTGACAATTTTTGGGCATTTATGCATCTATTTTGCTCATTCTTATATTTATTGTGCTGCCTCCATGTTTCCCTAGATTTCACCAGTCTCTTCTTTGCTTAGCAATCCACATCTGCTGAGACCATGTTGTTCCTGTACATTGGGCCTGAGTGTGGCTCTTCAGATGTGCATATGTAATAAATCCAACATCTGCTTTAAAAAGATCAAAGAGAGAAGTACAAAAATAATTTTTAAAGTCTCTCTTGAACGTGACTTTGCAAATTATGTGCTAGTTATACATTTTTTAGCTAACATAAAATACCAAAAGTTTAACTGCATGGAACTTGACATTTAGGCACTTGTCCAGGAGACAGACTGCCCAGATAGATATTAACTGAAACATCTATCAGAACTTAAACATCCTCAGCTAATTCATTATCTCAAAGCAACCTGTGCTGCATTCACACCAAACAGATCTACCTTGCAGCATGCCTTTTAGGTAAGCAGGAAAGTAAAATTTTGACCAGCTTTTTTTCCCAAATAATTATAAAACTATTTTTCCTCCCTAAGGCATTTAAATAACTATCTAGTTGCCAATTATTTTATTTCATGCAATAAATCCCTTTCCACATGTAGAGTTGTATTTCCTTCCACAGCATATGATTTCAAGGTGAATCCCATTTTGAGAGCACCATGTCTAGCTTAGAATTAAAGGAAGAGTTCATCTTGGGTCAGTTCTGTACAGTATCAAGCACGGACAGCTGATATTTAAAACTAACAACCAGGGAGATGCCCAAAAAATCTTGTCTTGGTGTGATAAAATCTCTGTGGATTCATTTGTATTGGCCTTTTCCTGAGGCAATAGAGAGGGTCCAAACATTCCGTGGATGCTGGAGAGAGCTGATTGCCTCTTCCTGACTTGCCTTAGGAAGGATAAGTGATTATTTTAGCACGGACATCATTCTGAAGGACTGTAGCATGTTTTACTTTGTTAACCTTTCTTATTCCATTGGATTATTTGGTCGGAGTCAAGAGACTTAACATGATGGTTTTTACTTTTATGATTTGCCAACCCTTATAACTGGTGTGGTGCCAGGTTCACTGTGAGCTGTCACTGGGCAAGTGTGTTCCAGCTACATCCACCTGTTTGTGCTCTGGCTGCCAGGAGAGTGAGTGCTTGTCAATTTGGCATCTTTGCCAGCATTAAATCCACTTTTTTTTTTCCTCCTGGTTTTTTTTTTTTTTTTGTTTTTGTTTTTGTTTTTTGTGGGGTTTTTTGGGTTTTTTTGGGTTTTGGTTTGTTTAGTTTTTTGTTTTTGTTTTTTTTCTTTTTAAGGGAGGACGGTAATTAGCATTGCTGGTTTCACAATTGTGTTTTATGGATTTTCAACAATATCAGTACAGGCAGACTTTACACAATGACTTGTTGAATTATCTTTTTCTGTGTGTTTTAGTGAACACATGGGTATTTCAGGTGGTACTTGTGACTGTAAATCAGCAGGTCACAGCTGAAGGCACTCTGTCTTTTGTTAACTGGCTAAAGCTGTTAATCAATTCCTGCCTTAAGTTTGCCCTAATCTATGCTATTGCTTAGCTCACACAAAAACATTTGATCACAGGTACAGGTCTTTTGTTGGTTTGTTTTACCCAAACAATAGTGTTAACAAAAAGAAATAAAGTAATAAAACCAGTAGCTGATCAAGACAAGTATCTGTCACCTTTGTCATTAATGAATTAATATGAAGTGAGTTTGCTTGATTGTGTAAACCTGAGACAAAAAAACCTCAATGACATAAAAAACTTCGTCTAAGGCATATCAGCCTTCCACAGTGTCTCCCTTGGCACTGTGATTTGATGTGTGCCTTAGTACTAGTTCTGTTTGGACTTTCTATTCTAGAAAATTTCATGGCCCTCTCAAGTTATAGCTTTCAGCTTGTTGTGGATTATGTCTATGCCCAGTTTCTGAGAGTTTTGCTTGTCACAAGTACACTTAGCACTAGAAAGCAAAGGAATTGCACTTTCTGCAGGCCTTGATGTAAGCCTTGATAGTGGGTAGAGTATGAATTTCCCTGGCACAGTACACCTCTGTGTGCTCTTTCATCACAGGTGAAGTCAGGCAGCAGACAGGGCAGAGGCCTTTTCTTCTGCCCTCATATTTTTAGTGCTGGGAGAGGGAAAAAGAGATGGGACCGAAGCAAGGAAATCATCTTAAACTGAATTTTCAACGTGTACTGGTTCTTCAAATGGACAATTCTTTAACATACAGTTCAGTAGGTCGGAGTTACATGAAATGGACACTTAATTTCTTGTTCTAATTACAATTTTGGAGAGATTTTTCTTTCTGCAGACTCTCCCAAGCTTCCCAGTATAGTCCCTTTCCAAGCAAGACAGGGGGTTCAGTAAGGAGCATTGGGACTAAGCAATGGGCTCGTCCCATTCTCAGGGGACACATCTTCCCAACAAACAGCAAAATGGGGGTGTTGCTTGCCAAGCTATAAACTTAGGCAAACCTTGTAAAGTGAGACTCTTCTGATAAGAAACAATTTCTAATCCAGTCTTTAAAATGTGTTTCACAGTAGCTGGTACCCTCTAGGTTTGATGCAAAGTAAGGATTTCCAACCAATTTAAATCTTTAAATACTTGGTTTTTTTCATCTAGAAGATAAAACTCTAAAAAGTCGCCCATTTTTCATAATTGAGGAAAACAGAGGGCAGAGTTTAGGGCTGTAGTGTTATACCTAAGAATGGGGCGAATCAATGTTTTATGGCAGCTGGAACAGGCTGCATCTCTTAGCACCCAAATCTAAACAATTATCTTCTAGGAAACTTTAGGATTTTACTCTCAACTATCCTATGAGAAAGAAGGATTCCGGGAGTTCTAGAAGTTGTTCCTCTTGATACCTACCAGTTTTTTTAACAGTAAAAAAAGGCAAAATTTGAGCCCTTTCCAACAATACATTTGCCAGTTTCAGGGAATTAGAGCTCTTGGCCTGCCCTGGAGCTGGCTGAGTACAGTAATTTCACAACTATAAGGCACACCAGACTATAAGGTGCACTTCTGGGTGTTAGCAAATTTCCGAACTTTGTCCATATATAATGTGCACCAGACTATAATGTGCAACTTTTTTTTTGCAGCGAGGATCTGCCGCCGGCTCCCCCCACGCAGCTGCCAGCCGCTGCCCTGCCTGCCCATGCTGGCTGTGGCTCCACTGGCCCTGGCACTGCGGCCCCGCCTGCCCCCGCTGGCCACAGCCCCGCTGGCCCTGCCGGCCGTGGCTGCGCTGGCCCTGGCACTGCGGCCCTGCCGGCCCTGCCGGCCCCGCCTGCCCCTGCCGGCCCCGCCTGCCCCTGCCGGCCCTGCCTGCCCCTGCCGGCCGTGGCTCTGCTGGCCCTGGCACTGCGGCCCCACCTGCCCCTACCAACCGTGGCCCTGCTGGCTCCCCCCGCAGCTCTCGCGGCTCGCACTTCTGGGTTGGCAAATTTCTGAACTTTGTCCATATACAAGGCACACCGGCTTATAAGGCGCACTTCCGGGTTTCCATCAAAATTTTAGTCAAAAGGGTGCGCCTTATAGTCGTGAAATTACTGTGATTTGTATTGAGCCAAAGAAAGAAATAGGGAAAGGAACATCATGGGATGTTTTTTTCACTAAGCTGTTCTTATGTTCATGATCCCTTTCTGCTGCCTTTGCATGGAATTTGTCCCTGACTGCAGTTCCTGGTGCTGGATGGGTTCTGTGGATGTGCCTCCAGGCTCATCTCCTCAGTTCAGGACACAGTCCTGAACACACCACTCATCTCTCTCAAAAAACAGAGGTGCCAGGCAAGCTTGGAAAAGGGAAATCCCTGTTGCAGTGCAGCCATGGAGATCTGTGGTGTTGAACCCAGCCCTACAGAGCCTTCCCCAGAGGAAAATGTGTCACTGCCACGTGAAGCCAGAAGGCCCAGTCAGTCTCCTAAGGCATTTGGCTTGTCTGCTTTCAAGTGTAGCAAGTATTAAATTTTCATTGCCATGATACTGTTTTCAGCTAGAATGCTTTCTGAGCACATCAAAGAAGGACAGGCTGCCATGATTCCAGGCCAGAATTGGTAGCTGTGGTAGAGAAGGGAGGGCTAGAAATCTTACATCTGCTCAGAGCAATGGCATCCACCTTCTTATCTGACTAAAATAAATATCATGTTCAATTTGTAATTATTACTTCCAGGAATACCACCTACTGAGCAAGGGGATAAGTGCCAGAAAGAAGCAGTGCCCTGCCAAGGTGACCTTAGAGCAGAAGAGGGAGGTACATGAATATGGACACGTTTGTTCTACAGAGACACAAAGCCCAGTACGAACTGGGGGGAACAGCACATGCTACACATGTGCCCAAATGAGTATCAGGATGGATTAACTTAGTGCACTACTAATTTATTATATTTTGAAATAATAGTATAAAATAAACATAATTTCATGTTGCACATGAACTCTGAATTATGTTGTGTGGGTCATTCCAAAGGACAGAAGTGATCTTAGTCTGAAATACTACTACTAAACATTATAAATATGCCTAATGTCTGGTGTAATTAACACACTGCTATTTCTGTTCTGCGCTGAAGTCAGATTTACTCTTCAGCTTTTGCACTGCCAATTATCAAAATAAAATATGAAGTTGAATAACGTAACAGTGGAATATTGAAAATAAAATAATAGTAAGAGTCCAGTCCATATGAGGTCATTGTATGTACAGTGAACAGTGCAGCATGATCTTGCATCTTAAGCACTGTTATACTGCTTGCTCAAATATCTGGAATTCATAGTGACAACACTTGAAATTAGGAAGGTTAATGACTAAACTGATTAGCAACAGAAAAGACATTTTCAAACAAGTGAGTTATAGTCATTGCTAGACAGTAATACCTCTGAAAAACATTTTCAATAATCACAGAACTCTTTCCTGAAAAAATGTCTTGATTGATCATGACAAGAAGCTCTGTCATGATTTTTCATCTTATGGAGCCTTTGGAAATTGATCCAGATAGATGGGCATGAAAGATGTTGATTTGGTCACTTTATACAAGCTGGTATAGCAACCTTCGAGCAAAAATGAAATGTGATCTTGAGTGAACACTGGTGGTGCGATTCAGGTCATATTTGGCTACCATCTTTGAAAGCTGAATGACCTGCTGCTTTATTTACTTACTCTTGGACACAAAAATGTAATGTCTAAGTCTGATCCATTAACCTCATGCAAACTACATTCTGGCAGCTGTTCCTTATGAGCAGGGCATGTGAAAATAGAGACAAATTCTCAAATTCTCAGGCTGAACTGAACAGGCCTTTGTAGATGTGAAACATGGTAATGCTTTCCTGAGGAAAGTTTACCACCTCCTGGAGGACAGGGATCCCTATCCCTTATTAGGAATTGTAGCATAAATGTATTGCTTTTCCATCTGGATGCATTGACCTGCTGCAGTTTTAAATTTATTCTTATGTACAAAGTCCAGTAACAATTGTATGCTCTACCAGCAAAAGGAGAAAAGAAGAAAAATCTCCAGAGCTGTCAACCTTTGAAACATAAAGGAATTAAATTTAAAGAAGTGCAGTCTCATTATTGCATCTAAATTTTCTAAATGCCTCTATCTATCTCTTTCTGGTCCAAGATTTTTATGTGTCTCATGCCTAATAATATTCAGAATTTACAGCAATTTTTTCTGCTTCAGCCCTTGTGCTTGTTTTGAGTTTGCTGTTTCTCTCAAGGAGGTCCTGCCTTGCTGTTGTGGAGTGTCAGAACACTGCAGCACGCTGTTCTGCAGGAAACCAACCAGCAGTGTCATGCATTCACAGGTTCCCTACCTGCAAACTTGTATATTTGAATTGTTCCTGTTCACTACCATCCATTCAGTTCAGATACTGTCTGTAAAATAATACCCGAAGCTGATCAGAAACTTTGGAGGGTATTTCCAATACCAGTTCCCTATCTGCATACCTGTGTTTATAATACATGGAAATAAAGACAGAGGAGAACTAGAGCACAGCTACACTATATAATGATGGAGTTTGCAGGGTACAATGCTGGTGAAGTTGGAATTGGCATCTACTCTATCATGCTGGAAAACAATTGAGGGAGGATTTGCTTTTGAAGATTTTTTGTAAAGAAATGAAACTCTCTTTTGTGCCAGTATATTTTATAGCTTCTCGATTTTCTTATGTGGGATCACTGTTGCAGGTCTCAAAACCTTTTAGTTAATTTATCCTTAAACATATTAAAAATGCATTCATCCAAGTGATTTAGTTAGTTAAAAAAGAAAAAAAAAAGTAAGTGAAAACAAATACGTGGCAGTACATATAGAGTAACATTTAAATTGATTGTAGCCTATTAAAGCTCATTGATCCATCAAGGGTGAAAAAGAGTATTAACAACTGAACTAGTGCTCATTCTCCTAGTCCTAATTTATGTTCATAAGCATGAATAAAGATTAATGGAATTAGGAGCAACACTTTTCAAATTATTTTAAATAATTTTCAAGTTGAGATTTCAACCTTAAATTTAGAAAAAAATTCTTTGGAGCAACAGTGGTTTGGCTGATACTACAGCAAATATTTTCTTCAGGTTTTTGAAATTTTTTAAAACATAACTCATCCATTTAGAGACAATGTATTGGAAACTTATTTCCAAAAGGTATTTTCAAAAATGTACTTTAGAGAATTATGGTTTCAAATAGTTATATTTAATGCAATAAGTTAACTTCTGTGATATATCTGGAGTTACTTCACTGTAGTTCAATGTGGAACCAGTTGTTAAAAGAACGGCCCATTTCATAACCGGCTGTTGAACCTCTGCTGTGTTCTGCTCTCTCCCTTCATTGCTCTCCTGTCTCCCTGCATCCTTTGCCAGCTTTTCTTTTTTTTCTTATCAACAAATCCACATAAATTTCCTGCCTATTTTTAGCTGCTATTTACTTGGCAGAGAACTTGGATAGAGGTTGTCTTCATCTTCATCAGTGTTAGTTCAGAAAAACAGCAGGTTTAGCCCTGACTGCTCTCACTTTTGCCACCTTGACCCCACTCACTTTCCACATATGCAGTGTTTAGAAGTGTAAAGTAGATTTTTTTCAAAGAAAAAATTCTGAAACTGTGGGGGCACAAAATGCATCCCAGCCCATAAAAGAAAAGTCCAAACAAATAACTGGCCCCTTGTGTACTTCTCTGATGTATATTTAGGGATGGTGACAGAGTACAAGGCTGAATGCACCCCAGAATAATACATGGGAAGTACATACAGTGCACATGCAGGAACCTCAGCTTCTAGCTGCTGCAACAATTGATTGCACCAAATGACTTGTTAATATCGATTAAAGCCTTAGTTGCTCACAAAGGTGGATATTTAAAAGTCCATCATTCGAAATCAGATTGATGGCTAAGGACCATTTGCCTTGCAGACCTGGATTAAGGATGTTAACACTGAAGTACAGCACGAGAGAAGGTAGAGTCTGACTGGCTGTAACGTCTTTTCACTGCTCTGCTGTAGAACAAGTCATGGCTTCCTCAAACAAAAGATTTTTTTTTCTGCTCTTCTAAATTCCATAATTCCATAATAATTCTAAACTGAAAGCAGACACAGAGATCACTTTTATTATTTACACAATTTTACATTAGAGAGGCTTTTGCTCATGCTTGGTCAATCTGTTGTGCAAATGCATAAGAGGATAGTAGTTTTCCTCCCCCAGAGATTAAAGAGTCTGTACCCATTTTCTGATTCCCTGTTCCTTCCTTGTATCCTTGTCACAACTGGACAGAGTACATTGTTTGGATTTTTGCTAGAGTGAGGCTGGAGATGGGCTGGACAGCAATGAAGTTTAGCCAGCATCTACAGGCTATTAGCATAAATTCTAGGAAATAGCTCAGTTCAAAGTCTGAGTCTGAGAAAATTGATGTGCATGAATCCAAGTACTATTTTCACATAGAAATACAAATTTTGAATATGCATGTGCTAGAGAAAGATTTTACTTATTCCAGAAATCTGGCATAGGCATTATTCCCACCAGGACATATGATCATTGAAAGAAAATGGAAAAGCATGGAAGCACCAGCTGTTTGTGAATGAATCAGATTTGGCCTGGTTAACATCTGAGATGAATCAAATATGGTTTTGTTAGGATGATAAAGACTGATGAATTGAGGAAGATTTAGAAACCCTCTAAGGATTTCTCTGAAGACAGTGTCTGGCTAGTAAAAGTACCTATGTTTTTAAATAAATATGGAATCATTATTGGGCTATTTACTTGTTCACCTTCAAGTTAGACTCTTTATCAGTTTCCTGCTGGCATCACCCTACAGCATCCTAACAGAATCAAATACCCTGGGCCTCGCTGTTTCAGACAGGAGGTCAGCAGTCTGTGTGAATGTGAGACCATGTGCAATGCCTACATGTAATGCAGGCTGTGTCTACTGGTTTGCTCAACTTCGTTTTCAAGAGGAATTTAAGTATGTTATATAAACTCAAAAAAATATTTTTTTGTAGAAGGTTGCTTCACTGGCATTAGAGTTACTGTGTGAATTGTGTGCAAAATGATTTGGTTGAATTTTCTGTATACGTGTTTATGGCTTGTTTTAAATGGGGGGAAAGGTCCAGTTTAGATATACGATGCTACTTTCAAATGCTTGTTTTAGTGCTGGATGCACAGCAGTGCATGATGGCTGGTGAGACAAACAGGTGGAATATTCTGTGTGTACTGTCATCTCCAGAAGGTTCAAGTGAAGAAGGAAGATCCTGCAATGTGATTTCAAGTTTACAAATAGATGAAAAAAAAACCCATTTTACAAGCTGAAATTTTGTCAACCGTGAAATGAATGGGTTAGGGTATACTTAGTGCAGATTTTTAATTTACATGGGTGCATATTAGCAAGCACAGGTAAATATTTATGTGTAGATTTAGAATATCATGGGAATATGATATGGTACATGACATGATATATATGATGTACTTTGTAGTAGTACTGACACTTGGCATTTGCTATTTTCAGCAGAAGTATTTCTAGCGTTCCAAACATTTGGAAGAATCCTGGTAGTGGGGAAATGCTGTCGCTCCCAGTGACTTTTATGTCATACATTCTAAAAAGAATAACTCAGAAGCTGAAAAGTAGAAGCTTACAGTTATCAAAAAACAACCTAATATGAAACTTTTAAAGAGCCTTTCTGAGGGCATCCACTCCACATTATACCGCTGCCTCAAAGTAAAATTGCACTTGGGTTGACTTTCTGCAAATCAAAGATGCCTTCTATTTAATTTCATTCAAATGTTTAGTTATGCTTCATTGTTACCACATTAGACAACAAACACAAATCCAATAAAATGTAAACCTTGCTTTCATTAAGTTGAAAGCAACTTGTTTGTTCAAAGTCTTTGAGATTGACTCTTTTAGAACACAGTTTATTCTCAAAGGTAAGCAACCTTGGTCAACTTGAAGCTCTACTTAATCGCGTGGGGGTGATTGATTTTTTTTTTCCCCTTTGCTTAGTCCACTGTCATACAAATCATGAATTTATTTGATTCAGAATTTATATCCTTCGATAAAGACAAAAGGTTGCTGGTAGCAGTTCTCTGTTTTCAAGGAAAAAAAAAACTACCACTGTAGCACCTAATATTGCAATGTTATTTTTCTTATGTTAATTGATGCTTTTAAATAGCAGTAATTGATAGATTCTGTTCTTCCAAGTGTGTGCTCACTCTGAAAACCGCCATTGTCATTTGAAAGGTAAGATGGTGAAGATGATTTAAAGTCACAACATCTAACACCCGTATGTTAGGTAAATTTAGATTATTTCAAAATATAAGGGCAAGGTTGATCATGACATTAAGTCTAATACTGGCCTGGAAGAGTTGCTCAATCATTACTCGAATTCTTTCCAGTGACAAAACACTGTGATTTTATTAAATGAGGGAAGCTGTTAGAAAAATGGGGCTTTGCATCTGTCTGCTGCTCAAAGTCCTCTAGTGCTGAGGCACTCCAAAATCTGTGGAGTTTGATACAATAAAGCATCCAAGGAATGCTTCTGGACTTGGTTGGGTGTTAATGACTGAGCAGGTCTCAGACCTTACCCTGCTGTGCAGCACTGAGGGAGCCGAGAGCCAAAGTGTGAGTGTGGATAAGCCCAGGATGGTGACTGCAGCCATCAGCTTCCCTGTAACCTGCTGCTTATATCTTATCTTGGACAGATTTAGGCAGTCAAGGATTCTGAGTATCTTCTCTGTTGAGTCTATGGGGCTGTGACTAGCATTTAGCTTCATTTTGCCTTCACATGGTCACAGGGTAGAGTACACAGTCTCTCCTCAGTCCTGTGGAATTTTCCATTTAAAGCCTGGTCACAATAGTAGACTTGTTAATGTCCCAGCTGGTACAGTGGGATGTATTTTAAAGTCTATTTTACTGGAAACCATGAGAGTTTTGTTTCCATATTCCTTCAAATATTTACACACTTAGCTTTCTTTATACAAAGAAAGTTCAACAGTTTTATTTGCATTGAATAGAAAAAATTAAGCAAGAGCATAAAATTCTCTTCTCTGTTGGCCTGGGGGACTCTTGTGAGCCACAAGGGAATTTACAGGAGGTGATTGAGAAAGGCAAGCTATTTACATCTCTAACTTCACTCCCTCCCTCCCCCTCTCACTCTGAGCCTGTACCTGTGCTGGAAACTTCTTGTTTCCATAAAATGGAAAGATTGATTGATCCAGGCCAAGCATTGCCTATCTGTTACAGGTTGCATGTGTACAAACCATACCAGAATTCATCAAGACTAAATTGCTGGTGGTATTCCTGTGCTTGTGTTTGGAGGAACAGGAATATGGAAAAGCTGAATATATATATATATAAAATATATATTATATAATATATAATAAAGATTATATATATTATACTGTATTATATTATAGTATATATTATATATCATATACTATAACTATATATCATATAACATTTTATTATATATTACATATTGTATTATATTATATTATATTATATTATATTATATTATATTATATTATATTATATTATATTATATTATATTATATTATATTATATTATATTATATTATATTATATTATATTATATTATATTATATTATATTATATTATATTATTATATTATATATATGCAGCAAAACGAAATGAGTAAAATGTTTTAGTCAAGTGGGCTCTCTGATTTTTTTTTAAGAATTACATTGTGAAGATGGCCAAACTTTCCTTTTGCCTCTAAAGGAAGATGGTTTTGTCTTCAGGCTTTTCAACTGTCCCCACCAAAGGGGCACTTCTTCAAGGGGTCAGAAATAATAGAAAAAATTAGGAACTAAAATCTTTTGCTTGCAGCTTAATAATACCTTTTGACTGTAACATGAAAATCAAGCTTTTTGTTCTACCAGTCATTCATAATGGTCTTTTATTAGGTTTACTAGAAAAATTCTATAATTTTTTTTCTGAAAAATGGGCAGATGCTCTGACATAAATCAAAATCTTTTTGCTGCTGCTTTCCAAATGGACTATTTCAACTGCTCTGATATAATACAAAGCATTTCAGAAAATGAGAATTGTGTTATTTACAATGATAAGCACAAGAAAATAAAAGGATAATATCAACTGGTGGGGTTTGTAGTACCAATTTTTGTTTTATTTTTGAGTTATTAATAGAAAGTATGGTTACTAATTAGTGTTATATAATAAATGCTTACTCAAGTGATTTCCATAAAAGAATACATAGTTCTGTTATTGCAGTATGGAAAATACACATAGTAATTATTGAATTGAAAGAGGTTTTGATTTTTTTTTGTTGTTTTGGTTTGGTTTTTGGTGGGGTTTTTTTTTTTTTTAGTGTAAGTCCTGAAAGAGTATAATTTTTTGGTTGGCTGAAGTGTTTTAACTGGTAGGAACTGGCTTGATCTGTCTCAAACAACAATAAATGATATTGCTAGAAGGCAACCATGGTAAATTGTTTGCCACAATACTGTGCAGGTTACTGTCCCTTTCCCCCCCACCATGGTCTCAATACTAATGACAGTAAGGGAGTAAATGAAACTTTCTCCAGAGTATGCCTAATTATGTTGGATTTTGCGCCCAGGAAAATTAAGATATAATAGTACGTCAGCAGAACTGAACCTGATACCACAAAGACAGTTCTGTTAGTATTGATCTCAGACTTGTTTGCAGTGGATTGGGGTGAAGGGAGAAATTGAATGAGTAAATCCAGATTAGCACTGCCTAGCACTTCGTATTTATTAGAGTGGTAAACCACTGAAGCTGTAATTACTGGTCTGCATTACAAATTGCATCATTTTTACTCCTTGGGACTTGCACGTTTCAGTGAGAAGTCTGGGAAATTATTTTTTAATGTGCTTGTTAGCACAGCTGTCTGAATGGTTGGCTTACATTAACAGTGACATCAGAGACTGTGCTCTTATCCAGGAGAGTTGGGCAGTGCATTTAAAAGAGGTAAAAATTCCCTGCTCTGGGAGACTCAGTGGATGTCTTTGAGGACACAAATGTGCTTCACTTACAACTTCATCCCTTGCTTTCTGAATTTTGAGAAAGTTCCAAATATATTCTTACCCAGCCTTGTACTTCCAGGTAACTAGTAGTCAGTGGGATTCACTGTCCTTCATGCACTGATAACTTCTGTTTTAAAAGCATTTATGTAAAACTTGTAGAGATACATCTGAGAATGCAGAATCCAGTGTGCTACATCAAAAAAACAGGGTGATAACTGATAGCTTTAGAAACTGTCTAAATTTAGACATCTGAAAATTGTGACATAATAATTTATTTTCCACCTCTGACAACCAAGTATTAAAGTGCTTAAACTTGCAGCCCTATTTACCAGTCAGTTCTCAGCTCCAGCAGGCTTCCTGCAGGGTCCTCTAACACACAGCGTTCTGAGCAATACTGCTTTTTATTTCTTTTTTCTTAAAACAAATTACTTACTGGTTATTTTTAAGAGAAGAACTGCCTAGTTTCTTCATACCTTTCTGTATATTCTCACCTTCTTATTCTTGCTGCTCCTACTGTAGAATAACTTTTTTCACTGAGGATTTGTTCATAGCAAAAAAAAAAATTAATTATTGTAACATCAATCATCTTCCTGTATATTTCACTTCAGTCTAGGACAGGGTCATATGGTTGTAGTCTGTGGCTCTGAGGAGCAGATGCTCACTAAAAGAGCACTTTCATGATGAAGCAGCAGAAACTGTGACTTTAGCACAACACTTAGTTGTATTTCTTTAACTATTATATAGAGACAAGAATAGCACAGTCATGCCTGCAGACATGCATGGACACCTCAGCAGCAGTCATGGGTTTGATTCATTTGAAGCTGACTCTCTGCTCTCTTTTCACGTTATAATGTAGGATGTCTGTTAGTATCCTTCAGTGTTAGAGCAGTTCACTTCCTTCTGTTGGACTTGTAAGATCTTTGGGACCATATTTTTCGATGTGTGTAGGCATGACAATAAA
This sequence comes from Catharus ustulatus, assembly GCF_009819885.2. Classification (NCBI taxonomy): domain Eukaryota; kingdom Metazoa; phylum Chordata; class Aves; order Passeriformes; family Turdidae; genus Catharus; species Catharus ustulatus. The sequence goes on along the minus strand of NC_046235.1, from coordinate 5,345,050 downwards.
GTGTTTTTTTCTTATAAATGTACAGAACTCAAATAGGGAGAGAAGGGTATAGCGTGTTTCTGTGTACTGTTCCCTTAATTAGGGCTCAAACCACAAGTGGGAGTCAGCAAAGGTCATTCCATTAGTTTTATTTTCCTTACCAAGTGTTTTTTCATACAATTAGATGGGTGAAGAATTATTTCTTAAGGAAAAATGAAATCCAAGATGCTCTAAACTAAGGGGTAGGTTCTGATAACAGTCAGGTAAACTGCTCCATCCAAATCTGATCTTAAGCCTTGCCTCCTTCAGACTTCAGGACTTTTCAAAATAGCCGTAGAAACTTTCAAACGGTCTGTGTCACATCTACTGTTTCTTGATCAAGACAAAATGACTGCATTTTTGATAATAAGAAAACTAAAAATTCTTCATGTTTTGATTTTCTGAGGCATGGAGAAGTTTAGTTGTTTCCTATTATACCAGAACTGATAGAATCATGGATTCCCCCAGGCTGGCAAGTCCTCATGGGGCCTCTAGTCCCATGTTCTGCTCAAAGCAAAGTCAGTGCTGAATTCAGACCAGGTTGCTTGGGACTCTGTCAAGATGACAATACCTTCAGGCACAGGGATTCCACAACCTCGCCATTAATCTACTGCCATGCTTTCTTGCCCTCACAGTGAGCACTGTTATTGTGTCCTGCTGGAACCTCCTCTGATTCAGGTTATAGCTGTTATCTCATGGTGCAGCTCTGTACAGAGCCTGGCTCGGGCTCCACCCTGACCTCCCCACTGGGGCTGGCAGATGGCTCTTCAGTATTCCCAAAGCCTTCCCTTTTCCTGGCTAAACCAGCTCTCTTCCCACAGGCTCGCAGTCTAGGTCGTGTATTCCTACTCTCTCAAAAAAGTTGAGAGATTATTTTTAGCCTTATTATTATTTTAGTTAGTTTCTAAATTGCAAAAACTGCCATCAGCTCTTTTTCCAGAAGGCTCATAATCAGTGTAGTTCAGAAAGAAACTACACAAAATAAAGATGATCTTTTCCTTGTAAATCACTTGAAATCTCCCAGCTGGGTCACCCCGCTGGAGTGTGATACGAGTTGTGGTATTAAAATAGCAGAAGTGGAGCAGAAAGCTCAGGCAGTGGCACAGATGCCTCTCCTCTGCTCCGTGTCCCTGGAAGTGCAATGCCAGCTTCCAGGGCTGACAGAGGACTCTGATGGAGTTTGAAAACCGTTTTCCTTTTGTCATTCAGTAAAGAGATAGGAAAAAAAAGAAACAGGGTTTTGGGCTGGGCAACAGAAGAAAGGTTTGAATGAGCAGAGCCAGGTGTATGCACTGCTCATCACGGGCTTGGAAGGTTTTGGGTCACGCCCTGGAGCTTGGTCTTGCCCCTGTTCGGAGGGGCCTGGTACTCACGCCTCTGAGTGTCTGGGTCTTTCTTGCTGCATAGAATCAAGACTTCATTTTCATCTATGTAGGCTAGTTGAGTATAGGACAGAAAAAATATTTAATAATATTGAAAATAAAAAATAAAATGTGGGGAAAAAATTACATGGTTTTAAGACTTAAGGTCTTTATTTCCATGAAAAAGCATTCTATCCTCTCTAAATTTTACTTTATAATGAAATAGTTAAATAAGGGTGGAATCAAAAATTGAAAAAAATGTTAAAAACCTTCAATATTTTTAAGGTATTAGAAGATTCTTTAGCATTTTTCAAGCTTTTTATGATGAATTGAAATGATCTCACAATATGTGTTTATTTTGATGGAGCCAGATTTTTCAGTGAAAATTTGTTGACATTTTCTGACAGGCTTGATTCAGGAGAACAATTAAAATACAAGTTTATTGTTTTCATTGTATTTCATACAGAATTTCTAATAGTTCTGTAATATATTGCAAAATTATTACCTTGTAATCTCTGCAGGAATCAGGCAAGCAATATTCCTCCAGGTACAGCACATTATAGGCAGGTTGTCCACTGCTGAAAAATAACAGGTTGACAACAGTTTGAAAAAGAATACCAAGCTAATGGAGCAGTGGCAAAAAACTTGAATTGTTAAAAGCGTGATATATGAGAGAAGGAAAGAATGGGCAGAGCAGTGTAACATGAAAAATGCATGGGCATTTCATTATAGAGGACTTCCCTCTTGTTTTCAAACATGTTGCTGCTTGCAGAACCCCATGTGAATACTGAAAGTGGTTTGTTGGCAGCAGCCACCCGTGTCAGATGCTTATACCTTCTCTTAGCAAGAAATTTGTATAGATGTGTCTTCTGTAAATTTTCAAATTGCAGAGCCATGATAAATAAAATGTCATTTCCTGAATAAATTAGGATTTTTTGCTATCATCTGAATTACTAATATCATCCTGTGTAATATAATGTTTCTGCCTCTCCTGAGGCAACCTCTTCAATTTTGCTTACACCTACGGCTTAATATGGGACAGAAGGTCTTCCAAAGACCGATGCTCCCACTGGAACACTGCTGATTTTCAAGAAAAGGCTTGAAAATAATTTTAGTGTTTCTAGGTAAACCTTCAGGTCTTCTAGTTTTTAATTTGAACAGGCTTGAACACATTTTGATGTGCAGGTATCAGCTCCCACTGGGAGCAGCTTTTGTTTTACAGCTCATACTCTTCACCTTGTAACCTCACAGAAGACAACTAAAATTAGTTTAATTTTCTTTGCTTAGCTTGCGTGACTGCTCCAGTGTTCACAAGTGGTTTGATGCAGAGTTATCTATCCCCTCTCTTGCTAGAATGAGGTAAGTTCCATATCACATAGAGATCAATGGAATATAGGAACATTATAATGAATGATTTGGTAAAATAGTTTTAAGAGAGCTTTTTAATGGTTGAATTTTTCATCTGACGTATTTCATCTCACCACAGTTAGTATGTTTATATGGAGCTTGTTCAGAACTATTCAAAATTTCTTCTTGAAGCCATACTGATTTTTTCTTGTGAATACCATTTCTTCATCTGGAGTCCAAACTCTCTATTTATGGCCAAAAAGATATGAAATGCACCAATCAACTGGTGTGCAAAACAGTTTAAGCAAATGAGTAATAATGATCTCTTATTCACTTAAACACCACACACTTCTATTTTAAACCAGGGAAAAGCTGAACTGTGACACAGAAGCACATTGAATGTGTGTTTATGAACTGCAGCTTTTCACAGAAACATTCATCTCAGTAAGTTATCAAAAACACTAAATTCTAACACAGAGCCATCATGCAGCACATCAAAGCCTTGCATTTTATGGAATGAATTTTAAAGTAGACATTTCTTTGAGAAAAGTAGTAAAAGTAAGATCCTGAGAAATTCTTTGTTACTTAAAAAATTAATTAAAACTGAGTTAAATTTTCCAAGGAGTGTACTACTTGTCCAAAAGGTAAAGTTTTGAGTTTTCCATGACTATAAAAGTTAGGTTTCATATACTGTACCACATTTTTTACTGGAAAAAATTAAACACAAAACTGTCTGCAAAATGAAACTTTTTCCAGATTAAAACTTGCAGGTTTTAATTACCAGTATTTTTTTTTCTCCTTAAATTATAAATTTAACTTTCTGAAGAAGGAAAGCTTTGACAATAAAAGCATTTTTATCTGGAATTGAAGTAGCCACTTCTTACCAAGGCAAAATACTTTCATGACAAAACTGATGAGCAGAAATGTGAGGGAAATAATTTTGGTTTTATCCATGATAAAACCCCAACAAAATTAAAAACAAACAAACAAAAAACCCTACCTTTTACAGAACCCTGAAATAGTCCTATTTGCACAGCTCTCAGGGTTTGAGAGGAACTCAGTGCAGTTGGGCAGGCAATCACTATGAGAACAGGTTGGATTTTAAAGCTGACAGAGTTAATGCCTACAGACCAAGGTAAATCCTATTTATCCTCTCAGGTGACGAGGTAGATCAGACAGATTGTATACAGAGATCTTTCCTGAGTCTTGAATTTAACTGGTTGGCAAAAATTGCCTTCTTGGAAAGACTCCTGGTAATTGTAGGAGTTCTGAAACAAAGCAAAATGAAGTGATTAGAAAAACACTTCAGAATAAGATGATGATTGAAATTAAGCTCAGTCACACAAACATTCACAGTAAGATAGTTTTGTGTATTGAATTGTTATGTAATCAAATACATTTAAATTAATGTTTTATATTACAACTGACTTCTATTGGTAGAGTTGTGCCAGTATAACTGCTTTTTTTGTTTGGGTTTTTTTTTTAATGGAAATATTGACATGCTCAGGAACTTCTAAAGAAATGCTACTGTTCTCAGTGGGTATGTGAGGAATGAGCTTTATAAACTCGTGTATTCCAAGAAATCCATGTACTGCTTTAAGCACATGGAGAATGCTTGTAGTTTTATGATGGTCAGCAATGCACCCAGGATAAACAATGCCATTGGATGCCTTGCATATCAGCCTCTGATGGGAATGCTGTTGAGTGAATATGATTGCAGTTCAAGGGTGTCTGTGGTTGGTGTCATTGGGAAAAGGGTCTGTGCTGGATAAAATACAGTTGAACATTCAAATCTTTTTGATTTGGTTCCTAACTTTGTTATTTGGGCACCCTCTTCTCCTGAGTTTCCATGTCCTAAGATAGGAATGCTGACATTTGTCATGTGCTCTGAGATGTGGAGCTGGAAAATGCTACCTAGGAGGAAGGTATCATTCAAAGATTCACAGATCTGATATATAGTTTTGGTCTTCACTGCAGAGTTGGAAATGGATGTGGCATCAGAGAAATAAAGTCAAATTAAAAATGTTTGTGCCAACATTCTACTTAGCATAATGTTGCATTAAGGATTTTTGCTGATTTCCAAATTTGTAGTATGTTTATTCCTAAAAGGTTTTGACAAAATGAGATGTTTATCTCCTTGCATCTTTTTTTATCCACATCTTGAGCCAACTCAAATATCAAGAAAAAAAAGACAAAAATATTGCATGCTGAAGCTTCCAGTCACCTAATTTTTAAGATTTAAAAAAAAATTATGACAAAGATCAGTTTAAATTTTAAAAATGACAGCTGTGTGAATAAACATTTCTTCACTTTTTAAAGAAAGGTCTGAAAACTTATATATGCAAATTAGTTAAGTATTTTGAAAAAACTAATTCAGAAAAAGGTCCCCCTGCTTACAGGTGTCCTAAGTCACAAGCAGCTATTTTGTCCATCACAGTGTAGACTATATATGAAAGCCATAGCAAAGCAGTCTGTATCACCTGAGTGTTTGCCTGTTCTTTTGGCTTTCTCCTGAAGATTTTCTGTTTCTGTTGATCCTACACATTTAGTTTCTGTGAAATGTGACCATACTTTTTAATAAAAGCTGTTAAAGAGCTTTTTACAGAGCTTCATATTTTGGAGAGTTTTGATTGAGCATCTTTGAACCTTTACTATTGCAAAATAGACCTTGAAATCTTTCTGGGATTTGGAGTCATTTGATGGAATTGTTCCACTGGGTTGAAAAATATCACTGTTGTTAGACTCTTGGTCCCAGAAAAAAAAACAACTCTCTCATGATCATCAAAATGAAGACTTCCTTGTAAACTTCACTGAGGGAATAGTTTCATTACATTTTTGTTGTTTACTTTTTACAAGAACTGGACTCTATTCTGCCTTTAGTTTGTCTCGGTAGCTACTGTATTAAAAAAGGCTTTCACTTAAATATTATAAAAACTATTAATTTCATAATTGCAGTGTAATTTACATCCATTTTTTTCCCTAAGAATTGCTAGAAGTCATCATAAGGCTCTCAATTCCTCAGTCAGTAATGCCCAATTCCGTACATTTTGTTTTCTTTCACAGTTCTTTTATTTTTATCAGTACAACCCTGAGGACTTTTGATTATAAGATCTTCCTACTGCAACTTATGAGCTTAATAGCCATCATGCTATATTTATGATCCTATATCACACTTCAGGGAAAGCTGTGGCTTGATTGCTGGCTTTGTTTGCAGTAGTCAAAGCCCTGGAGACGTCAGCATTTAGCTGTGCTCTGAAATTGCTGAAGTGTGTTGTTCCACCAGACTGGGTGGCCTACACAGCAACTCTAATAACAAATGGCTCTGGGTTTTTGGTGGGGAAGTAACAGCACGGGCATTGTGCTAAGGTTGCCTTCTGACTATTAGACAGTAATTTCTGAAGAAAAGAGCCTGCTGTTCTCTCACTTCTGAAATGAAACATGAGTATAACCTGGAATGAACCCATGTCTTATGTTTTTATTCATTGTTTGTTGACCCTGTGGTCAACCCTCTGTCACTATGATTAATCATTGAGACTCCAGTTGTCCAAATTCAAGCCTTTTCTGCAAGAGAAAATGGGGAGTGGAAGGAAATAAAACAAAGTATTAATGAAAGAAAATGGGTTAATCTTTGACATGATAATTTATACTTGGGCTAGCAAACCAACAGGAGTGCTCTTGTATTGTGAGTGATTAATAGCTGCAATGGTTGCATGTGTGACAAGTGATTAATAAAGTTTGTGATTAAAAAAAGTACTTCCTTTTCTTTTCCTTAAGTGTGCAAATCTTGGAACTCCACTTCTGTCTGCACAGTGGTTCAATTACAATGCAGACCTATTTGTAATTCAGATGTCACTCTCCATTACTCATGCAAAGGTCTTCAAAATAGAGTTCACTTGATTTGTTAAGTACTGAAGAACTGGGAAATCGAGCATGTCCCCAAAAGACTTTCTAGTCTATGGGGAAAAACGTGTCTGAGATGCAGCAGTCATTTCATGTAACCTATCAACATGAAATTTATTACATATAAAACCAGTATTCTATTAGTGTACAAACTAGTTGCTACATGCAAATTGAAGGTCTTGAATTAAATCTGTATTTCATAGTTAAAGTAATAACTTGCATTAAATCTCAAACCTATCTGGATACAACTGTAGTCTTATTTTTTTCTTTCCAAGAAGTTAGATTACGTAGAAGTACATAATCTGAATAGAAATAATTCACAGAGCTGTAAACATGATGGCTTAAACCAAGTGCTGCTTATTAAATCCATGCTTTCCCTTCTTCAAAAGTTAAAAGTATTAGATGAAAATTTGCAAAAATTTGTTCACCACACCCCCTGCTAAATTACGTCTTTCAGAGCTCATTTGCAAATGCACCACATACCAGACCCTAGATCCTTCAAAGGTGACAAAATAACTGAATGGGTGTGTTGAGGTGTAATTACATAGGAAGGTAAGAATGGCAGCAGTGATTCAGACTAAAGGTTCAGTTTGCTCTGTAGGCACTCTCCCAGCAGTGGGTGGATGGGAGCAAATGCCTGGGGAAACAAGATTGAGGAGGAAATGATGCTTTGTGTGTTACACTTCCCTGGTTTCTGGTAATCTGTAGCTTCCAGAACTGGAATTTGAATTTGCACCATAAGTTTGATAGCTATCAATATATCATGAAGTCATATAAGCACTTTTTAAAACCCACTTTATTTTGTCCCCCATGACATTCCGTGGCAGTTCCCTTTACAATTTCAAATATGAATTGCATGTTTTACCATTTTAAGCTTGCTGTGTGAGCATTTCTTTGCCATTTTCCTAGTTCCTATTTCATGAGGAATGGTGAATAACCTTTTTTTATGTTCTGTTTACTGTGCATGATTTTGTAGACCTGTTTCATATTTCCCTTAGGTCATCTATTTCAAGATGAAAACTTTCAGTCACTTCATCTTTTCTCCCATGAAATCTGTGGCACACATTCTAAGTATCTTATTTAAGATGGGGATTGGTATCTGAGATAGATCCATCATGGATTTACACTGCAGTGTAATGATGCTTTTAGGGTTCATTCCAAATTTGTTTCTTAATAATTCCAGACATTCTTTCTGGCTGTCCCTTAGCCCAGACCTGGCATTTTCAAAGCATCATGTAAAATGACTGTAAATTACTTTCTTAGGGGTACACAAACTTTGAGAAGATTGCCTTATTGGTTTTTTGTTTGGTTGGGTTTTTTACTGCTTTATAGTTATTTAATAATTTTCAGTATTCTTCTCTTCTAGTATTTTACTCAAATGTCAGTAAAATGGGGGTTAATAATTTTATGCATCCCCAGTTATGGGTAGCATACTTATTTTCCTTCTCTACAGATACATTCTGCTTATGAGCAAAAAGAAAATTTAATCTGAGGCTCCTCACAGTGCTCCCTTTGGCTTGTGCAATCTGCAATTTAGAGCTGCAGATTTACAGGCTTTACACTTGTCTAGAAGTCTAATAAGGTTGGACTGATGGATTGGCACAAAAGCAATATTAAAGGCCTTTTTCTGGAAATATCACCTCAGTTTATAATTTGTTTCAGCAACATGAAGTGAGATTAGCCTTTCATGCTCTTACAGATTAAAGTGCAGAGAGAAAACAACACTTGTTCTAAAGTGACAAAATAAATGTTGTTGAAAAATCCGTGTAAAAGCTACCAAATTTTATTCTTTTTTAGACATTAATGTAATATGGGAGAAAAAAAACATTGTCTCCCTGAATGATGGTAACATATTTGCTAGTTTTTGGAACAATATTTGTTTTATTTTTTAACAGCTATATTTTGGTTGCCCTGAAATATTTCTTCAAATTATTTTTGACCAGCAAAGGTTGACAGAAAGACACAACATTTTGCTTATTTTTTTTATAATCTCAGAAGTGTGAAATTGTTAAATTGAGGAACTGAACCCTAGGAAGAGGAGGCTGGCATTGTTCTCAGTGCTCCTGGCTGGTTCAGGTCACTGTCTCTCTGGGGAAGTGAATAGCAGTCTATAACTGGAAACAACTATCAGAAAAAAAGGAAGGACGTAAGTTTAAGTCAGTATTCAAGTATGTACTTTTAAAACTAAATATGAGCTTCAGCAAAAACATTTGAGAGAAGCACATGCTATAACATTTGAGAGTAGTGTGCTCACCTGATATTTCATCAATAAATTTCTAATATTTGGCTGTGGGATTTTTTTGTTCTTCAAACCAGTTCCTTTCCTAAAGCGTGATTCCCAAAACATAGCCTTGCATCCTTTGCAGAATGAGAAGTTTTTGATGTTTGACCGTAAAAATATTATTTGATATTTCTTGTTCAATGACCTATTTAGCTTGGGAGTAAAAGGTCAGTACTCAGACAATGCAGACTCAAGAGGGCCTTTGGCTTGTGTGTTGAAAACTCCACAAAAGTTGATTCCATCATGTCTCTAGATTCAGAATTTTCTTCTGCCAGGAGCAGCCTGGCTCATTATTTTTTCAGAAAGGTATCTCCAAACAAGCTGTGAAGTGGTATTAAACCCTGTATGGGTCTGTAAGTCTGTGAGTTTTTTGAGATGTGTAACCATTGACAGTGATTGCTGGAGAAACAAAGAGAGGAGGGTCCCTTCCTTTCTCTGCAGTAGCATTTTGATTTACAGCATTTCTTTAAAACAAAAAATTGCTAGGACTATTTCTTTCTAAATAAGTAAACATGTGTCAGTGTACTCGCAGAGACCATAGTATTTACATTTAGCAGTTGATATTTTAATTAACAATTTAAGCGTGTTGTTTGCCCTGTGAGTTCAGTGGGAAAAACTCTACAAATAAACAGCAGCTCCCTCTTGGACAATCACTCTGTAAATTAGCTTACTTTGTCAATAAAGCGCATGCCTATCAGCCCCTTCATGGCAGCAGGGTGCAGGGATGTTCATTTACTTAAGCAGTAGGTTATACTATTAGTGTGTGTGATTGCTGTTAATTAGAATATGTGTAGATGTCTCAGTGCTGCACGGTTTGTAATATAAAACCTTTAAGCCTTTAGGCTATTAATGAAGTCAATAAACGGCTTTATTAGGAGACTTTTTTTGGTTGTTGTTTTTATTACTTCCTCTCTGTTTTGCTGTTATTTATTATAATAATAGTATAGTAGTCAAAATATAGCCAAGGGTTATATAGAAACAGTAAAGCAGGGTTTTTTTCCTTGGGGAAGGGAGTGTATGCAGCAATTTATCCTGTAAGTCTGAAACAGAAATGCATGGATAGTCCAGCTATGAAGTCTAACTGTCCTCCATAATTTCTATTTGATATTCAATTCAGTGTTAAAATATGCTTTTCATATCCCTTTGATTTGAAATAATTTAAGCATTTGCTTAGTTTTCTAAATCCATCATAAATGTTCTCACACTTTCTTGTAAACAAGGTTATGTGAATATATATAGCTGAAAGATCAGACTGTATGAATATGCATTTATAATTTTAATTTTAAAGCCAAAATCTATAGTAAATCCTCAATTAATATCTTGGGTGCACTGTGCTATTAGCTACATATAGCCTCTCTCTGACATCAGCATCAGGGTCAATTCAAACTCTTGTCACAGTGAACAGGTCTTTCAAAAGGATAATCTAAAAGCAAGTTTCTATTTACTTGGAGAAGATCAGTTGATGGGAAATACTGTTCCACAAAGATAAATAATAGATTTTTATATGAAAATCCACACATTAGCTGAAAGCAAAGTCATAGCATTAGAAATCTTGCACCTTCATCATGATACCAAAATGTCAGTTAGCATTTTGTCTGTTTAATGCCCACACAGAAGGAAAGCCAGGCAATGAAACTGGTATCTGGACTAGAAAAAGGGAGACACTTTTCTAAGCTCATGGTGGTTCAGAATTTTTAAATGAGCTTGGAGGTACCTGCCTACATTCTGCCTGAGAGTGAGTAGAGGTGGATTTGGACGTGGCCCAGATTTCTAAGGCTGCACTCAATCCCCTGCCCTCTGTCATTGATGTAAACATTAAATAGCACTGATCCCTGAGGATCACCCTTGTCAGTGATCCCCATCTGGACATTGAGCCACTGACCAACGGCTCCAGCTGTGCCTTGGCCTTCCTCACCCCATCCCTACACAACCAAACACATCCCTCTACTCTTTTCAGGATACCTGGCCCTGATTCCACTGCCTGTGAATTTGCTTCTTGCCCTTTAGATTCTTGCCATCTTTGCATGATTTCTTGTGCTCTATGGAACGTATCACTAAAGATCTGCCAGCTCAGTTCTGCTCCTTCTTCCTGAAGGCAGTTTCCCAAGGTGTCCTCTTGACTTTACTCATCCAAGAGCTTGGCTTCCCTGAAATTCAGGGTCCTGACTTGACTCTGTCTGGCCTATCTCCCTCAGGATTGAAGACTACCAGTGTGGATCACTGCAGCCCAGGATGCCTTGAGTGGACTTTAATGGTCAGCTTGGCAGTGCTGGGCTAATGGCTGGACTCAATGGGCTTTTGCAATCTAAATGATTCTATGAAATGTCTCCTAGAAGCTGCTTTAACCAGAGTCCTTTTGGAATTTTCAGCCAGTGCCGGGCGCAGCAACAGATGTGTTTGCAGAGGAGGTTCTCCAGCCACCAACAGGTTTGATGAGCTTGTGCTTTGGCTGAGCTGCTGCAAAAAATGCTGAGCAGGGCTTCAAAACCATATTGTGGAATTTGCAAGATAAACAGGGCCTTGTTGAACTCAGAAAAGACAACTAAATTTAAGAAGATGATCATTAAAGATTACTACAGCTAGAGATGAAAATTCTTCCCCCAGATCTTGTCTTCGGACCCAGTGCTCAGAAGTTGAAAAACATGACCAATATGAGATACGAGACAGAAAAAAAAAAAAAAAAAAAAAAAAGGTATTAAATACTGCAAGTTGTCAGTGCCCTGGAATGACTTTTTTTTTTTTTTTTAAATCTGTACTCATGGCCATTTTTCATTTCAATTTAAAAAAGTATTTTCAATACCTATATTCTGAAATACTATACACTGTGATAGGCTTTTCAAGCATAGAGTTAATTTAGTTACAAACTGCACATCAAGTTAAACGAAATTGTTGGTGAGATGCAGAATGACAAAATTTAGGTAGTTTCTGAAAATACTTTTCATTATAAATATTTTCATTGAAACTTTTTGGTCAATATGATCTGCAAAGTCTTTAGATTATGCATTGTAGCAAGTCCAGCTATACCCATACATGTCATTATAGCATTGATCACGATCTCTTAAGAAGAGATGGGTTTATACTTTCTAGGATGAGTAATGATTTTTGCATGGATCAGTGCAGATCTCAATAACTGCCATAAGACTTTTTCTGCTTTATGCAGCAGATGCAGGGACTGTTCTGACAACATAAGAAAAAAACTGATTATTTGAAACTCTTCGAGCAAATCTTCTAAGAACAAATTTCTTGTTACATTTTCTTTATGAAAAAACTCTGAACACATGGGAGATGACACAGACACTGCAGAAACCTGGCACAAAAGTCTACTGTACCTGTTAAAACAAGTACAGATTGCTTGATTGCAACAGTAAGTGAAATAGTGTTTTGTAGGCTTCAGGGTATTATTGATAGCTAAAAATCATAGGAGAAGCAGCTTTGTGACTTTGAAAAACAATTTGATTCTGATTTAAATTTGAGAGGAGAATGACATTCCATTTAAAAAGGAAATTTTTGAATTTTTGTATGGTTTCTCTATGGGCATCCATGCTCCATGAGCAGTGGTTCCATGGAAACAGTGATGTGCATAGCAAAACCACCAAAACAAACCCCCAAAAAATAGAGTGCCCAGGCTGTGAAATACCCCTCCCAGTACTTGTACAGCATTAATAAATGGATGAGAAATGGTCCATTGTCTACTTAATTATTTTCAGTACAGCAATGTAACTCTATTAGAAATGTTTGTACTAAACACAGATTGTTTGAACTTTGACAGTGTACTAGCAGTTTATAATTTAATCTTTGAAAAACTGCCATCTGTATGCAAATATAAGGAAAATGTGGATGCTTGCTCCTATTCAGTTTTACAACTCATTTCAAGCATTTTCCGAGGAGGTATGCTACACATGAGAGAGCTTTCAAGACCAAATTAGATGTAGCCAAGTTTTCACTCACTTCCTGGCAGAATAATTTCAAAACTACAGAATTTTTATCATTCCTGAATATGTAGGAATGTTGAAGCAAGTTCTCATGGAATGGATATATGTGTATTCTTCAGCTGAAATGCTTGGAATGCATTTTCCTAATGCAGGAAAGGATCTTTCTGACAACTGACCTCTTGCATATTTATTACATTTTAATGTGAATCTTTTCTATGTTCCCCTTTATTTAGCTTTTTCTTTTTGACTTCCCACCCTTTGATTAATGTGCGGTACTGCTTTTGATTCTTGCAAAGTAGAGGAAATGTAGAGCTAGAACTGATGTCAAAGACTGGGAGAATAAGACTGAGCTGAAAATTGCTGGAGTTGATTCAGTTGTTATAGACCAGTAGACAGATAGGGAGCTGGATGCAGTTGAATATTCTTGCAGAACTTCAAGGCCAAAATTTATCTTCCATTAAACACCACAAAGTTGAGTTACAGTCGTGTAAAAACTCATTCAGAAAGGGCAAAAGGGGGTTTTGAATAACTACACAGATGAAAACATAGAATGATGCCGTTTTCTTATGACTGATAAACGGGAGAAATCCAGGAACCTGTTTTCTTTTTTGTGCTCCTAAAGGAGTCTACATTTTGGTTTCATGTCCAATAACTTTGAGATACAGAAGCAAACTATGTTCTTGGAAGCTGATCAAACCCATACCAACTTCAGTGAATAACAACTATTATAGGATTCTGCAATATCATTCTGATCCTACACACATGCCTATGTGAATCTCATCAATTTTGTAACACTTGTGGCCGCCCCACCCCTAGAAGTGTCCAAGGCCAGGCTGGATGTGGCTCTGATCAACTTGGTCTAGTGGAAAGTGTTCCTGCCCATGGCAGGGGACTTGGAATTAGATGATTTCTAAGGTCCCTCTCAAGCCATTCTTAATGATGTTAAAATATTTAGTGATGTTAAAATATTTAAGTTTCTTCCAAAGACATCCATGACTTTGGTTTTCAGAGTAATTTTTCCATTACCATTGCATGCAGTCAAAGCAGAGGAAGTCTAAACCATATGATTTGCCAAAACAGATAAAGCTATGAAACCCATTAACTTTATTTCTTGTTAAATGGACCAGTGGCTGATGATTCAGATGAATTTGAACTATCTGTGATGCATGGTTAAGCCTTAGGTCAATAAGTTACCTTTGGTCAGCATCCAACCTTAGAAGTCTGAGAATTTTGAGCTTTCTGTGACCCTAGCTAGCTGTTTATTTAGATATTTTGCTCTAAAATTGAGTAATGTTTTAACATAATTTTGATTTTCTCTTTTACAATTCTCACCATAGTAATGTTTAATTACAAGATTAAGCAAAAAGGAATTAAAAAGCAAATAAAAAGCAAACTAATGCTCTGTACATTGATAAAAATATTTTACAGATCTGTTGTTACTGCAAAGGACTGTCATACAGCAGTAGATGTTTGGAATCAGTCAGTACACGGAAATGCTTTACCAAAACTTCTGAAATAGGAGCAGCACCTGCTAATCTTCAAATGAAAATTCACATTTTTCATGTCTTCTCTAACATTTGTGGTATTGAATTACTGACTTCATTTTCTGACCTTAAATAGGACGTCCTGACACATGGTCTGCTTGTGACAGTGATTAATTACAATTAATGTCCTTGCTTGGTGTTCTATCAAAAATGATGGGGCATGGGCTGTGGTCTGTCCACTTTCACACAGACCAGTGCTCAGAGAGCAGAGGAACGGAGGGGAAAGGATCTGTAGGTTTATTTTTCTACACCTTAAATGAGCAGGTAGGTAAGGGGTGTCAGATTTTTTTTAGCTCTATTGGAATTTTGGGTCAGGTCTTCATAGACTACAAATAATATAAATATATATACATGGTTAGTTCTGCTTTGCTAGTACAGTCACAACATTGTAGGAGCTGAAGATTGTTCCACAATAACCAATAAAACTGAATTATATTTATTTGTTGCTTTTTATATCAATTTTCCTTCAAAGTTAAGAATTCTGACTTTTCAGTCATCTTTCTCCCTGTCTACTTTTGGGGGCTTGGGGGTTTCATTGGTAGCAGTGTTGAAGATCATCAGAGGAACAGGGTTTGAATATCTATAGTTTATTTTTTTCATAAGCTTATTGCATGGTTTTACATCAAATATTTTTAACCTATAGCAAAAAAAAAAAATGCTCGTGACAAAGAGCTTACTGTCCAGATATTATTATTTATTTTTACATTCCGTTTAATCTAAATTAGTTCAGTGGGCCTATCCATGCTATGCCTGTGCATTTCTGTATTTAGGCACCAAGTAGGTCGTTATCATCCTGAGGCATGTAAACATACAATATGGATAATTTGTAATTAAATGAGTAAAAAGTACATATAAGTCCTTGGAATAGAATGTTTCACAAAGCCAACAATGGAGTTGATAATAGTTTTAATCAGTGTAGTATATGGCAGTAATACAACACAATTTTGTGTAATATTAAAGCATGCTTTTCCCTCTGTTAATTTTGTTACCAAAACCCACTTGTGATGACTATTTGCTCTCTGTATGTTGGTTATTGTGCAATGTTAACTGCAGTTGGATAAAATCAGTTCTGAAAAACCCATTTTCAGATGAAATCATTAAGTTATGCTGATAGTGATCACTCCACTCTTTTCTAACGTAAAATGTCTCTGATCTAGCACTGTTAAAAATATCCTTTGCCTTAAAGGAGCTCAGTGGTGAGGGAGGGAGGGTGAAGCCTTCCCATTGTATTCCACCATTAATTGCACCAAAAAGTATAATCAAACCCAGTGATATTGCAGCTAAATTGCAGACTGCATAAAGTTTGTATGTGTCATAGCCAAGAGAGGCTGGAGACTTGGGGCTGGCAATTGAAACAATATGAGGAAGCTGATTTTCGTGAAATGCTGAGTACTTTTTCTTTTTATGCTTGAGTCAGTTCAAGATTGGCACACAAAACCTAAAGCAAAATTTGTCCACAACACATGAAAGTAGCAGTGATAATGTTCAACCCTGTTTCAGAAGGACACAGCAACCTTGAGGGATAAATTCATTTGTGATTCTCACTAGTACTAAGTTTTAGAGAGTAGATTAGTCAAGGATAAACTTGTCTAAACCTGTCTCTAGCTTCTGACTTTGAAGTTTGCTGCTGTTTCTTTTGTGATAGTCACAGGAAAATTCTAGATCAGATATTCTTGTACCTTGTAAGCCACTGCCTTTGGGTGCAACAAACTACATCACACTCATCACAATTGCTGCAGTATAATACCAGGCCCTGTTGTTCCCAATCCACCCTGCAGACCTAAAACTCTGTATTTCAATTCTCCTAAAAGCACTTACTTTTGGCATCACCAAATCAGAAGAGGATTAAAAAGAGTGCAACACATAATTGGTAGTTGGTTTTGATAGTTTTTTTTACATAGAGGAGGTAACATACTTCAAAATTGTCAGGCCTATCAGACTAGGGAAAGATTAATTCTGAGGGAAAGGTTTCTTAAAAGCATGAAGCAGCTTATACATGGAGATTGATTTGTAGAGCATGCAGACCTGCTTTACTTCAGCTCCATTGAACTATCTCCAGGTATGACATTTCACTGTTTTTTGACAGAGAAGTGAGGGCTGATGGGAATGTTAATATCTTGGAAGAAATAGGAGTTGTAACAATCAGTTTGACAGGGTAGTCTTGAGAGGTGGAAGTGCCTTCTGACAGGAAACCCTACTGCAGAGGGAAGCACCCCAGGATTGTTGTTTTCCGGTGCCTCTCACTTTACTTAGACAAATAAATGGAAATGATTAGGCAAGACTTAGTGTCAGCATCTCAAGTTTAATTATGAATAACTACTTCATAATGAAAAATGTCTATTTAGATTTCAGAACTGTTCTTGATACTGTTTAACATCTTTTCACACTGCATGCAATGTGTCATTCAGGTTTTTAGTGTTCTGGTTTCTGCTATGTGAAAGTGCTAGGCAGACACAGAGTACAGTCACAAAGATTAGGTACTTTTCCATCCCCTAGTAAGAATTTTGCTTAATGTGGTCTCATTCTCAGTGTCTGTGTACCACTAAATTCTAACAAGAATGAAATTCTTAAGAGTAACTGAATTCTTCTTGTAGACTACTAATGACAAGAAAAAAACCTATATTCATCATTGGAAATGTCAAGTGGAGAAACTGGGTCGTTTGTCGAGCTAGATCTAGTAACCAGACCCAGACTTATTTTTCAGATGGTATAGAAGACTACTGTGTATTAAAAGAAAAATCATGAAAAAGAGGCAGTGATGGCAGGGGTGCCTGTTACAAAAGTTATCACCTTCTAACTTAGAAGGTTGATTTTATTTTTACATTATTGTGCAGTCTTGTCTATCTGGTCTGTAAGATCAGTAGAGAAGTATGTCTCTTCTTCCTCATTGATCATCTCTGATACATGGTTGAACATCTTATTCCTGTAAATCCTTCTGAAGTGTTCCATACTGGCTTCACCCATTGTTACAAAGCTGGTGTGGTGCCTTTGAGTTGGGATCTAAAATATATCAAGAATGTGCCCCCCTAGGATTCTTTAATGTACTTTGTGACAGGCTCTTTTTATGGTAACTAATGAGCTGTCCCACAAATGTGCTGAACACTGTCATCAATCCCTTCCAAGGTGCTCCTTATTCACTTTCCCTTTCCCTCTAAGAAACAGTTAAGTGAGAATATTTGAGGCCAGCAAGGAAAGTGCTCCCTGTGTAAGCAGTCTTTTTCAAAGCTGTGAGAAGGATGCATGTGATTTCTCTGAGACACCAGTCAGCAGATCCTGCTTATACAAAGCATAGTCTTGGTGGTCACCTTCCCCTTACTGAGGTATTACTACCTTTGAAAATTTCAGGCAGGAACTCCAACACTGAGACAGAGAGCACAGAATTTCATTTTTTTGTGTGCCCTGATGTTGTATCTGTGCTACATTATAACCTGCCACGATCATACAGGAATTTCACAGAAGTCGTGGTCTGTAGGAAGTTGTAGCCAACAAATTGCTTTTTATTCTTGTAGTTGTGCAAAACACTTGACATGTTAAATAAGTAATAAATAAAACATAAAAACTCAGAAGTGGACTCCAGTAATACTTTAACAATCCCATTTTCCTCCCAAAATTAAAGAAAGCTACGTATCTACAGTTAAGGCAGAGAGAGTTAAAAGTTTCAGCCTTGACTCAGATATTCTTGTTTGAAGTAAAAGATGTAATTTATTCAATTCTAGAGTTTTTCCTTTAAAAGGAGGACAATACTTTTTCCTGTAGGAGATTAAAGAAACTTCTGTAAAGTTTTAAACTGTTGTAGCAAGAACAGTAGAGGGACTTCCAGGGACCAGCTGCTGTGTGTGTAGCTTCTTCTACATCTTGACTACAGCAGTCAAAAAAGTGATGCTCAATAATCAGATTACGGTAGTTTCTAAATTTGTACAATTCTTTGTTCGAATTAATCCCTGTTTTGCAAACTAGGTGCTGACCAGCCATCCAACAAGGACACACACAGAACAAAATCGACCAGCACAGGGAACTAAAAAGGCAGTGTCCTTTCTCTGCAGGAGCTGTTGGTTTATGATCTGCAAAATACTGACATATCTCAGTCACTGAATGAAGAAACGTTTGTCCAACAACAAAGCCCTGGGGCTTGTAACTGACACCATTTTAACCATTAGTAAGTAATTTCAAATTTGGAGTAGAAGAACAGTCTTACTGTTCCTGCATTCCTCCAGCTTGCCACTATTGGTAGTCCTCTCGAAGAAAAAGGGCTGCAAATCCCAAATTTAACAGAGGATGTTGCAACTGCTAAATATTCATGCCCATATACTACACTCCCATGGATCCCTTATACTATGTTTGCATTCAAGCATGAGTTAAATTTGTTAGATTTAAATTACTGAAAGGTAAACATTTCTGCTAATAGCAGAATAAATCTATGAGTATCTCCCCAGTTCAGATTGCTGCAGGGCAGTTTTTATAACTTTGCCTTTGGAGTGGTAACAGCTGAATTGAAGTCAGTGAATTCATATGCGAAAATACAAAAATACACCATTACGAATGTAATTTCTTTGTAAGTGCTGGATACATAAATGGCTTAGCTAACAAAGATGATTAAGTGTGGTTTCGTATCCCAGTCTACATATTGTGATATGCAGTCAACAGCAACAACAACAAAAAAAAAAAAAACCAAAAAAAAAAAAGAAAAAAAAAAAAAGAGAGAGAGATAAAAAAAGGTGAGGCTTTAGCCCCTTAGGCAAAGCTAATGTTGATGCTAATTAATTCAATGGACCTTGGATGAGGCCTACTTTCCTCAGGGAGGTATTTGTCCTCATTCTTTACTCCTGGAGTTTGTATTGAAACTACTGTATCTTTCTGTCACTATGAACAAAGTTACCTTTAAAAAGTCATCTATGAATATCATCATGGTGACTGACTTTTATCTTAACCCTGTAGGTCAACAGTATAAAAAATAAGAGCATTCAGATTCAGGTCTCTTTGACCTTTTCAGACTCCATGAATCTGCTTAATATTTTACAGCTGAAAATCACTTTTCTGGAGAAGAAAAAGCCTAATTATTGCAGAATAGATCTATTAATAGAATGTGTTTGTTGAAAATGGGAATATCACCCTTTAATTACCATTGTCAAAAGGAGATTATTTAACTATATTGCATTATCTACATGAGCTTTTTTTCCCCACAGTATTACTGAAAACTGTTATTGGTTAACAAAATATTACAGGGAAACTAACCTGCCAGGAATTATTCTGAGGGATTAGTGTGTTGCCTGCTGCTGTTGGTTCTGACTGCCTACATGCTCCTGCAGCAGATTCTCAGCTGCAACTGTGTTCCCTGCCTTCACTGTTGCACCTGGAATTGTGCTGTAGCTCAAAGCTGTTTCCTGTTCATTTGAATTTCCATTAGATGATACAATTAGCTGGTTGGTGCACCCTTGTTAGCCAGACAGATTATTTACATTTGGATTCAATGATTCTGCTGAAAGCTCATGAAAATGCAGATTGAGAAACTTAGCAGCTGAAATAAATAAATGGAAGTAAAGCTGTGTAGCTGATCCATCATGCACCCCAGACTGGCCTTGCAGCTTTTTCACACACTGCTGTCCCAGCACAGGAGGGGTCTCAGTCAGCTTTAGTTACATCTCGTCTCAGAAACAGCCAGTCCTTGGGCAATCTAGTTCTGCTCAGTGCTTCAGTTGGACAAAAAGCCGTGCAGTACCAAATGGAACTGTGTGCATTGTTAGCAGTTGATTTAGTGTCTCTAAATTCTAAAGCTACTGCACAACACTGTAATTACCTAGCCAGGTATATTTGATAGTATACTATAATGTTTTCTTAAGGCTCTCACGAAAGATTTTGTTCTGTTAGCTAATCGACTATGCACATTCAAACCATGATTATCACAGAAGTAGCTGGTACACATCTGGATTACATTAGATTTCAGCTAGCACTGGGGGAGGCTCATTCTTTTTCTGAAAAGAGCCTCATGATATAAATGTCTAAAGTAATTTCACGATTATAAGCCGCACCTGATTATAAGCCACACATCCGGGTGTCGGCAACTGTCTTGGGTTACAATACAGAGTGTGATAAAAGGTATCTATTCTATCACCATCTGTTGAGGGTGGGGGCAGTGATCCTTATCTCCACAGGAGATATTCTGCTAATGGACCATCCATTGAAACCAGGTAGGGCATTGTTCTTTATCTTTTCACAACCCATCCTTCCTCCAGCGAGTCATTTTCTGCTGATGGCCATTGAGTCCCACTGTGGCACTGATAAAATTACTGCATCCCATGGGAAGTTGCTCCAGCCAGGGGGAAGAGCCCAACATTTCTTACCAAGATAAAAACAGAGGTTTTGGGACACTAAGGGAGCCCCTTTTTCCACTGGACTCCAGAGGAAAACCGGATTTCTCCACATCACCACTGGACCTCCAGAGGGAAACTACACCTTGTACAGGAGCACTGCTCCAACTGAATCACATCTGTCACTGCAGGAGGATGCAGCCACCATTTAATGGGACTGCTACCAACACCCTGCCTGACGGGGTGTCAGGTTGTACTCTGACTTTGTCAGGGTTTGGGGTTTGTTTCTTTGT